>NC_064560.1:187733731-188046615 GCF_937001465.1 Orcinus orca | reverse complement strand
CACGATGCTGGATACTGGGCTCTCAGCATTGAATAAGACCATGAGCTCACCCTCATGGGAGGGCATGTTCTAGTGGGGAGATACAACAAAGAGGTAAACCCATCAATAAATACTGTCAAGGGAGATGGAGGGCCAGATATAGGCTGTTGGTTCTTAGCTCCATTCTCTCACTTCCTTTTTCCCAATGATGACAAAAAGAACGATGATGACAACAGAAATAATAGGTGCCCTGTGCTGACTGGTCACTCTGTACTGGGCATTTTACCTGCATTAACTCATTGCATCGTCACAACAGCCCTTTGAGGTTGTGCTACTATTATCCACATCTTCTGGTTGCAGAGAAACTAACTAATTAGCCCAGGATCACACAGCTTGTAAGTCAAGGACTGGAAGAAATGAAAACCCAGGCTCCCTGGGCTCCAACAGCCTTCCAACATACCCTCTCCCCAGCCTCTGTGTGACTCATCCCTCCGACACACCTTTATACACACCCTCATCATCTGATGCACCTTCTCCTTTTGGTAGCTCCTATTTACAAAAAAGCCTACTAAGTGCCAGGCAGCACCTAGATACTATATGTACATTATTGTTTTTAATCTTCCCAAGAACTCTTCTTAGTAGGTATACTATAGATAGGGGAACTGAGTCTCAGAGAGGCTAAATAACTTGTCTCTGGTCATATGAACAGTAAAGAATGGAGCTGGGATTGGAATCTTGGACTGCTTGATTCCAACGCCTGTGATTTTTATCATCTAACATTGATCCTTCATCTGGTGAACTCTTACACATCTGTCAAGACCCAGTCTAAATTAACCTCTTCGTAAAGTCATCCTTGACTTTGAGGCATAGATTTTCCTCTTCTGCTCTCCCATTGTCCCTTTAATGTGTTATTACTTTGTGATTATTTGTTTACTTCTTCATCTTTCTCCTTAGGTAGTGAGCTCCCTGAAGGTGAGGCATATCCGGCTTCATGGTAATCTTGCCTCTTCCTCCAGAGACTGGGGCTCTGTGCATTTAACTTCATTTCTGGTTGTAAACTAATTTAAATTGTTAGCCTATTTGTCCATTTATTTCTGCCATTTACCACTAATCAATTAGTGTGGAATGGGGACTCCGCCCCAGTGGAGCTCGAGGAACTAGTGTTCTCAAGGACAAGCCCAGCCCTTAGCAATACTGTGGACTCTGCTTCAACCAATACTTCCCCCTCCACCGTGGGCACCAAAGGCTCTCTGGCTGTATCTTTCCCCTCTTACTGGGGACACTGGCTGATAAACATTCACCCCAAGTTAAGCTTCATGGAACCCTGTTCCTCAGGGACCTGCATTCAATTAAGAAATAAATAAGATTGCCAGCACTTGGAGCAAGGCTGTGGTGTAACTTTTGTGGTCCCTTTCCTCTTTAAAAAAACCTATTAAAATTATATTTGATGATTGCATTGGTTCAAAGACAAATACAATCCAGGGTGGATTATATTCAGGTTCTTTCTTTCTAGTACGTTTTCCTTCTTTCCTCTCTCCTTCCCTCCCTCCCTCCCTTCCTTCTTTCCCTCTTTCCTTCCTTCTTAGACAGGAAATACAGCTTTATTGTGGAAAAGCAGACTTGGAAAAAATAAGAAACAGCAACAGGATGCTTAACCCATCTATTTACAACACACAGGGGTGAGGGTTTCCCATGCGCAGCTGTACTGTTCTCCCTCCTTCAGCCTCGGATGTATTTACCCCCTTCATCAACAACCGTTGCCTTTCTCTAGCTCTGACCTTCCAGTGACCACAAAATCCACACAGCTCTTCAGGGTGATGTCCCATCATGGAATTCCAAGGCACTGCCTCCTAGTCACTCCGGCTCCCTTCCCAGCCTACGGCTCCCACAGAGCACTCTGGGGGCCCCTGCTCAGTGGAGGGGGCTTCAGTGGGCATTGTGGGGGGACTTCCAGCATTGACTCTCCCTCCAAACACATAACCCCAGTCTAATTGTGAGAAAGCACCAAACTAACCCAAACTGGGGGACATTCTGCAAAACACCTGACCAGTACTCCTCAAACCTGTCAAGGTCTTGAAAAGGAAAGCAAGCAACGGCTGAGAAGCTGTCATAGACCAGAGGAGACCGAGGAGACACGATGACTAATTTGCAGTGTGGGACCCTGGATGGGATTCTGGGGCAGACAGAGCGCATCAGTGGGAAGACTAGTTTAGTTAATCATAATGTATCAGTACTACTCTCTCGTTTTGACAATTGTGCCATGGTTACGTAAGCTGTTAACGTTCAGGGAACCTGGGTGAGGGGTATATGGGAACTTTGTACTATATTTGCAACTTTTCTGTAAATCTAAAATAATCCTAAAATAGAAAATTTATTTTATTTTTTATTTTTTGCCCACGCCTCGTGGCATGTGGGATCTTAGTTCCCCGACCAAGGATTGAACCCTCGCCCCCTGCAGTGGAAGCTCCGAGTCCTAACTACTGGGCTGCCAGGGAAGTCCTGTAAATTTATTTTAAAAATAAAGTATTAAATTAAAACCCTCCATTGGCAGGACATTTTTTATGACCTTAGATTTTATCCTTTCCAAATGGAGTGTTGTGAACCAAAAGTTCATCTTATAATCTGTTGAATGTCGGGTTCTTTTGACGACTCTGGGCAGCTTCTAGCGTTTGGAGGCAGAAAGGAGCTGTGCGCCCCTCTGCGCCCCCATGGCCACCACCAGGAGGTGAGTGACAGTGAGAGCAAGTTCCCTCCAGATTCTGCCAAACACACAGACATTTATTAGTAAACAGCCTGGATAGTCTCACTAGCGGTTGGAATTTCAGGAAAGGTGTCTCTCTCCATCTCAGGGACTCACATCTACCCCATGCATGAAAGCTTTGAGTGACAACATGGCTCACAGGTAAGGGCTGTGGTCAAACTAGACTTCCAGAAGTTTCCCCATCATAAGGGCTCACCAGTGTTCATACTTAATCACACGGTGGGTCCCGATACTTCACCTGTAATTCCACCAACCAAAGGATGCTCTGTCATCCCTTATGCTCATTAGGCACGTCTGCGGAGGTGTTACGGGTTTGGATTATCTTGCGGGCGCAGCCTTCCCCACTACACTTCTCCTCATACTGAAGTATTGACAAATATAACAGGGAGAGAAACGTCTGCAAAGAGAGTATCCCTTACACAGGCTGAAACTTGCTTTGCCTTTTTCTCTACCACCAGCAGGACAAGTGAGTGACATCAGTAGAGCTCTAAGCAGTGTTCCACAGGGTGGGAGTAAAAGGCACGTGGGTGGGTGAGTGTAAACCCTGGAGGATGTTCACAGGATGCACAAGGAAGAAGAGCCCTGGAGGAGGGGTGCCCAGAGAAGTAGGACAAAACTGTCAGCCAGGCTAGCAAGGACACAATTTCAGGGAGGCCATGGACCACAGAGCCAAATACGCCAGGACACAGCGTAAGGTCTGCGCCCAGGTATCCATTGCCCCTGGCAACATGGATGCTGTTGGTGACCATATCTCGTGGGTGCTGGAGGCACAGCCTGTGCTGCAGCAGGACAGAGGCGGGTAGAGAAGAGGAAATGGCAACTTCAACTCTTGCTTGGGGAAGCGTGGCTCTGAAGGGAAGACGAGAGCCCAGGTGGCAGATCAAAGGAATTTTTTTGTTTCCTGTTTCTTTTTTACTTTATTTATTTGTTTCTCTGGGAGTGACTCAAGCACAGTGCAGTGGTTAAATGCAGTATGTGGTTAAGTGGTTAAAGTTTTGGCACCAGCCAGACCTCCCTCTTTATTCCTCTAACTTTGGGCACCTTTAATTCCTGTAACCTAGGACAAGTCACTTCTCCAAGCTCCACTTTCTTAGTTGTAAAACGGGGCTTCTAATACTTCCTAGGTCATGTGGTTATTATGGGGACTGCATAAAAGAACATCTACAAGGCACTTAGCACACTGCCTGGAACACAGCAAGAACTCAGTAAGTGTTGGCTCTTCTGTTGGCGGAGGGAGCTAATAGAAGAGATCAGCTGTGCAGAAGGGAAGGGGTGATGACTGAACCCAGTCCCTCAGCCAAGTCTCCAAGTGTCCCTTGTCTAACGCAGAACCTAGAGATCTGTTTTGATGCTGGCTACTGGTCCTTCTGCCTTGATGAATGTTCTATGTGGAGTGTGGTCAGAGGGTGTAGAAGGACAGGGGCTGGGACTCCGTCAAGCTCACGGAACAGGCTGTAGGAACTGGTTTGGGACCGACATGCTGATAAATAGTTATTTAATAAACGTCTATATGTAGGGTGGAATTTGGTCTGAGACTTCCTTTCATTATTTCCTGGCAGCAAGGTTTGGTGGGGTACTTAACTCTTTTTCCTCTCAGAGCTTTTGGTGGTCTCCAGCATCCAGCACAGAAAACATAAGAATTGTAAATGACCAAACTGGCCCAGGTCAGGCCATGGGGAGGCACCAGAAATGGGCTTTTGAAGTGAGGACCAGGAAATTAAGAGAATGGGAGAAGTGGGGGATCACAGGGGCTAAGTTGAGATAAGACAATGGCGAGTCCAGGGTGGAAAAGTTGTAACATCTGCAGGTCAATCTCTTCATCTAGTTAGAAGTGACAGCCAAAGATGGCTCAGTGGCTGAAATGCAACCAAGTGTCTGGACCAAAAGGGACCCCTGGAACTGCCTTGCAATAGGCCTGTCACTACAACGTAGACTCAGAAACTTATCAAGTAACTTAATTACGACTGTCTGGGAGTGGCATCCATTATACTGAAGGTTCTAATTAAGGATCCCTTTAGGTAAACCTTTGAAAATGGAACTGATTGGAGGAATGTTTCTTAAATTTTTCTGAGAGCCTCTGAGTGAAGAGGCCATTTCTGGAGATGAAGAACAACTGTACTTGCACTCTCAGCCCAGTGAACAGATCCTTGAAACATTCAACAAGAAGCTATCTGTTGGCCTCACACATGGGGCTTCAAACCAGGTTATGATTCAATCCTCCAGCCCCCATCACTAATCTGAGAAAAAAGTAAAACAAATGAAGCAGGAAATATTTTGGATCAAAAACAATTAGACGATTGTAACTGGTTATTCCCGCCCCCAACCACTTCATATTAGAGAAAGATCTTTCCCTATAGTATATAATGGCATCCTTCTCAGCAATAATTTAAAATAATTCTTCTCCTTTGTGATGCTAATTAGAGATATTTATTAGATTCAACGATAGGCCCTTTTCACATTGAAGGGGCATAATTCAAAAGAGGAGGACAATGAAGAGAAGGAAATATTATAATTCTTCATAAATGATGAGAAGAACTGGTAGTTCCCCATAATAATCCAGGAGAAGATGAGAAGGTGAGGCAGGAAGGTGCATTAGTTGGGGTGTTCCAGAGAAACAGGACCAATAAGAGATAGATAGATGATAGATAGATAGATTGATAGATAGATAGTGATATGAAGATATAGAGATATAGATACAGATAAAGAGATTTATTATGAGATATTGCCTCATGGGATTATGGAGGCTGAGAAGTCCCACAATTTGCTGTCTGCAAGTTGGACACCCAGGAAAGCTGGTGGTGTAGTTCAAAGGCCTGATAACCAGGAGCTCTGAGGGCAGGAGAAGATCAATTCCCCAGTTCAAGCAGTTAGGCAGAGAGCAAATCCAACCTTCCTCAAACTTTCTGTGCTACTGGGGCTCTTGACAGATAGGATGGTGCCCCCCACATTGGAGAGGGCCATCTGCGTTGCTCGGTCTATGAATTCAAATGTTAATCTCTTCTAGAAACACCCTCACAGACAGACCCAGAAATAATGTTTGACCAGATATCTGGGCATCTGGCGGCCCAGTCAAGTTGACCCATGAATTTAATCATCACAAAGGAGAAGAGAGAGAGAGAAGGCAGAAGAATGGTGCCTGTGTGCTTGTGGGAGCACCCACAACAGGAACCACACATGTGTTCACCCAGGAAGGCATTTAAGGACCTATTTCAAAAAAACACCAGTTTAGACTGTTAAGAATCTCAGAGCCAGAAATGACCACAAAAGCAATGGCTCCCCTAGAATTCATAGCAGTCTTGGGAGTAGGGAGGGGAGGGCTTTGAACTGATCTTTTTTTTTTAATGTGCTTTTTTTCAAACTTATTTTTATTTTTTTGCTGTGCTGCACGTCTTGTGGGATTTTAGTTCCTGAACCAGGGATCAAACCCGGGCCCTTGGCAGTGAGAGCACGGAGTCCTAACCACTGGACCGCCAGGGTATTCCCTGAACTGATCTAGCTCTTCGGGGACAGAAAAATCCACCTTAACACCCATCTAAGCACAGACACCAGTTTTTTGACAAGTTCCACATTATGGAATAAAGGCTGAAGTCTGTGGATCTCCTAAGTCTGGACTGTGCCTTATTCATCTTTCTACCTCTAATGCCCAGCATAGCAGATGCCCAGATGGCAGATGGTAGATGCTCAATCTATATTTGCTAAATGAATGGTTGATTGAATGAACATAGCAGCACACAGATTTGGCCCTAAAATGCCATAAACCCTACAGTAAAGCCAGTCACTCTTGCTTAGACTCTCTTTCAGCTTTAGTAACTCATATTTAATCAATAATTTAAAATTCATTTAAGGGTCTATTTTAGAAGCGTTAACTAGGAGAGACAGTGCAGAGTGGCTGGTCCAAAAGGCAGAGTGGTAGCTGGAAAAGAGACAGCTGCCAGGATGACCCTAAAAGAGGAGGGAGACAGTAACATGTCAAGAACAGAGTCAAAGTTAGTTCCTGTAAGAGCTTACTCTGAGCCAGGAACTTCTGGTCATTTTGCAGACATTAAATCTTTTCAGCTGTGCAACTCTGCTGTAAGGTGAGTATAATTATTCTGTTTCACTGATGGGGAAGCTGAAAGTCAGAGAAATTAACAAAGTTGCCAATATGCAAATAGAAATCTGTCTGATTTTTCCCACTACATATTACTGAACTCATTTTATTTTGTATTTTTATTTTAATTCTTGAATATTTAAAAACAATAGATAACTACAAAGAAGCAATTAAGAGTCAGCCATACGAAAACTCAGAATTAATTATTGTTAGCATCTTAAGTATATTTATTTCCAGGTTTATGCCTGAACAAAATTTCAGACATCTTTTTAGGCATCAGAATATGGATAAATAAATAGATGGGTAAATGGATGAATAGACAGCTGTAGAAAGAAATGTTATTGCAAAAATGGGATGAATCTATATATGACATTTAGAAGACTAATTACGTTTAATCTTACTTGAACTTTATAGAAGTAACTGACAAGAAATAGAAGAAATCATTAAACTTCAAATAAATGTTTCTTCTTTTCAAGAGATATTTCTGAAACGATCCATGTAAAGTAATGAAAAATATTGAGGTTGAAATAATTGCCTTCCTTCCATCCCTCCCTCTCTCCCTCCCTTCCTTCCTCCCCTCCCCCCATCCCCTTCTCTTTCCTCTTTCTTTTTTAACTAGATGTTTCTCTCATAGATTCTTTGTCTTGTCTGATTGCTCTGGCTACTGCTTCCAATATTATGTTGAATAGAAGTGGCTGAAGTGGGCATTCTTGTCTTGTTCTTGATTTTAGAGGAAAAGCATTTAGTCTTTCATCATTGAGAATGATACTAGCTGTGGGTTTTTCATATTTGGTCTTTATTAGGTTGAGCTAGTTTCCTTCTATTCCTAGTTTGTTGAATGTTTTTATTATGAAAGGGTGTTGAATTTTGTCAAATACTTTTTCTGCATCAATTGAGATGATCATGTGTTTTTCATCCCTTCATTCTGTTGATGTGGTGTGTTACATTGATTGATTTTCATGTGTTGAATCATCCTTGCATTCCAGGAACAAATCCCACTTGGTCATGGTGTATAGCCCTTTCAATACGCTGTTGAATTCAGTTTGCTAGTATTTTTTTATTTTGAGGATTTTTGCATTAATGTTCATAAGGGATATCGTTCTATGGTTTTCTTGTCATGTTCTTGTTGGGCTTTGGTATTAGGGTAATGCAGCCTTGCAGAATGAGTTAGAAAATGTTACCTCCCTTTCAACTTTTGGAATAGTTTGAGAAGAATTGGCATTATTTTTAAATGTTTAGTAGATTCCACCAGTGGAGTCATCTGGTCCAGGGCTTTTCTTTGTTGGGAGGTTTTTGATTATGGATTCAATCTCTATTCAGGTTTTTTATTTCTTTGTGATTCAGTCTTGGTAGAGTGTATGTTTATAGATATTTCTTCATTTCACCTAGGTTATCCAATTTGTTGCTATACAAGTGCTCACAGTATTCTCTTATAATCTTTTTATTTCTGTAAAATCAGTACTAATGTTCCCAATTTCATTTTTTTATTGTAGTCATTTGAGTCTTTGCTCATTTTTCCTTAGTCAATCTAGCTAAATGTCTGTCAATTTTGTTGATGTTTTTGAAGAACCAGTTCTTGGTTTTTTTTTTTTTTTCTTTCTATTGTCGTATTGTCTATTTTATTTACCTCTACTTTCTTATTCCCTTCCTCTGCTAGCTTTGGGTTTACTTTGTTCATTTTCTAATTCCTTAAGGTGTAAAGTTTGGTCATGAATTTGAGATCTTGCTTCTTTTTAATGTAATCACTTATAGCTATAAATTTTCCTCTTAACTCTGCTTCTGCTGCATTCCATAAGTTTTGGTATGTTGTGTTTTCATTTTCGTTTGTCTCAAGATATTTTCTAATTTCCCTTGTGATTTCTTCTCTGACTTATTGGTTGCATAAGAGTTACTTAATTTACACATATTTGTGAATTTTTCTTCTGCTATTGATTTCTAGTTTCTGCTATTTCCTTCTGCTATTGATTTCTAGTTTCATTCTGTTGTGATTGGAAAAGATACTCTGTATGATTTTAATTTAAACAGTCTTTCTGTTAAGACTTGTTTTGTGGCCTGACATATGGGGTATCTTGGAGACTGTTCCATGTGCCCTTGAAACAAATGTGTGTTCTGCTGTTATTTGGTGGAGTGTTCTGTATAAATCTGTTAGCTTAACCCACGTTGTATCTAATTTAGCAGTTTTATTCCAGCATCTTTTCTTTCACTGTGTGTGTGTACATACATATGAATTATGTATCTCCTATCATCCTTTGAATGATTTGTCATCTCTCATTTTTTCTTTCCTTTTTGTTCCCTCATTGAGTTAAAGATATCTTCTATTAAAAAAATCTTCTATTTTTGTTCACTGTATATTTGCATGAGAATTATGATTTTAATTTTTTGAAAATTATGTTTTGACACGTGGATCCAACAAAGAAGAGCATGTTTTGTGGCCTCCCTGCAGGAGGCAAGGCATGGATGTCTAATCTGACTTTCCTACTCATGCTCTTCTCCTGAGACTGAGTGAGGACCAAACCACCTCTCTCCTGAGGCAGGATAAAAATTTCAAAACAAATCTTACAAAATATAGCTCAGGGAAAATTAAAAAATACATAGAAACACAGAATTTATATAGCAATTTATACAGCATAAATTGAGTACTTCATGCAGTTCTCTCTTGTAACAACTATGGAAGCAACTAAATAATACTCATGACTGAGCATCATCCCAGACCAACTGAGCCAGAATCCCTGGAGACAGGAATGGGGCATCATATATTTTTTAAAGCTCTCAAATGATTCAAGTGTACAGTGAGAGAAGAGGATGCCCTGTTGAAGGAAAAAGGCTACAGGAGACACTACAGACAGCAGCTTTCACTTTCAGCAGAGGATAGAATTTTCTCTTCTCTCCCTTCTTCAGTCTCCCAGCTGAATTAGGGAAGGGAAGGATCACAGGTGCTCTCCTCAGGGCTCTCCCTCTGATTTAATCAGAGTCCATTTGGAGATGGAAACCACTCCAACAATCTGAACAGGGAAAATTTAACAGAAGGAATGGTTACCTGGTGAAAGGTGTTAACCACTCAGAGGGGGAAGGAGGATCTTAAGTGTGCAGATGCAGCAACTGCAGAAAGAAGCTACCGCCCCTAGAGCAGAGGGAGAGCGGCTGAGGGGGACCTTGGACACTTAGAGGAGTGCTCGCCCCTCCCTCAGAGCTGAGGTCCAGACCCCTGAAGCGAGAGTGTGCCATTTTGGGCATTCTCTCTGAAGCTTAACTGGAGGGGATTTCAGGGCTTAGGATAGTTTCTAATTTTTTTCTGCTTTAGGCTCTGAGGTGTTTAATAGATGTGATGATGGTTGGTTTTATGACAACTTGGCTTGGGCAAGGTACCCAAATATTTGGTCCAACACCAGTCTGGATGTTGCTGTGGAGCTATTTTAAGAAGAGATGAACCTTTATATTGGTAGATTTGAGTAGCGCAGATGACTGTACAAAACGTGGGTGGGCCTCATCCAATCAGTTGAAGACCTCAAGAGAAAAAGACTGAGGTCCCCGGAGGAAGAGGGAGTTCTGCCTCTGTACTGTCTTTGATCTTGAGCTGCAACATCAACTCTTCCCTGGGTCTCCAGACTGTTGGCCGGCCCTGCAGAGTTTGGACTTGCCGGCCCCCACATGTGCATGAGCCAATCCCTTAAAAGAAATCTCTATGCATCTACACAACCTATGGGTTCCGTGTCTCTGCAGAACGCTGGCTAATACAACAGGCTGTGGCCTGCCCATCTTCCCCAGGTGGTGCCTCTCAGCTCATCACTCTCCTCTGTCCCACGTCTCTTCTCCAGGAGCACGAGGTGTTGACGCTGGTTGCTACCTTCCATTCCCACTAGATCGAGCTTAAGCGACTCACGGAGAGTTTAAAGGGTCCTTGCGGTTAGTGTAAAATCCCGGAGGACCCAGGGTGACCAAGAAGGAGAGAGATTCTAGTAAAGGAAAGAGAAGAGTCAGGGCAGACTCTCCTTAGAGGAGGGAGAAAAAGAATTCCGGAAGAAGATGAGCAAGCAGCTGCCTTCAGCTCTAGACTTGTTCTCACCCCTGACTTCCCTTGCGCATGGGAGGTGCTCTTAAATACTCAATGTTGGCTGCAGGACACAGTCTCTTTCCTTGCAGTCATGATCTTCCTTCTCCCTTTCTCACCTACCTACGCCTTCAGCAGAGAGCTCTTTACTGCTCGTATCCATTCTCCCGGTCCTAGCTCCCAGCCCACCTCTTCCATGCGAGCTCCCTGACTTGCTAAGTCCACACGGACCCTCACCCCTTCCTGGTCACCCTGGAAATGTTTCAGAGACTTTGTCTTCAACCCTTAGTGATATAAAGTGTGTTGAGTGTGTCCCTAAAGTCAGGGACTGACTGCCTGAGATTCACTCTGCACCTTCAAAGCAGCTCACACAGGGCAGGTCTTGATACTTACTAAATATGGAACTGACTTACAAGAGCCCGCGAGAAAGCAGAGATGAACATTTCCATTGCGCATGGAGAAGCGGATGGGGTGGTGCCCAAGTTCCCACACGGGCCAGAGAAAGTCAGGAATAAATCATGGGAACGGGTGCACCACGCAGGTTTCTGATCGTCTCAGTGGCCATCAGCCCAACCAAGCTGAATGCACAAATCTCTGCTGCAATTTACAATCTCAGGTGTCCGCGAATCTTTCTCAGCAAACCCGAGGCAGATCCTGCACCTTCTTTGAGGCGATGTCCTTTCTTCCTCCCACCTAATCCCACAAAGCAGTGGTTCTTGAACGTTAATGTGCTGAAGGACTGATTTTTACGGGGATCGTGGATGCATATTAAAATAAAAAAATGCAGATTCCTTGGTCCCACCCATAGAGGTTCTGATGGAGAAGGTCTGGGGAAAGTCCTGAAAATCTGCATTAAAAACAATCTCCCCAGGGGATTATGGCGATTTTTGAGGAAGGTAGGACATACTGGACGCATGGCTCCCACTGGCAGGGAATTCTGTAATAACTTAAATTCCAAGGCCAGCTGCTGGGAAGACTAAACAAAATTCACTCAGCAAATGCCCTAGGAATACAAAGAAATCTGCCCGAGGACAACTAGGAGATGATATTTTTTTAAAAATCCCTTGCAAACAAAAAAGCACCATCTTCTGCCTAAATCCAGAATCATTACCTTCATCTAATAACCTGCAGGGAGCAGAGTTTCCAGAGTAGTTATTTTAGTGTCTGGGAAATTCAAAATGATTAGAAATGGCTCTGAGATACAGAAGAAATTAATTTCTGGGAGCCACTGGCATCTGGCAACAGCGGAACAGCCTGATGGGGATGCAGGCTGGGTCCCAGGGAGGGTCTCTTTCCCATCCTTTATAGCTCATGCTCAGGAAAGCACTCTTTACTGGAAAAGATTGCCTGAAAAACTTGTTAAAATACAGACTGCTGGGCCCTACCCTCAGAGTTTCTGATTCTTTAAGTCAGGTTTGGGACCTCAGATAGTTGCACGTCAAACTTCCCAGGTGCTGCTGTTAAGGCTGCCGATCTGAGGACCACACTCTTAGAACCACAGCTTTACAGCAATGGCCACGACCTGCTGAGGATGTGAGAACTGAACTGGAATCATGGGTGTATTACGCTCAAGTCACGGCCCACGCTGAGCTGTGACTGGCTGTGTGCAAACTCGAGAAATTCTTGGGTTTTTTTCTTCCTAACTTTCTGAGATAATTTTAGACTTACAGTCAAGTTGTAAAAATAGTGCAGAGAGTTTCTATATACCTTTTATCCAGCTTCTTATTTAACATCTTACATAACCATAGAACAATCATCAAAACGAAGACTGTAACCTTGGTATAATACTATTAAGTAGACTACAGAATTTATTGACTGTCACCCCGGTTTGTCCACTAAAGTCTGTTTTATATTTCAGATTTCAATGCAGGATCCCACACGCATTTAGTTGTCATGCCTCTTTAGTCTTGCCTTTCACTGGCTTGAGATTTTTGAAGAATACTTGTCAGTTATTTTGTAGAATGTTCCTCAGTTTGGGTCTGATGCTTTCTCATGATTAGATTGAAGTTATTGCAAAGGATGCTTTAGGTGCTGCTCCTGTCTCGACGCATCATTTTAGGTGGCCCATGATATTTGCGACATCATGGTGTCACTGGTGACGTCAACTCCGCTCAATTGATTAATGTGGTGTCTGCCAGAATTGTCCACTGTTAAGTGACTAGTTTTCTTTTTGTAATGACTAAATATTTTGGTGGTTGGTGGAGATCCTTTGAGACCGCAAATATCCTGGTTCTTCTTCAAATTTTACATCACTAATTTTAGCATCCATCTGTGGGTCTCCCCTGCAGCAATTATTACTTTGGTGTTCTAATGGTAATTCTCTATTTCCCTAATTTCCTCTCCATTTACTAATTAGAATTCTTCTGTTTGGAAGAGTTGTTCCTTCTCTCCCATTGTTTTAAAATGTTAAAGAACTTTAAAAAACATGTCTTGAAGGGTAGGTTTGCTGGCAATGAATTCTCTAAGTTTTAGTTTGAGAAAGTATTTATTTCTCCTCCCCTTTTGAAAGATTTTTGATGGATATAGAATTCTGGATTGACAGGGGTTCTTTAAAAAACTTCAGCATTTTAAAGATGTCATACTTTTGTCTTATGACAGCCATGGTTTATGATGAGAGATCTGTTGTAATTTTTATCTTGTTCTTGTGAATGTAATGTTCTTTTTTTTCCTAACTGCTTTCAAGATTTTTTGTTTTCTGCAATTTGAATATGATATGCCTAGGTGTATGTGGTGTGCGTTTGTGTATTATGTATGTGTGTGTGTGTGTTTATACCTAAAACTTGCTAGGTGTACTATGAGCTTCTTGGATCTTGGCTTCTGTCATTAATTTTGGAAAATTCTCAGCTATTATTTCTTCAAATATATCTTCTGCTCTGTTCTCATTGTTTTCTCCTGGGATTCCAATTATTCATGTGCTAGCCCATTTGATATTGTCCCAAAGCTCTTGGATGTCATTTTTTTTTTTTCATTCTTTCATCTCTTTGTGGTTTAGTTTGAGCAATTTCTATTGGCCTGTCTTCAAGTTCGTGGATTCTCTTCTTGGCTGTGTCAGTCGACTGACGAGCCTGTCAAGGGCACTGTTTATCTCTGTTGCTATGTTTTTTATTTCTAGCATTTCTACTTGATTCTTATAGCTCCCATCTCCCTACTGAAATTATCCATCCTATGTTGCCTGATGTCCACCTTTTCCTCTTGAATCTTTACCATACTAATGATAGTTATTTTAAATTCCCTGCCAGATATTTTCTAACATCTGTTTCAAATCTGAGTCTGGTTCTGACGATTGCTTTGTCTCTGGGGGAAGTTTTCTTTTTTTGATGTTTCTGCCTGCCTTATAATTTTTTTCTTGAAAGCTGGGCATCTTGTGTATGTCAGCAGAGACTGAGGCAGAGTTTTTACGCCTAGACACGAGCATGCCTTTCCTATTGATAAATGCTTAGTGTGGATGTTTGATTTAATCCAGTTAGGAGTTGGCCTGGACTTGAGGTTGGTGGTTGCTACGGTTACCCTCAGCGCTCCTCAGCCCTCACATTCCTGTAGCAATGCCTTGTGTTTAGAATGAAACTTGATTTGCCAGAGCGAGGTTTGTTTGATCTTGAATGTTAGGTCTTCTCCCTGCACCCTTCTGAGAGGGGGTCTCTTTGCACGCTCTCATCTTCCTGCCACTGATACCTGTCATCTCTTTGCACACTCTCATCTTCCTAGCAGTGTGCCACTGATACCTGTCATCGGAAGCTCCTGAGCTCGATGGGGAGGATGCTGGGAGTGTTTGTGTTGTTCAGATGCAGCCTTTGTTTCCGAGAGGTGCCATGTCCTTGGGCATCAGGGGCATGTTCGCCCCAGTCCTCCTGCTTGTCCCCTGCCTGTGCCTTTTGGTGCAGCACATATTCCTGCCTCTCTCCCCGAAGCAGAGATACTTTTTCTGTCCCCTTGCCCCACTGCAGTGAGTTTTCACTCTGCCCTAAGGAGAGCAGATTTTGTTGCCCCACCTCCACTCCACATTAAGGCATTTGTCCCATAGGGGAGACAGGAGAGAGAGGGTCCTGGTGGAGTTTCTCTCCCCACGTGGCAGTCACTCCCCTCCCCTGGGTTTGCACCACAATGGACACTTTCTTGGAGCTCTTTCTGGTCTCTTCTGTGAGTGCTCAGTGGGGTTCATGGAGAAAAGATCTGCAAGAGGGTGTGGGCTCCTCCAGTTTCTGTGGCCCTTGGGGCTTCACACATCCCGCGAGGCTAGAATCACCATTCACCAGTTCATCAATTATTCTGGCTAAATGCTTCTACCCCAGCTAAGTGAGCACTTGCGTTTCCTCTTCTTCGGCAGATTATCTGTTTCTCCTCCTATTTTGGGCCAGTTGCTCTAGGACCTCAGCTCTCCAGTGATTTCCCACAAAGTGGAGAATTTGAAGCTCATCTGGCTCTTTTTCATTGTTTGGCTGGAGTGATGTTCCTTCCAGCTCTCCACATCTAGGGGTAGAGGCCAGAAATTTTATCAAGTCCTTACATTTTTCTGAGGCTCGGTTTCCTCATCAGAAATGTGGGAACGGTTATGCCTTCTTCACAGGACTGTCATCAGGATCAAGTGGCACACGGAACACATGGAAGCTCTTCGAAAAGTATAAAGATTACGCCAGGTGAGGTACTGTTCTCGTTAGATCATCCTTACTAATTGTATACAGTAATTTCCAGAACCCAAGATAACAAGCTCCTCCTCAACAGGGGCTCTCAACCTGACTGCACGTCAAAAGCACCAATGAAAACTGTGCAAAATATATTTCTGAGGTTCCACCATCAGAGAATATTTTGCAGTAGGTGAGGAATGGAACCCGATAATCTGTTATGTTAACAAAAGTCCCTAAAGGATGCTGATGCACAGCAGGGATGAGGATTCCCATCTCATCTGGTACTTTCCATCCCACCTGATTAGCACACCACTGTATATCCAGGAAGCAGTAGCTAAATTTTTAAATGAGATGACAAGATAGTCTATCAAACCACTAGACTACCTTTTTTCCATACCAGAAGATTGAATCTTCTAGTACATTTTTTTGTTTAAATAAGGGGTGGGAATTTCCTCATTGCTCCCCATGTGGTACATGGCTATAGATAACCCCATTCCTCTGGAGGCACAGAGAGTATGACATTGAGAATTTTTTCACGTACCTGTTGGCCGTTTGTTTGTCTTCTTTGGAAAAATGTTTATTCAGGTCCTCTGCCCATTTTAAAATCAGATTGTTTGATTTTTTTGCTGTTGAGTTGCATGAATTCCTTATACATTTTAGATATTATCCTCTTATCAGATAGATGGTTTGCAAATAATTTCTCCCATTCTGTAGGTTGCCTTTTCATTTTGTTGATTATTTCTTTTGCTATGCAGAGCTTTTTAGTTTGATGTAGTCCCTCTTGTGTATTTGCACCTTTATTGCTTGTCCTTTTGGTGTCATATCTAAAAAAATCATTGCCAAGGCCAATGTCAAGGAGCTTTCCCCCTATGTTTTCTTCTAGGAGTTTTTTTTTTTTTTTTTTTTTTTTGCGGTACACAGGCCTCTCACTATTGGGGCCTCTCCCGTCACGGAGCACAGGCTCCGGACGCGCGGGCTCCGGACGCGCAGGCTCAGCAGCCATGGCCCATGAGCCCAGCCGCTCCGCGGCATGTGGGACCTTCCCAGACCGGGGCACGAACCCGTGTCCCCTGCATCGGCAAGCGAACTCTCAACCACTGCGCCACCAGGGAAGCCCTCTTCTAGGAGTTTTATGGTTTCAGTATTTATGTATCTAATCCATTTTGAGTTAATTTTTGTGAGTGGTGTAAGATAAGGGTCTAGTTTTATTCTTTTGCTTGTGAATGTCCAATTTTCCCAGAACCATTTATTGAAGAGGATGTCTTTTCTCTACTGAGTATTCTTGGCTCCCTAATCAAATATTAGTTGACTGCATATGCTTGGGTTTATTTCTGGGCTTTTGATTCTGTTCCATTGGTCCATGTGTTTGGTTTTATGCCAGTACCACACTGTTTTGATTACTATAGCCTTGTAATATAGTTTGAAGTCAGAAAGCGTGATGCCTCCAGCTTTGTTCTTCTAAGGATTGCTTTGGCTATTTGGAGTCTTTTGTGGTTTCATACAAATTGTAGGGTTGTTGTTCTATTTCTGTGAAAAATGCCATTGGAATTTTGATAGAGATTGCATTGAATTTATAGATGGTTTGGGGTAGTATGGCAATTTTTCCAATATTAATTTTTCTGACTCATTAACATGGGATATCTTTTGTCTTTAATTTCTTTAATCAAAGTCTTATAGTTTTCAGTGTACAGATCTTTCAACTTCTTGGTTAAATTTATTCCTAAATATTTTGTTGTTTTTGATGCTAATATAAATGGGGCTCTTTTCTTTATTTATTTTTCAGATATTTCATTGTTAGTGTATAGAAACACAGCTGATTTTGTATCCTGCAACTTTACTGATTTCACTGATTAATTCTAACAACATTTTTTGCGGAGTCTTTTGGATTTTCCATATGTAAGATCATATCATCTGCAGAGAGAATTTTTACTTCTTCCTTTCTGATTTAGATGCCTTTTATTTTTTTTCTTGCCTGATTTCTCTGGCTAGGATTTCCAGTACTATGTTGAATAGGAATGATGAGAGTGGGCATCCTTGTCTTGTTTCTGATCTTAAAAGATTTTAGCCTTTAACTGTTGAGTATGATGTTAGCTGTGGGCTTGTCATCTACTGCCTTTATTACGTTGTGGTACATTCCTTCTATACCCAATTTGTTGAGAGTTTTTGTTTTATCATGAAAGGATGTTGTATTTTGTCAAATTCTTTTTCTACATCTATTGAGATGACTCTATGATTTTTATCTTCAGCCTATTGGTTGTGTATCACATTTATTGATTTGTGAATGTTAAACTGTCCTTGCATCCTAGGGATAAATCCCACTTGGTCATAAAAGAATGTATTACATTATGTCATATAGGAAGGAGGAAACTTCCTTTCTTTCCAAATCTTGGAATAAAATGGGCTCTTCTAGAAGCTGGTCTTGTTTTTCCTTTGGCTTCTGAAATGCTGTGACTTATCATCCTTCACTTCCAAGGGCTTAGGGACCATAGTCTTGATGATGAGAGCCTAGACCCAGATCACTTCATTTACCTGGTTCAGTGATGCCGCAATGCGGATACAACTGTTCCCACATTAACAATGAGGAAACTAGGATTTAAAACATTAAGTAATTTTCCCATATTCATATAACCAGAATGTGACAAAGCCAAACTTCAAACCCAGTCTGTATAATTTTTTTTTTTTTTTTTGTGGTATGCGGGCCTCTCACTGTTGTGGCCTCTCGCATTGCGGAGCACAGGCTCTGGACGCGCAGGCCCAGTGGCCATGGCTCACAGGCCTAGCCACTCCGCGGCATGTGGGATCTTCCCGGACTGGGGCACGAACCCATGTCCCCTGCATCGGCAGGCGGACTCTCAACCACTGCGCCACCAGGGAAGCCCTGTATAATTTTAACTTACTTATTCTCTAACCTACTTCAATCTGAACCCCAGTTAATTTTTATGTGAAGTGTGATTATTTCTCTCTCTTATTTCAGAAAAGATTAAAGGCAGTTTGAAGATAAGTACCCTACCTACTTCGCAATGTGGTTATGAAAGTTAAAATATTACAACTGTGAATGGATAAGCCTTAAAAGCTATAAAATTCTAGCAAAATCCAAGATATTCCAGCTTTCCCAGAACATTCTACTGTGTCAAATCATTCAATTGGCTCAGCTAATACTAAAATAAAAGGACTCAGTGGAACAGAAATAAAGAAATTGTGGTCTTTTGGTTTAGTATAAAACCATCACCAAGAGTGACACCATTTCATAAATGAGAACAGTTAATGAAGTGCAGTGTGGCAAGTGCTGGGTGGAAGGTGCAAGAAGAGGACAAAATCCTTCCCTGTTGGATGTAACGTCCCCCCCCCCCCCCACAGCACATGGACCACCAGCACCCACTGCATTTGCAGCTCCTCAGAGGCCACAAAGCCCTGCCCTGAGCATCTCCTCATTTGATCTGGTGTTGCTACTGTTTCCACATCACAGGTACGGAGGGAATGGGACACAGTGAGGTTGAGAGAGCTGCCCACTGTCTCTCACATTAGAACTACTGGGCCTGGTGTTCAAATCCAAGAACTGTTCTTTACCATGTGGGGGGCCTGACCTCAGAAACTGTGCTGTACTTTGTTACTTTTATGTAGCCCCCCCAATGTGGGATGTGCACCAATGATGTAGGTGGAACATAAGATGGTTTTAGGGGCCCTCAGGCTTGGAATGAATTAACACTGAACCGTACGGTCAGAAAGTTACTCCCTTCCCAGTTCTCTTCCAGTTCTTTCATGACATCATGAAGAGAGTCTCTGTTCGGTGCTAATGAGTTTTTATAACAACTCCCCCACATTTGCCAATCTCAGTTTTTAACCAAGAGAGAAAAGATCTTGGGATTAAAGCCTTTACTAGGATATGGGATCTTGTTAGAATTTAATAACATAGTTTTATCTTCATTATATTGATTTTTGCAATGACTCTATTTTCTGTTTATGGCAAGTGATATGAGTCTTCTGTTTAGGTAGTGAGACAAAGTTTCTTTTTAAACAAAACTAATTAAAACTGAGTTGATTAAAATGTTAAGAAGATACTATTTCAGGTAGGATAGAGATATAACAAAACTTGTGCAAGTGTGTGGGATGATGGTCACTTGAGAAACTTGATGGTCACTTGGGTCTTGCCTTTGAGGTCCCTGCATTCAAGGCCAGTTCACATTTATAGCGTCACAGAGAGCTCAAGATGGCCAGCTGTGAGCCCAGCCGTGGATGAAGCCTGACCACCTCATGATGCTGAGTCAATAGGTCCTTTATCACTCTGGGGAGTCTCTGGGTTCCTAAACAGAAGAACCTGGGCCAACCTAAAGGTCACACAGGGACAGTTCAGAGAGAACAGAATAGAGAGAACTGGTCAGGAGGGCCAGAGACATGCTGAGTGGGGACAAAGGTAACAAGAGAAAATAGCAGTAAACGTTCTTACTGTAGTGGAGATGTGAGGACCCCTTTGGAAACATGATGAAAACCATGAAGGCTGTTACCTAGGAAATTGCACGTGTGTTTCCGCTCACGTTTGTGTACGCATACATGACAATATTAGGGGGTCTGTGGGCTCCAGGTTTTGAACTCCAGCTTTGATATTACTATCTAGAAATTCTCTTATTGACCAACTCACGCCTAAGGGTAAGTATAAAGAGGTTTATCTAAACAAAGATTCCTAGTTTTGTAATTTTTTTGGCATGTTACTCCCATCCATCTATCCATCCGTCCTAAATGCATTGCACTTTTCTCTCCTTACACTGGTTCTCAAGTGTTTCCACCAGGGAACCCCCAACCTAGAGGAGAACAAACTCATCCTCTGAGACTCTGAGAAGACTTAGAAAGCTCATCATAAGATCACAAATGTTTTTTATGTTTAGCTTAAATGTTTACGCCAATTTCGGGACCTACTTAAATAGATGTGTTTTGACATAACATTTCTCTGCAAAAATCATTTAGTAAAACTGACCCTCCAGGAAGATGAGGCTTGCTTATACTGATGCTCCTTGGCCTCTTGGTACACCTGCGAGATCTCTAGGGACCCAGGTTAGAGAAGCAAGGCCTTGCTTCGTGCCAGTCCCTGTACCAGGAATGTGGAGATCAAGAAATCCCCTACGGGCAGGGACCCAGATGCTCTCCCCATCCCCACAGTGCCTCGTGCAGGGCAGAGCCCCCAGGGAGCTCAGTTTATGATCAGAAGTTCCTAACAAGGGTTTTGCAGTAGCTCCAGGCTGCTGCCCTGTAAGGGTGATACAAGGTAATGGTGGAAGATCTCTGACTTTGGAGCTTCACAGCCCTAAGTTCAAAGCCCAGCGCTGCTGCTTATCACACTTTGGTTCTAGGGCACTCTTGGTACCGTAAAGAAAATATCTGGGTTTGCCAGCTGGAAGAAAAGTCAACTCAGCCTGGAGAGGGAGCTGTTGGGGGTGTTCCGAGGCTGGGTAGAGCATGGGTGGAGAGCCCAGACTTCAGCAGAGACCCGGGCGCTTCTCCTAGCTGCGTCCCATCAGCCCTGAGCATTCAGACAAGGAGCAATCCCCGCGTGCCTCTGTTTCCTTGTGTCAAACACAAGGGGGTTGAATGGGATGGTTCCTAAGGGTCCTCCCAGCCTGATGCTTTCTGCTCAACAGCTCAGTTTCATTGGGCAGAGCTTTTCTGCTTTGTCTTCTTTATGGTGCCCATCTTTCTTCCTCATTTCTGAAAGTGCCTTTTGGACACCATTCTTATCTTATAAAAAGTGCAGCTATCTCTTATGAACTCTGCTCTCATCCCCCCAAATCTTCTCTCCTGCGTAGACGTAGAAGATCAACAGCTCTTGTTCCTAGCATGGACCACTTTAACAACATGGGAGGTTATGTAATTAGACTTGTTACGATACCACAAGGCAGAACTGAAACGGATTAGACAAGAGAAGCCAAGTTTCATTATCTGGTCTAGAATGTTTCTCCAGCCAAGAATCCAAGATGATGTCCGCATTCCTAGAAGTTAACCTCCTGTTTCCTTTTTCTCTGAGCGCAGTAAGTGACTGTTTAATTAGGCAGCCTCCCCGCAGTGCCCTTAATGAGCACTCATGTAATCTTCGTTAATAAAAGGAGGATTTATTAAACTTTCGATTCTAATAAATAGTCAGCCATTATCTTTGCAATGGGCCCCAAACCCTGGTAAAAATGAAGCGGGCTCTGGGACCATTCAAAGGGTCCATTCAACAGAGCTTAACGTGTTAAGAATAGAGCTTAACGTGTTAAGAACAGAGCTTAACGTGTTAAGAATAGAGCTTAACGTGTTAAGAATAGAGTTTAACACGTTAAGCTCTATTCTTTAGTGACAAGAGTGAGTCTTCCCACCACCATGCCTCAGTTTAAAGGCCTGAAGCTGAATTTTCTCTTCTTACCACACTGAGGTCCCACAGACACCTTAGTCAAGCATGCAAAAAGAAAGCCCAGTCACATTCTCAAACGGTTCCCACCCTCCCTTTGTTGACGGGACTGAGAGGCAGTGAATTCAGCTGTTCAGAGTTCCAGGGGAAAGTCAGGATCTTCAGGATTTTTACTTCCAAATGAAGAATAGAGCAGCAGGAGATCAAGGCTTAAGGAAGCCCTCCCTCTCTTAGGCAGTTAAAGCCCTGGAGCAAGGTGGGTAAAGAAGACAATATGTCTTAGACTGCTTTTGTGGTTCATTTTTAAAAGACTGAATTCAGACTTAAAGAATAAAGATAAGGAGAAAGGCATCGAGGCTGCAGGTTCCCGCAGCCCTGGGAAGTGGCTGTTTGCTGGAGACAAGAAGATGAGATTTCTCAAGCTGGGCTCCAGGCTAGAAGGAACAGAATGAACCCAGCCAGGGCACAGAGCTGAGTTGGGTGACAGTACCCTCGTTGTCCATTCTCTCCTTGCCCCTACCTGTCCCCACTGGTCTCTGCCAGCCTGTTGTTCATTACTGCAAAGGCTCCTATCCCCCCTGAGAATTCATCGTCCAGCGACAGAGTGCTGGTCTGGTGGGGGCAGCCATTGGCCGTTTCGGACAGCTGTTTCTGGAGGATGGCTAGGGAGACCTTGTTGGCCGCCAAGAAGTCCTTCATGGAGATCATCTCACCCGAGAGACGCCGCCCGTCCGTGTCACTCTCTATGACTCCATCCGTTTCTATGGAGATGTCGCACCGGTTCTGGACAGTGCCTGGCATCACCACGTTCCTCCGGGACTGCAAGAGTCTTCTCTGGCATTGTTGGCAGCACCCGCCATCCATCTTCCTCAGGATCCAGTTCACGGACTGTTTAATGAGGATGGAGATGACATTGAACAAGGAATAGATGCAGCAGACGCCCATGAGGATGAAGACGAAGTTGGCGAAGCGGTAGAGGCCCTGGCTAGCATACCGGGCGTTCTGGCTGCTGACAAGGTCCCCAAAGCCAATGGTGCTGAAAGCCACAAAGCAGAAGTAGAGCGCGTCGAAGTAGCTCCACCCTTCCACGGAGGTGTACATGGCGGACGCGCAGCAGGAGATGAGGAGGGAGGCCATGCACAGGATCAGCATGACGTAGTACACGGAGGGCTTCCAGCCAGCCGAGCTGTCCGCCTCACCCTTCCCCGGGTTCTTCAGGCTCTGCTGGGGCAAGGCCCCCCGCCTCTGGAGCTGCCGCTGGTGGCACGATTTCATGATGCAGGCGATGACGGTGATCAGGCGCTCCAGGAAGAGGTTGAAGAACAAGATGGTGCTGGAGCACCCGAGGAGGCCATAAAAGATCAGAAAGAGTTTTCCTTCTACTGTTGCCGGAGTCGTCATCCCAAACCCTGCAGGAGACAAAAATCAGAGGAGAGTGAGGGAGATCTCGGCCGTGAACGGGGTCAGTCTTGGCTTTGATGGCTGGCAAAGGACCTGAATAAACAGTTTCGTAAAAGCACTCTGTCCTAGCCTTTCTAGGAAGGAGAGGGAGAATTCTGACTTGCTTTTGAAGACACTAAGTGTTGTTCAGAGCTGGGCTGCTCAAAGTCCATATGGTGCCACAGTGCAAATCAGAACAAGGTACCTCTTCCTCTGAGTGGATACCACCAGTGACAGTGGCTTGGGGATGAGAATGTGGGCTGGGTTTCAGCCTCCCCTCCCGATTCTGCTGTAGATGTCCTCATACAGTAGATGACCTGAACGACCATACTTAACAGACGTTGTTCAGAGAGATAAACAAAGGCTCATACAAAGAAAAGTCTTACAGAATTCATTTATTCTATAAACACTTATTGGCTGCCATTCCAGGAATGGGGGATAGAACTGTGGAGAAAGATAGATCTGGTCTCTGCCTTCATGGAGCTCCAATGTAGTGAAGTGATTACTATGTTTTGTGATCAGTGTTGTGATAAGCATGGTGCTGGAGAATGTTCAGGGTCTTATGGGAGCTATTAAGAGGGAAACCCATCTCAGACTTGGAGTCTAGGAAGACTGAACAGGGAGAACCTAAAGCTAAAGCGGAGTTAGGCAAGGCAAGGAGGGTGCATGTGTGTGTGTGTGTGCGTGTGCGTGTGCGTGTGTGTGTGTGTGTGTGTGTGCCTGGTGGTGGTGGTGTTTCAGGCAGAGAAACAGCACATGTCAGCATATACGGAAATGAACAATTTGCTCAAGGTTTTCCCATCTTTAAACAAAACTCTCATGCTTTGGGAGTGGTAACTGACGTGTTAGTTATAGTTTGATAACATATAAAAAGTCTCTCTTGCCTTTGTCTCTTACTGTTCACAGTTTTGACTTTCTTGACCTTTCTACCCCTACACACAGATATGATAGTAAGGATACCAAGGATACCAACTGTAGGACACTAAGAAAAAGGAGAAACGGAAGAAAAATACACTCAGTATTTCTCACTCAGGGGCACTAATCTTCAGCCCGCCGTGAGGGACATGAAATTCTTCCAAGCAAATGATTCAGTAAACATGAGGAGTCTGATTTGTTTGAGGGGATGGGCATCAAAGTCCTTCTGATAATAAACACCATCTGAAAAATAAGTACTCATCACGCCACCCTGGGTTCAGATTTTTTTTTCAAGTCAAACCTCCTTCTTTGTATTTTTTCTTTCTTATCAAGCTCAGTTTCCTAACCGAGGCCGCATCATTGGGATCTCTAGGATTCACCCATTATCCTCTTTCCTGATAACACCCTGCTATCATCAAGCCAACACTTTTCTTTGCTGCCACAGCTCAGCCCGTGGCTGCCTCCCAGTGCATCCTGGGACGTGGTCAGATCAGACCTCGCGATTTGTGAACTTCTGGGATTATGACTTCCTGCTTCCTCATGGGGAGCCAATGGGCCACCTTTCCCAAACACCTAGGTGTGCATACTGTGTTGCCATTTAGTTTTCCAAGTAAATTCAATTTTCCTTTCTCAGCATACAAGGGTCTATCTAGGGTAGGAAATTAACAATATATAGCCAAGAGCCTGCAGGAAGATATTGATTGCTTTTTAGCTGGTTGGCATGGAGTGGAATGGGTGATCAGGTAAGGAAGGAGCGAGGGGCAGGGAATAATTCCACTGGGAGTTACAGTCCTGGCCCTTTAATGGTAGAAAGTCAGACCATCATCTCTTCTCTGGGAACTCTTGTTTTGAAAATTAAAGGCCTTTAGTGACTCTTGACAGTGTAGGTTTCATTTGTTAGATATCTTCATTATGATGTAAGGAAATTCTCTCTTTGCTGTCTTTTCTCTTGTTAGTAACTTTAATTCTTATCCCCAAGCTTGAGTTGCAATGAGGCGGTTGAAGTAGTGGAGAATTAAGAAAAAACTTACTGAGTTTAAGGACTGAGCTGAGAGCAGTGTCTTTTTCTACCCAGTCTGAAGAACATGGAGGAGCGACCAAGGTGTGGAGTGATTAGTTCCTGATCACTTAGGGCTGCGGGGGGGACCTCCTCTGGCTCAGTGAATTCCTGAAACCAGTAAGCTTGTGAATGCTTCTGCACTAAGAAGAGATAAAAATGAAAGCTGGAGCCCTTGCCCCAAAGCTGTAAGGCTAGCAGAGTATTGCGGCTGTCTTCATTGAAACAGAACTGAGGCAACACGCAGGAAAAAGAAGAAACGTTTATCTGCAGCCATTTATTGACCCAACAACATTCCAAAAAAAGGATAAAGTTATTGAAAATAGGGAAGGCCCAATATACCCTGAGAAAACCATAATTCAAAAAGACACATGCACCCCAATGTTCACTGCAGCACTATTTACAGTAGTCAGGACATGGAAGCAACCTAAATGTCCATCAGCAGAGGAATGGATAAAGAAGATGTGGTACATATATACAATGGAATATTACTCAGCCATAAAAAGGAACGAAATTGGGTCATTTGTAGAGACGTGGATGGACCTGGAGTCTGTCATACAGAGTGAAGTAAGTCAGAAAGAGAAAAACAAATACTGTATATCAACGCATATATGTGGAATCTAGAAAAATGGTACATATGAACCTATTTGCAGGACAGGAATAGAGACACAGACATAGAGAATGAACATGTGGACACGGGGGGGAAGAGGGGATGGGATGAATTCGGAGACTGAGATTGACATATATACACTACCATGAGTGAAACAGATAGCTAGTGGGAACCTGCTATATAGCACAGGGAGCTCAGCTGGGTGCTCTGCAGTGACCTAGTTGGGTGGGATGGGGGGTGGGGTGGGAGGGAGGTCCAAGAGGGAGGGGATATATGTATACATACAGCTGATTCACTTTGTTGTGCAGTAGAAACTAACACAACATTGTAAAGCAACTATATCCCAATAAAAAACAACAATAACAACAAAAAACAATTCAACAGGGCAACTCATTTTTTGAGCTGTATTTTTAAATTAAAAAATATATTAAAAAAAAGGGAAGGCCCAGAGGTAACAACAGGTGTATATGTGGAGGAGTGAGGGGAGGCATTTGCCAACAATCAGAGAGCTTTCTTGTGTAACGCAAGACGCAAGTGGGCAAATGTTTTCTTTTACAAAATCTTCCTCTGATCCCAGAAGGAACTTAATGATTTTCCTCTTGGAGAGCAGAGAAGCAGGAGTAATGAGTAGCTCTCAGTCAAAGGTAAGAACAATTATTTATTGAGCATCTGTTAAGGTCAGGGGCAGCACTAGGTGTCTGGGCCACACGATGATGGCCTGGACAAGGTCCTTGGCCTCCAGGAGCCCATCATCCAGGCTGCGACAGATAAACTGCTGTCTACAAAACAAGGCAGAGTGAGTCAAGGGCCGAAGTAAAGTCACAGTGGTGCTATCCTGGCTTCAGGGTCCCAAATGCAGCCTCACTCGGGATGAATGCCTGGGATCCATGTAGACGTGTTGCTGAAGCCAGCTGACAAGCTTGACAAGCTGATTTTTTTCCAATGACTGAGACTTCTAGTGATTTTGCAACACGTTCCAGGGATTTAAAATCTCTATATTCTATCTTGTTTGGTTGGTTTTAAAACATTCCATTTTATGAAAGAAAGGATAACCTGTGACTTTTTTTAACATCTTTATTGGGGTATAATTGCTTTACAATGGTGTGTTAGTTTCTGCTTTATAACAAAGTGAATCAGTTATACATATACATATGTTCCCATATCTCTTCCCTCTTGCGACTCCCTCCCTCCCACCCTCCCTAAACCCGTGACTTTCGATTACCTGCACTATTTGCTTGATCACTACCATCTTTTCAATCAGCAAAAATGACAGAAGATGGCACAAGCGGTGTTATTCATAGAAGCAACGGGAGACAGCTTCCTAACATTTGCAGTTAGAGGTGTTGCCATGGCTTTTACTACTCTCAGAGCTTAACAGTGTGTCAGCTAATAATGCAGGCTTTTTCATAGAAAGTCTCCCACTTTTTGGAGTCCCATAATACTGAGCGTTACAGATCCCTTGGATTGGGAATAATAAGCCTCAGGGTCCTCCTTAGTGGAGGAAAAGGACACAGGTATTATCAAAGGCCTGCCCTCTGCCAGGTATCACTGACTCCTAATACCCAGGCCCGCTCCTGGGTGTACAGGTGTAAAGTAAAGCCAGAGTTAGAACCTAGATTTATCTTGTCTCCCAGGCTTGTGATCTTTCCACCTGCCTACGCTAAGTGAGTGAAACCACTGTCAGGTGTACACACTGTAAGCAGAACTGAGAGAGGGAAATTAACCAAGCGTCTAATGCTTTACATAGACACCCAGACTGCAGTAGCTGCCAGATCTGGTACCAAAATCAGGGGATCGGCTGAATCAGAAGCTGAAACCCTACAGTCTTCACTTACGTTTCTGAACGTACGTGTGCCTCTCCCAACGGCTGATGCCATTACATCGGTTTAAAAAACTTGTTACACCCCATGCATTCGGTCTCTTTGTATTTCATAGGCACACAAACGAATCTGACTGTCACAGGTGGTGCTTTCCAATATACAGTTTCTTTCCTGTGCTTCAAGCCTGCAGTCTCCTGATTTGTGTCCAGCCCCTGAGTCTGGGAGCAGATGAGCTAGCTGATTGGGGATCAAGGGCACCTAGGTTTGGCTTGGAGGCCAAGGGAGCTCGCCTGGCAGTCTACTTCCGCTGAGCTCCCTTGGCCATTTCAGATCTGTTTTAATGTGCTCCTGGGACCAAACCGGGCTCCCTGGTGTCCTTGGGGCCAGGAATGAAGCAATTAGGCACTGCCAGCGTCCCAGTCAACCCCAAAAGAGCCCTGCACTTAGACCATGAAGAGAGGAGAATAGGTCTGCCGTCTCCCACCCTTTTATGCGTATAGTGTCAACTACATATTCTTTCAAAATTAGTCAAGATGAAAAATCAAAAAGCTTTGCATTATATTTTCCAAATATACACAGAGGTAGAGAGACTGCTATAATAAGCCCTCATTTCCCAGTTTCAGCAATTGTCTAGATCTTGCCAATCATGTTTCTCCTATTCCACCCTACCCCCTTTATTTGCTGGAATTTTTTAAAGTAAATCCCAGACAGCATGCCATTTCATCCATTAATAATGATGCATCTGTAACTGACAAGGACTTTATTTTCCCAGTATAACCACTATGTCGTTATCACACCTAACAAAATTAACACTAACTTTTTTTTTTTTTTTTGCGGTACGCGGGCCTCTCATTGTTGTGGCCTCTCCCGTTGCAGAGCACAGGCTCCGGACGCGCAGGCCCAGTGGCCATGGCTCACAGGCCCAGCCGCTCCGAGGCATGTGGGATCTTCCCGCACTGGGACATGAACCCATGTCCCCTGCATCGGCAGGCGGACTCTCAACCACTGTGCCACCAGGGAAGCCCAACACTCACTCTTTAACACCAATACCCAGTCCATATTTCAGTCTCCCAAAAATATATTTTTACAGACCATCTGTATGAATCAGGATCCTAACAAGGTCCATGCATTATATCTTTTAAGTCTCTTTCATTTGTTAACAGTCTCCATTTCCATTTTTTTTTATGCCATTGACTTGTTGGGCAAATGTGTCCTGTAGACTTAAATCATAATTTTTTCCAGAAACATTTGGGGAAAAATGTATATTATGAGAGTGACTTCAGATGAAGTAGCAAATTTCAAACATTGCATGGGGACATACTAATTGGCATAAACTGTCTAGAAAGCAATTTGGGAATATGCATCAGACATCTTAAAAATATTTATATCTTTCTCTCTGTTTTTTTTATTTTTAGGAATATATCCCCCAAAGTATTAGAAATGTGACTAATTACATACAGTGATGTCACCCTGGCTTTACTTTTAATAATGAAAATCTTTAGCAACCTAAGTGTCAGATAACAGGGCAAGGACTAAATAAAAGTAGCCATTAAAATGAAGTCATTAAAATTACACATAGGGCTTCCCTGGTGGCGCAGTGGTTGAGAGTCCGCCTGCCGATGCAGGGGACACGGGTTCGTACCCCGGTCCGGGAAGATCCCACATGCCGCGAAGCGGCTGGGCCCGTGAGCCATGGCCGCTGAGCCTGCGCGTCCAGAGCCTGTGCTCTGCAACGGGAGAGGCCACAACAGTGAGAGGCCCGCGTACCGCAAAAAACAACAACAACAACAAAAAATTACACATACATAACAGAACTAAAACAAACAATCCTAGAATCTATATGGAATCATAAAAGATCCAGAATTGCCAAAGCAATCCTGAGGGAAAAAAGAACAAAGCAGGAGGGAAAACCCTCCCAGACTTCAGACAATACCGCAAAGCTACAGTAATCAAACAGCGTGGTACTGGCACAAAAACAGACATAGGGATCAATGGAACAGAATAGACAGCCCAGAAATAAACTCACATACCTACAGTCAATTAATCTTTGGCAAAGGAGGAAATAATATACAATGGGGAAAAGACAGTCTCTTCAGCAAGTGGTGTTGGGAAAGTTGGAAAGTCACATGTAAATCAATGAAGTTAGAACACACTCTCACACTCTACACAAAAATAAACTCAAAATGGCTTAAAGATTTAAATATAAGACATGACACCATAAAATTCCTAGAAGAGAACACAGGAAAAATATTCTCTGACATAAATCATACCAATGTTTTCTTAGGTCAGTCTCCCAAGGCAATAAAAATAAAAGCAAAAATAAACAAATGGGACCTAATCAAACTCATAAGCTTTTGCACAGCAATGGTAAACAAAATGAAAAGACAACCTACGGACTGGGAGAAAATATTGCAAATGATGCGACCAATAACGGCTTAATTTCCAAAATGTAACAGCTCATACTACTCAGGAATAAAAAAACAAACAACCCAGTCGAAAAAATGGGAAGAAGACCTAAATAGACATTTCTCCAAAGAAGACATACAGATCGCCAACAGACACATGAAAAGATGCTCATCGTTGCTAATTATTAGAGAAATGCAAATCAAAACTACAATGAGGTACCACCTCACACCGGTCAGAATGGCCATCATTAAAAGTCTACAAATAACAAAGCGAGAGAGTGGCATGGACATATATACACTACGAAACGTAAAATAGATAGCTAGTGGGAAGCAGCCGCATAGCACAGGGAGACCAGCTGGGTGCTTTGTGACCGTCTGGAGGGGTGGGATAGGGAGAGTGGGAGGGAGGGAGACGCAAGAGGGAAGAGATATGGGGATATATGTATATGTATAACTGATTCACTTTGTTATAAAGCAGAAACTAACACACCATTGTAAAGTAATTATACTCCAATAAAGATGTTTAAAAAAAAAAGTCTACAAATAATAAGTGCTGGAGAGGGCGTGAAGAAAAAGGAACCCTCCTACGCTGTTGGTCGGAATGTAAATTGGTGCAACCACTACAGAAAACAATATGGAGGTTCCTCAGAAAACTATAAATAGAGTTGCCATATGATCCAGCAATCCCACTCCTGGGCATATAGCTGGACAAAACTGTAATTCGAAAAGATACCTGCACCCCTATGTTCATAGCAGCACTATTTACAGTAGCCAAGACATGGAAACAACCTGTGTCCACTGACAGACGAATGGATAAAGAAGATGTGGTCCATATAAATAATGGAAAACTACTCAGCCATCAGAAAGAATGAAATAATGCCACTTACAGCAACATGGATGGACCTAGAGATTATCATACTAAGTGAAGTAAGTCAGAAAGAGAAAGACAAATACCATACGATATCATTTGTATGAGAAACCTAAAATATGACACAAATGCATTTATCTGCAAAACAGAAACAGACTCACAGATAATAGAGAACAGACTTGTGGTTGCCAAGGGGGAGGGGAATGTGGGAGGGATGGAGTGGGAGTTTGGGATTAGCAGATGTAAGCTTTTATATATAAAATGTATAAACAACAATGACCTACTGTATAGCACAGGTAACTATATTCAATACCCTGTAATAAACCATAATGGAAAAGAATATGAAATAGAATATATACATATACATATATATGTATAACTGAATCACTTTGCTGTACAGTGGAAATTAAAACAACACTGTAAATCAACTATACTTCAATAAAATAAATTTTTAAAAATTCTGTATACATAAGATATATATATTATGTACAAAATAAGCTATAAGGACATATAAACAGGGAATACAGCTAATATTCTATGATAACTATAAATGGAGTAGAACCTTTAAAAACTATGAATCACTATATTGTACACCTGTAACATATAATATTGTACATCAACTATGTTTCAATTTAAAAATTACATGTACAAATAATTTTTTTTTTAATTAATTTATTTATTTTTGGCTGTGTTGGGTCTTCGTTTCTGTGCGAGGGCTTTCTCTATTTGTGGCAATCGGGGGCCACTCTTCATCACAGTGCGTGGGCCTCTTACTGTCACGGCCTCTCTTGTTGCAGAGCACAGGCTCCGGACGTGCAGGCTCAGTAGTTGTGGCTGACAGGCCCAGTTGCTCTGCAGCATGTGGGATCTTCCCAGACCAGGGCTCGAACCCGTATCCCCTGCATTGCCAGGCAGATTCTCAACCACTGCGCCACCAGGGAAGCCCCCACAAATAATTTTTAATGACTAGAGAAAATGTTAAGTGGAAAAAAGCAGAGCCAAAGTGTGTCTGCGGAATGACTCAAGCCTGGGACATCCTCATTAAATATTTGTTGGATGAAAGAATAAACTTTACAAAATATATTTATACAGCTATATATATTGTAGCACTTAGGGTGTTTTTGGATGCCAGTAGCAGCAAATCATAAGTAGGGGTAGCTTAAACATGAAGGGGATATATTATCTCATAGAACATGAAATTTGGAGATAGGGCAGCTCCAGGAACGGTTCATTAGGTGGCTTTCTAACATTTCACCTTTCTGGCTCTGGCTCCATCAACATGTCGTCTAGTCCCCCCTCCACGCCAAAAGCTTCAGGACTTACCTCCTCACACATCAGTGCCCAGAGTCAGAACATATTGTGTTCCTGCCTTGTTTACGTCTTTATCGGAGGAGAGAATCCTTTCCAGAAACCCCCTAGCAAAATTCCCATTGTATACCATTAAGCAGCACCAAGTCACACGCCCACTTCTCAAACCAGTTATCTACAGGAGGAATGGATTTCCTCTTAGACTGGTCAGGGTTTACCAGCGCCCCTGAGGAAGAGAGGGACCTCAAAACAGGCAATGTCTGCCACAAACATACACAGAAAAAAAACAAAATAAAGGGAAAGACACAAAAGTTTTAATCAGTTATTTCAGGGTGGTGATAATTCTTTCTTAATGATTTATATCATTTATTACCTTTAAACTGAGAAAAATATGTTATAATATTCTGGAATGTTTCCTCAGATTGCAGGTAAACACCTGCCCAGAAGAAGCATTCCTCTTGATTCATCTCGTTAATACACCGAGAAATCAAACTTTGACTTGAATAAATGTTTTCATAATCTTTTAAAAAATTTTTTATTCAAAAATTTTTTTAATAAAAAAATTTTATTTTTAGAATTTTTTGGGGGGGTTGTTTTTTCTTAAAATTATTATTTATTTATTTATTTTTGGCTGCATTGGGTCTCTTGCTGCGTGCAGGCTTTCTCTAGTTGCAGCGAGTGGGGGCTACTCTTTGTTGCGGTGCACGGGCTTCTCATCGCGATGGCTTCTCTTGTTGCGGTGCACGGACTCCAGGTGCTCAGGCTTCAGTAGTTGTGGCTCACGGGCTCTAGAGCACAGGCTCAGTAGTTGTGATGCACAACTTAGCTGCTCCGCGGCATCTGGGATCTTCCTGGACCAGGGCTCGAACCCGTGTCCCCTGCATTGGCAGGTGGTTCTTAACCACTGCGCCACCAGTAAAGTTCTTTTTTTTGGTTTTTGATTCAGAAATGTTAAGCCTCTTTGTGTGGGATGAAAGAGGTTTCATAGGGGTTTGTGGGTGTTTTTTTCAAAAGACCCTCCAATTTCAATTGGGAAGGAAAAAGGGGGCAAGAGCCGACCCCACGGATTATTCTTGGGGAGGAGGTTAGGGGGTGGGGAGTGGGTTCCAATGATGGAAGAGTCAAGGGTCTCATCAGGCACACTATCTCTACACAGCCTTCACGTCCAAGGTTTTGTGTTACAGGTGAGGAAACTGAGGTACCAGTAAGCCAGGTAACCTTCAAGAGTGGTGGAGGCTTGGCCTGAACCCAGGTTCTCCATCCAGACTGCCCTCCTTTACTCTTGTTGCCTGTGGTCAACTGTTTCCAGAGATGATTTTGAACTAACTGCTCCCAACCCTGTAAGCACTTATTGGTCCTCCCATCAACAGGCGAAGCCTACTTCGCTTCCCCTTGAATCTTGAGTGACCTTGAGACTGGCTCTGATCACCAGAATGTGGTAGAAGTGAGGCTGCACCAGTTCCAGGCTTAAATGGTAAGAAGCCCAGCAATTTTGTCTTTCTCTCTCTGGATCCATGAGTTGCCGTGTAAGAAGCGTGACCCCTCAGCTGGAGAAAGAGGCTTGGCTCTCCCCAGCCATTCCAGCCTCCCCAGATATTGAGTAAAGCCATCTTGGACATTCCAGCCCCAGTCGAGCTCCAAGTTAAATGCAGTTGTATGAGTTATACCAGATGATACCTGATGGAACCAAAGAACCACCAGCTGAGCCCAACAGATCCACAGAATTATGAGAAATGTCCATGGTTGTTGTTTAAGCCACTACTTTGGAGCAGTTTGCTACATAGCAAGCAATGGATAATGAAATGACTTCTCTCTGGGACTTGCAGTTTTTTCACCAGGCATCTTCTCTATTTCCCTGCCCTTCCAGCTCCTCCCTCCACTTTTTATTTTGGCCACACTGTGCGGCCTGGCTCCTAATAGGCCATGGACCGGTACCCCTCCTTGGCCCGGGGGTTGGGGACCCCAGCCCTATGGCATAGATTTTCATAACAATATTCATAGTGCTAAACAGCCACCTCTTTTAAAAAATTTATTTAATTAATTTATTTATCTATTTTTTGGCCACGTCGCGTCTTAGTTGCAGCACGCAGGGTCTTCGTTGCATATGGGATCTTTCGTTGCAGCGTGGGCTCTTCATTGTAGGGCTTCTCCCTAGTTACGGTGCACGGGCTTTTCTCTAGTTGTGGCGTATGGGTTTCCTCTCTCTAGTTGTGGCGTGCAGGCTCCAGGGTGCGTGGGCTCTGTAGTTTGCAGCACGCAGCGCGCGAGCTCAGTAGTTGTGGCGCTCAGGCTTAATTGCCCCGCAGCATGTGGGATCTAGTTCCCGGACCAGGGATTGAAGCCGCGTCCCCTGCATTGGCAGGTGGATTCTTTACCCCTGGACCACCAGGGAAGTCCCAACAGCCACGTCTTGAGAATGGATTCCAGAAGAGATGCTTCCATTGATGGCTAACTGCTGCTAGGGTATAAACTGAAGTTAACGTACACAACACACACTTACCTGTTTATAGTGAAGTTTTTAATGGTAAATGACCACTCAAACAACACAATAACACCAGAAACTGCTTGTGTTAACACCCTGTCAGGATTTTTCTATGACAAGCCAGGGTTTGAACGCTCTAACGGAAAGCTGTGGTTGTGTACCAAATGCTGACACGCCCTACAGGAGAGAAACAACTTCCATTCACCTCACACTTGAGGCACCCCTGTACTAAGGCAAAGGAACAAGAGGATGACTCATCGTTCTTGAAGACCTTCTAAAACTTTTAAAAAGTCTCTCCTTTCCCATCCTAAACACTCTGTTGAGTGCTGCCGATAAACAAAACATCCCTTTGGCTTGATGGGATTTCACATGACACCATGTTTGTGGTCACCCTAATCTTCCTTATACAAACTAAAAAGACAGTCCTTACTAATTAGTAACATCAAGCTAAGAATGTCTCTCCTTTGACACGGTTCTTTCTCCACAACCAAACACTGGAAAATTACCAAGAAGGAACGATGGGACGCGAAATTGGCTTTCTCTGGCCTCTTTCAGTTTTCCTTCCTGGTCCAGCATTGTGCCCTGTGGCTACGGTCACAAATTAAGCCCTTTCTTAATTTTTAAATAGTGAAACTACTCCTTAAAAACAAGCACCTAGGGACTTCCCTGGTGGCGCAGTGGTTAAGAATCTGCCTGCCAATTCAGGGGACACCGGTTGGAGCCCTGGTCGGGGAAGATCCCACATGCTGCAGACCAACTAAGCCCGTGTGCCACAACTACTGAGCCTGCACTCTAGAGCCCGTGAGCCACAACTACTGAGCCCACGAGCCACAACTACTGAAGCCTGTGTGCCTAGAGCCTATGCTCCGCAACAAGAGAAGCCACTGCACTGAGAAGCCCGCGCACTGCAACAAAGAGTAGACCCCGCTCACTGCAACTAGAGAAAGCCCGTGCACAGCAACGAAGACCCAACACAGCCAAAAATAAATGAATAAATAAATAAATTTATTTATTTATTAAAAGAAAAAGCACCTGTAATTATGTTCTCTCTTGAACAAAACTGCCCTCCCCAAGACTACAAAGAAATGGTTCAATTAAGTAGAATGTTAGCACAACACAGGTGGCAACTGATGAAAGGTGCCTTTTTTTTTTTTTTTTTTTTTGGTGGTACGCGGGCCTCTCACTGTTTTGGTCCCTCCCGTATGCGGAGCACAGGCTCCAGACGCGCAGGCTCCGCGGCATGTGGGATCTTCCCGGACCGGGGCACGAACCCGCGTCCCCTGCATCGGCAGGCGGACTCTCAACCACTGCGCCACCAGGGAAGCCCTGAAAGGTGCCTTTTCTTCAACATGAGTGAGAGGATCTGGCTGCAAGACACTATGAAATTGATACTTTATTTTAATGGATATCCAGATACAGCACAAGCAAATGCACCTGCCTTTTTGAATCTCGTGCTGCTGCTGAGAGGGATGTAAGGTTCTCCTGGAGTGGTGGGAGCTGGTGTACACAACAGTGATGCCCACCTGTTCTGCTTGACCTGGGATGGCTCCCCGCCCACCTTCTCAACACCTCGCTTCTCCCACAGCAGCAGCCTTTTAGCTCCTTCGTGGGACCCTAGTGCTTCTAGAAATCTGGTGTGAAAGTCAAAGACCTACAGAATATTGATGTTTCTCTAGCTTTTAGGGTTTTACTTAGATGTATGATCTAACAAGGATGAAAGAAGTATGGCCCAGGCAAGCTAAATGACAGAATCATACAAGACTGAAGAAATCAATGTGTTATTTATACTATCATAATATATGTTCCTCCCCAGTCTGTACTGCTTCCCTAGAAACTCATGAAATTTCCTACATGTTACAGACTGAATGTTTGTGTCCTCCCCACATTTATATGTTGAAACCCTACCCCCTCAACGTGATGCATTAGGAGGTGGAACCTTTGGGAAGTAAACAGGATTAGATGAGGTCATGAGGGTGGAGCCGTCATGATGGATTAGTGCCCTTCTAAGATTCACCAGAGAGAGCTAGTTTCTTCTTCTCTGCTCTCGACCACGTGAGGATACAAGGCGAAGATAGCAGTCTGAAACACCTAAGGGAGCTGTCACCCAAGAACCTAACCAAGCTGGCACCCTGATCTTGGAGTTCCAGCCTCCAGAACTGAGAGAAAGAAATCTCTGTGGTCTATTAGTCACCCAGTCTACGGTATTCGTTATAGCAGCCTGGGCTAAGACAGTACGTTACTACTGTACCCATACCTACCCTACGTTACCTACAATTTCCTAGAAACATTTGGCAAACATCCTGATGTTTGCAAAGAAAACCAGCTCTAGGGAATCAAAGCTCCCTGCAGCAAATCAAGTTTCTTTCCTTTTTCCCCTTCCTTCCTTTGCTTCTAGTCTCCTACCCTCCATTTCTTTGAAAAAGTCTTTAGAGACTCGAACCTCATTCTTTGTAGAGGCACCTTCTGGGCTGTATCTAAATGAGTCACTGCTCTGTAATAAACTGGGCTTTGAGGGGCTCTGTTGGGGCCTTTTCTTAAAAACATTTAATTTTGATATTATTAGTTCCAGAAAGCAATTATAACTTTCTTTTGCCCAAAGCCAGTCGAGAACCCATTTCAGAAAGCACCATGACACCTGTGGCACAAATGGAATTGGTATAACAACTGCCGGCGGAGCTGTTTGAAAATAGTATAACAAAATGGTATTTTAGCTAGTCGTGGGGAAAGAAAGGGCTAGTTCATTAGGACTGATTTTTCCACTGAGGGAAAAAACACTGAAGACAAACACTTCCTGTGAACTCAGGCTATTAACCCAAATGCGAGGGTCTCTGCTAAGTTACTTCCGAAAATGGAAATGTGAACTTAAAAGTTGGAGAACAAGTCTGAGGTGCCCAGTGCAAACCAGAATTCAGGTGCACCCTGAATCTGATGTGCATCTCGTCAGTCACACTGTTTATGTTGAGCGGCATCAGATTTGATGGCAAAATCATGGGGCTGGAAAAGGGCAAAGGCACTCGTTACCTACTGGGGGATGGGAAGAAGAGTGAGCGGCTGCATATTCAGACAATAGGCCTTGAAAAGAATGGTTTAAACCCTAAACTTTATCTCAGGGACTCTCCTATCTGAGTGTACTTTCACTGGAGGCATTCTGGAGTTGACACAAAGGGATTTTCTTCTGATGACATCATTTCTGATTTAACTGGCAAAACAGGCTCTATGATCAAAGTCCACCTAATTTGCCCATTTCTCCCTTAAAATTATGCTACACTTCTACCTTTCTCTTCTCTCCCATGTGCATCTGGAAGTATTCCTTCTCCTTGACAAGTAACGTGTTTTCTCTCTGCTTACTCATCCCTGCAACAAACATTTATTGAGCATGTACTATGTTTCAGACGCTGAGCTAACTCAGGTATCAGTAATCAGGTATCAGTAAATAAGATATCACCTCTCAGCTTCCTTCAACTATATTTCTTCCATAATTTATACTTTCTTTCTCTACCAATTTCTGCTTCATTGCCTACAATTTTCATGTTCATTGGCCTTCTGTTTCTCTTCTTTTGTGAATTCCTATTCATGTCTAGTCCATTTTCCAATTAGGGTATCTACTGTTTTTCTTATTGATTTGTGAGAGCACTTCATAGATTTTTAAGAAATTAACTTGTCATCTTTTACATATGTTGAAATAGTTTTCCCAATTTATGTCTGTCGTTTATTTTTACACGTTTTGTTGCTATGCCGAACTTTAACTTTTTTTTTTTTTTTTTTCTTTTGCGGTACGCGGGCCTCTCACTGTTGCGGCCTCTCGCGTTGCGGAGCACAGGCTCCGGACGTGCAGGCTCTGGACGCGCAGGCTCAGCGGCCATGGCTCACGGGCCCAGCCGCTCCGCGGCACGTGGGATTTTCCCGGACCGGGGCACAAACCCGTGTCTCCTGCATCGGCAGGCGGACTCTCAACCACTGCGCCACCAGGGAAGCCCTGAACTTTAACTTTTATGTAGGAAAATCTATCAGTTTCCATCAATCTTCTTTTGTGGCGTTTGGCTTTAGGAGTCATGGAGAGAAAAGTCCTTCCTTACCCCAAGAATATACTGGTATTTACTTACAGTCTAAATTTTAAAACTTGATAATCATTCCTGTTTAACTGTAGGGATCTAACATTTTGAAAATACTAGTTTGTTTTTCTCAGTACTATTTTTAGTTAAAATTTTTATTGAGATAATTGCAAACTGATAAGCAATCATAAGAAATAATAGTGTGTTTATACTTTACCCAGTTTTTTGCTAATACTCTGCAAAACTACAGTATAATATCATGACCAGGATATTAACATTGCTATAACCTACCATCTTATATTTACATGTTGCCTTTTTTACTCGTACTCATGTGTGTGTGTGTTTAGTTCTACACAACTTTGTCACATGTGTAGGCTCTTCAGCATCATTTTTAAATAGTCCATTCTTTTTCCACTCTCTTGAAATGTCATTTTTATCAGAGGCACCTTTCTTTTTTTTTTTTTGCGGTACACGGGCCTCTCACTGTTGTGGCCTTTCCCGGTGCGCAGCACTGGCTCTGGACGCGCAGGCCCAGCGGCCATGGCTCACGGGCCCAGCCGCTCCGCGGCATGTGGGATCCTCCCAGACCGGGGCATGAACACGTGTCCCCTGCATCGGCAGGTGGACTCTCAACCACTGCGCCACCAGGGAAGCCCGGCACCTTTCTTAAATTTGTTTCTGGATTATGTATTTTGTTCCATTGATCTGTCTATGCTGGGACTGGTACCCAAAACCCAAGCAGTTCTCCTTTTTTAATATCCGTGAAGACTCTTCCCTCTTCCTTGTCCCCTCTTCTCTTCCTCCTTTCTCCTTTTTCTTTTCAAAAATGCCCAGCTTATTTCATGTCCAATTTCCCTGATGAGCTTTAGAATTATTTGGTTAAGTTCCAGAAAAGGTATTTGGATTTCTGATTAGAGTTGCCTTATGTTTAGAGATTCATTTGTAGAGAAATGACATCCTTACTAAATTGAGTTCTCCCACCAGGAAAACATTGTATCTCTATCCATTCACAGAAATCTTTAAAAAATAAGCCTTAGTAGAATTTTGTAATTTCCTCATATAAATCCATCACAAATCTTGTCGCACTGAATTCTGTTTCTTAGCTTTTGTAGGTGGTGTGAATGGAGTCTTTCCCTCTACCATATATATTTTTTTGGTTGTCTGTTTTCTTATTGACTGTTTTTATTGATGCATAGTTGATTTACAATATTATATTAGTTTCAGGTATACAACTTACTGATTCAATACTTATTATACAAATTATACTCCATTTAAAGTTATTATAAAATATTGGCTGTATTCCCTGTGTTGTACAATATATCCCTGTAGCTTATTTATTTTATACATATTAGTTTGTACCTCTTAAGCCCCTACTCCTATCTTCCCCCTCCCCCCCACCCTTCCGACTGGTAACCACTAGTCTGCTCTCTATATCTGTGAGTCTTTATTTTTGTGATATTCACTAGTTTGCTTTATTTTTCAGATTCCACATATAAGTGCTATTATACAGTATTTGTCTTTCTCTGTCTGACTTATGTCACTAACCATAAGACCCTCCAAGTCCATCCATGTTGCTGCAGACGGCAAAATTTCATTCTTTTTTAAGGCTGAGTACTATTCCATTGTGTATATATAGCATATCTTCTTTATCCATTCATCTGTTGATGGACACTTTGGTTGCTTCCATATCTTGGCTATTGTAAATAGTGCTGCTATGCACAGTGGGATGCGTGCATCTTTTCAAATTAGCATTTTCATTTCTTTGGATATGTACCCAGGAGTGGAATTGCTGGATCATATGGTAGTTCTATTTCTAGATTTTTTTATGAGCCTCCCCTCCCCTCCACAAGAAAAACCCCCAAACAAAACCAGAACATATGTCCTCATCCTTCGAGGCCCTTGGCAACTGCCTTTCCTGCTTCTCTCAGGCCCTGACCTCACCGCGCTAGTTATTGACGAACGCTTGCCCATTCCTAGACTGTGAGCTCAGCACATACCAGATACTCAAAGCTTTAAAGTTTAATTTGTAATAAAAAAGTCAGCTCTCTCTTTGTGCTTTTGAATCTTCTGGATGAGTTTCTCTGCGAAGACAGAAGAGAGTGGTTGGTGTAGGTTCAACAGAGAGATTCCTTCAACCTGGCCGAAGTGACTTGAGGCCCAAAAGGCAGCAGAATTTATCTGAAGGGGCAATCTGTCCCATCATGTCCAGATATTTGTGGTTTCCTGATAGCTCCCTTGGAATACACTTCTCTTCTGCTCTCCGCACAAACAACTTCTCTCTTTCTTCTTTTTTTTTTTCTTTTGGCTGCACTGGGCAGCTTGTGGGATCTTAGTTCCCGGCCCAGGGATCAAACCCAGGCCTTGGCAATGAAAGCACCGAGCCCTAACCACTGGACCTCCAGGGAACTCCCACAATTTCTCTTGCTCATCTGGGTGTTCTTATTTTGCTGTGGCCTGAAGGCCTGGACTGAGTTCCGGATCAGCACTTCTTCGTACTCTGTTAGACTTTAAGTTCCTTAAAAGCAGAGTCTTGTCCTTCAGCCTTCCCCCTCCCGGGGCCACCCCGCCACACACACACAATGGTTAAGAACACCAAGCCTGAAGTCGGTCTGTCTGGGCTCACATCTGAGCCCCATCACTTTCCCAAGGACACTCAGCTAGAAAGGGATGCAGAGAGGGTTTGATCATTATCTTAACCTTGAGCAAATTATTTAAACTATGCCTTGGTTCCTTCATCTGCAAAACCAGGTAGTAACAACACCTTCCTCATAGGGTTTTTGTGGGGATTAAATGACCTAATACAGGCAAAATGCTAGAGTGGTGCCTTCAAGTTTGAAGTCAGCCCTTTAAAGGGGCCGCTGTTACTGACATATGGGGCCAAGCATCGTGCCTTGCACAGCGTTTGCTAAGTGATGCTTTCTGTAAACCTGAGTGTTCATCGTGCGCCTTGGGAAAACTCCTTACATAATCACAATGGCCCAATCACACGGTACACTTGACACCCACCATCCTGCCCTCACCATGGCACCTGGAATAGCATTTCCATTCATATCTGACTGGAGCCAGCCATCAGTAACAGACAGCGTACAGTGGCCGCACTGTCCACTGACTGGCCGTGCACGTGGCCCTGAGAGCAGCGGGCACCTGGAAGGAGAGGAGGGCCAGATGCTGAGTCTGTGGGCCCCATTTCTGATTTCTAACCTGCGCAGAAAGGCTGTAGCTGTCTTCTCTGGATACTTACAGTAGCCTCTTGACTGGTCTCCCTGCTGCTGTCCTTGAAACATCCTACAGCAGCCAGAGGTACCCTTCTGAAATATGTCAGATCACACACTCCTTGGTCCCAAACCCTCCAGTGACCCCCATTCACCGAAGTCCTTACAAGAACCTACAAAGTGGACCCAATCTGCCCCCTCCCTAATTCACCTCCGACTTCTCCAGCCCCTCTACTCTTCCAGCCCCAATGGCCTCCTTGCTGCTTCTACATCCCAGGCCCACTCGTGCACCTTTTACTCTTCCTGCTTTTCCCCTGGATAGCTGCAAGATTCGCCCCTTCACCTCTTTTCGGGTCTTTATTCAAATGGGTAGGGGAGCAGGCACTGTGGGTAGGAGAACACAGCACTGTGGTAGGAAAGCCCATTGCAGGGTTGGTAGAGATCACTCAGGATTGTTGGCAAGGGCAGAAAATTCCAGTGCTTTCAGGTCAAACCAAAGAGAACGTGAGCTACCTAATTATAGCCAGGTAGAACAAGGTACAAGAATCCTGACAGAGGTCAAGGCATAGGGACATATCAGAGATGAGGGACCAGGTAGAGGTCAGAATCCAAATGGAACTAACCACATGAGGTGGCAGGTCCATGCCAGGACCCGCTCACCGTCACCTGGAGCCCCCAGGACAGAGGCTGTTTGCCCTTGCTCTAAGCACCTTTCTTGGTGGGTACATAAAGCCGGCCAGGTGTCACTGCTCTTGGGAGAAAAGCTGGGAGCACAGGGCACGTGGCTGCAGCTGCCGCACCTGAACAGGGCTCCCTGCCTCGGAATCTTCTTCACAGCTCAGAGGCCTGAGGTTGCAGCCCGTGTTTCCTCCCAGGTCCCCTTCCAGTTCTCGTGACATCAGGTGGAGGACCTTGAGCAAACAGGAAATTTATTCATACCACAATATTCACCGACTACCCACTGCATGCCAGGCTATGGCTGTGCCCTGAGACCATGAAGAAAGCGTAAATCCAGTTCCCGCCTGCAAGTGCAGCGGTGAAGACAGAAACATACCAAGTATAAGTGAATGATAATAATCATAATAGCAACAGTTTACTGGGTGCCGGGCTCTGTGCTCTGAGCTTTACACGGATTACTTTACTTTAGGAGCCCATGAGGTGGGTACTACTGCTATTATTATTCCCATTTTCCACATGAGACTTATGGGGGGTAAAATAAATTGCCCAGAGTCACACAGCCGAGAAGACGCAGAACCAGTCAGAGAAATACAGTCTTTTGGACTCCAAAGCTGTTTCCTAATCAGTAAACCCTGCTGACTTTTGGGGTGCTAGGTGATACTGTGGGCAGACCCCTAACTCTGACTGGGTTTAGGGAAAGGCCAGGGGAGGAGTGCCAGGGACATCAGAGAAGGCTTCCCCTGGGAGGTGGATGGAGGATGCCTGAGCTGAGCAGTCTAGGTAAAGAATGATGGGAACAATGTTCCAGGCTAGGGAGCTTCCAGTGCCTAGGAAGGGGCTCGAAAAGAGCATGGTGTGCCCAGGACAGTGCCAGCAGGAAGGGGATGGAGACAGAATGTCAAGGTCCAGATCAGGCCCTTACTATGATGTAGTCCAGCAAGGCCATGAGCTACAGATTTCTCAAGCCTCAGAAATCTCCAGAATGAAGCCCCCTGAACAGGAGTCCCCGTGTCGGTTAAAATGGGTTACCTATGAGGCTCTGTTAGCCATAGGCTTCCTTAAAGACGTTTCCTTAGCATGTACACTTGAAAGTAGAAATCTGCTTCCTTGTACATGAGACAGACCTTCCCTGAAGTAGCTAGCTCCAAATATTTTTCTCGACTTTGTGGGTTGGAGTGTCTCGTTCATGAAGGCTTTTGAGGGCTGGATTGGGGATCCCACCTTTAACAGGAGATCAGAGTAGTTAAGCGTGTGGACTCTACGGCCAGACACCCTGGGTTCAAAACCTGGTTCTGCTACGTGTTAGCTGTGGAAACTTGGGCAAGCTACTTAACCTCTGTTCCTCAACGTTCCCATGGAAGAGCCACAAAAGTTCCGTCTATCAACCTGCCTATTGTACCCAGAACAGCCGGTGACGAGTGCAGACTAGCCCCTGACAAGCCCCGCCCCCAACAAGCCGTGCCCCTGACAAGCTCCGCCTCCAGCCCGAGCTCCAAATCACACTAGATGAACGAACATCTGCTCCAAGGAGCCACACCACCCGCCCGGAGAGAATGGCAGGACCACAGGGGAAGAAAAAGCTTACCCTGAACTGCCCTTAGAGGAATTTCTTTTACCTCTTTCCATTTACCACTCAATCTTTTTAAAGTTTAGGAGCTGTCTACACTTGCCATCTCCAGATGACTTTCCTAATAGTTCTGTCAATTTGACTCCTGCCTCACTGTTCTTGGGTTTGCCTCATCCAGCAGTTCATTTTAGTCCTCACTCGTTCTGCTATGTTGATCCGCTTCCTCCTTATTGAAACTCTCCCCTTGGCTTCAGGGAACCGCTTGGTTCTTCCCGTTTCTCTGGTCATCCCTTCATTGGTATTTCCTTCTCCATCCACCCCATGGGATTGGTGCTCCCCAAGGAATGCCAACACTTTGCTCTTTTCTTTGTCTTCTCATCTTTGTGTGAATTCAACTACCCAGACACCTCCCAGAGAAAATAGAAGCTATTAGCACAGAACTTCTCAAGAAACCTACACACATCCCTGCTTCCACACGCTTCTAGCTTTCTCTTCTGCACCACGGATGAGGTGGCCCTTCCCCAACTAAGGTTAATCCTGCCATGTGTGCCTGTCTCCCACCTGTCTCCCAAGGGGTCCTGCTCCGTCACTTACCTCCTCTTTCTCCTATATCTTTCATTCTCCTTCTCTAGACCCATCCTATCAGCATTTACACTTTTCAGGTCTCTCCCATTTCCTCCTATGGTCACTACCTCTCTTCCTTCTCCTCTACTTCCCTGCCAAATGTCCTCAAACAGCTGAGAGAATCAGTTGTTTCCATTCCGTATCTCCAGTTCACTCCTCTGGAACCTTTGGAATATGGGCTTAATTTCCCATCTCCAGAAAACCGTTCTCAGACAAGTCACTGAAACTTCTTTTCAGGAAGGCCAATGGATATGTTTTAGTCCTCTTCTTCCGTGGTCTCTCTGCAGCATTTGACACAACTGACCCCTCTTTTGTTGAAACTCCCTGTAGCTTTAGTTTCCATGACACCACACCCCTTTGCTTTTCCACAGGCCTCTGGTAGGTCCTTCTTGTTCTCCTGGGTGGTCTCTTGTTACACTGCCCTTCAATGTCGGTTTTCCTCACCACTCTCTGTGTTCTGTCCTTTTCCCATTTTCAGCACACTCTGACAGCGCTAACACATTCTCTGAGCTTCCACTACTATCTATATCCTGATGTCATTAAAGTTATATCTCAACCCAGATCTCTCCAGTAAGCCAGACATCTGCATTTACATGTCCCATAGACACTTCAAACTCAACCTGCTCCAAACTGAAGTCATCATCCTTAAGCCCCAAATCCTTCCCCCCCTTTTGGGTGAAGAGTATCACCATTACCCCAACGCAGAACCCTTGGGGTTAGCTTGACTGCCCTACATCTTCTATCTGGTTAAACTTCATGTCCCATTGATTCCAGCCCTGGAATAGTTATCTGATCCATCACTGCCATATCCCTGGTCCAGGCCATCATCTCTCTTGCCTGGGTCTTGTCCCACTCCTACCCATTCTTCATTCTGCAACTAGAACTTCAGTTAACATGCAAAATTGACATTCCTGCTTCAAACCCTATAGCAGTCCTTGGAATAAAGTCCAAATTTCTCAGATACGCTGGCCTCTCTCTGCTTCTCCAATCTCATCTCTTGCTATACCCCTCTCATACTACACCACTGTCACGTTCTCCCCAACTTCTGGACCTAAGCCTAGAACTCTCTTTTATTATCCACTCACCTCTTTGGGTGGATAATTTCTACAGTGTATCTCAAGTTTTGGATTAGACATCCTGAGTCCACCAAATTTTTGAGGACTGACCAGGTTGTGTGTCCCTTCTGTGAGCTCCTATGTACACTCCTGTGAGCAACATTACATATCCCTATGGTAGGCCTAACAGTGCTGTAATTGCTGGTTGGTTTGTCTGTTTCACCTTCTAGATTCCAAGCAGTTGGAGGGCTGGGAATTACCTGATTGCTGTTACGTCACCAGTGCCTAGCACAAAGCCTGGCACAGAGTAGCTGCTCTGTACGCATCTGTGAATACAGTTAGAAACCTCAGTCATCCTTTGTCCTCTTCCATCTCCCTGAATCCAACGTGTACCTAAGTTCTTTTTCAGAAAAGCCTCCTGAATTCTTTCCATCACCATGGTCCTCATGGTCTTAGTTTACGCCTTCCTCTAGTCTCACCAGGCCTATTCTGATCTCCTTATTGCTTTTCCTCCTGCTGAGCAATAAACCCTGCAAAACCTTTCCTGACCTCGTCTCTCAGTGGGGCACAGCTGTAACACATCGCTATTACAGTTTTTACAGTGTATTCACAATTCAATGCAAAGCGTGGTCTTCTCCCAGAGAGCAAGGACTGTGTGTTGTTACTTGTTCATTCGTGCATCGCCAGCACCTTTCACTGAGCGATGGCAACTAAAGCAAGTATGATTTATGGATTGCTCCCTTTTGAAAAAACCTCTGTGATTTTTTGATGATGGCCATTCTGACAGGTGTGAGGTGATAGCTCATTGTAGTTTTGATTTGCATTTCTCTAATGATTAGTGATGTTGAGCATCCTTTCATGTGTTTGTTGGCCATCTGTATACCTTCTTTAGAGAAATGTCTATTTAGGTTGCTCACAGGAGAAAATATAAATTCCTTAGCAGGACCCCAGAATCTGGCCTCCTGAAGCTTTTTCCGGCCACGTCCTGCTCCTCCGGCACATGGCACCATGCCGCTCTGCACCTCTGGAATGCTACCTGTATGTGTCCTTGGCCTGCTGTGCCCATTTTCTTGCCATTCAAGACCTAGTTCAAAGGCCCCCTTTTTGGGAAGATTTGCTCAGCTTCCCTGACAGAGTTTCTTTTCCTTTCTTGCCGTTGGCAGTATTTGTTATCTGTGTGAAATGATCTGTTTACAGGTTATTCCTCCCTCCCCGGACATGATGGGTCTTAAGGCCCTGGGATGAAGGGAGAGGATCTCATTCATGGCCTCGTGGCTTGGGTAGTACCTATGATGGATCAGGTGCCCTAGACTTATTTGTGTTTTATGGATTAGTAGCATGGTACTAGGGCAGGAATGGGTAGGCACACTAAACAGCCAACAGATGATGAACTAGGAGACAGCCAATGACATGATGTTGGTGAAGAGTTTTTCATTATTTAAGAAAATGTCTATCTTCCCCTTAAATTATAAGACTATATATAGGTTCAATTGTGTGAGAATGTAAAAAAAGAAAAGGTAAGGGAAATATGGTAAAATATTAATAGGGGTTATTTCTAGGTGATAATCTTATGGGTAATATTTTCTTTTTAGTACAGTCTGACATTTTCTAAAATTTCTGTAATGAACAGAGATGAAAAACTTTTACTTAAAAATTAAAAAGATGTGGCTAAAAAACTCTTAGGATTTCTCTTCTGAATATGATGGAATAACGAGCTAAATCTACCCTCTTGCCTTAAATGACTAAAACTATTGGACAAAATACATGAAATGACAGTTTTCACACACTGAACAGCAGGCAGCACATACGTTGAAGTAAAATGTATGACAACAATAGAACAAAGGCCGGAAGGGGAGAAATGGAAATATACTATTTTAAGGTACTTATACTATATGTGAAGAGGCATAATAATGCTCGAACATAGACTGGCTTAAATACGGATATTATAAACCTTTAGCAACCATTAAAATAACACATCAGAGAGTTTTAGCTAATGAGCCAGCAGGGAAGATAAAATGGAATAATAAAAAATACTCAGTTACTCCAAAAGAAGGCAGAAAATGAAAAAAAAACAAGAGAGAGTGAGAACAAAAATAGATGGAACAAACAGAAAAAATAGTAAAATAGTAGATTTAAACCCAATCATACTAATCATCAAATCACATTAACTGTAAATGTTTAAACACCTAATTAGCCAGCACTGATTTTCAGATTGGGGGAAGGAAAAGCAAGGTCCAACTATATGCTGTCTACAGGAGACCCACTTTAAATATAAAGGCACAGAGAGTTTAGAAGTAAAGGAATGGAAAAGATATTCCACATTAACACTAAGTAAAAGAAGGTGGAGTGTTTATATTCATTAAAGATAAAGCATAGGTTAGAGCAAGGAACACTGCTGGAGGAAAGAGGATCATTTCTAAGGGGATCTCCTTAGATCTCCTTAGAAGGGACCAATTCATCCAGAGGACAAAAAAACCCTAAATGTTTAAGCAACTAATAACAGAGCTTTGAAACATATGAAGCAAAAACTGCTAGAACGGTAAGTAGAAATAAACAAAACCATGATAACCACTGAAGAACCACTGAAGATTTCAACACATGTCTCACAATAAATGACAGAACGAGCAGATAGAAAATCAGTAAGGATATGGAAGACTCGAACAAAAGTGTTGACCAACCAGACCTCATTAATACTTGTAGAAAACTCCACCCACCAAGAGCAGAACACACATTCTTCTCAAGTGCAGTGGAACCTTTACCAAAATAGATAATATTCTTGGCCATAAGACAAAACTCAATAAATCTAAAAGCATTCAAATAATAAGTACGTGGAGGACCACAATGGGCCTAAGTTAGAAAATAATAAGAAAAGAATTGGCACAAAATCCCCAATTACTTGAAAATTAAACGACACACTTAAATAACCCATGAGTCAAAGAAGAAATAAATAGAAACTGGAAAGTATTTTGAAAGGAATGAAAATCAAAATATGAAAGATTAAAGATGCATTTAAAACAGTTCTTAGAAGGAAAGAAAGAAGTCTTCATTTACAGGAGACATGATTGTCTATATAAAAAAATCCAACTGAATCTCAAAAAAAATTAAGAACTAACATACGTTTAGCAAAATTGCAGGACACAAATACAATTGTATTTCTACATACTAGCAGTATATATGACAATAAAAAATTGAACTAAAATATTTACAATAGCATCAAAACTGTAAAATACTTGGGAGAAAATATTTGCAAAAGAAGCAACTGACAAAGGATTAATCTCCAAAATAGACAAGCAGCTCATGCAGCTCAATATCAAAAAAAACAAACAACCCAATCCAACAATGGGCAGAAGACCTAAATAGACATTTCTCTAAAGAAGGTATACAGATGGCCAACAAACACATGAAAGGATGCTCAACATCACTAATCATTAGAGAAATGCAAATCAAAACTACAATGAGCTATCACCTCACACCTGTCAGAATGGCCATCATCAAAAAATCTACAAACAATAAATGCTGGAGAGGGTGTGGAGAAAAGGGAACCCTCCTGCACTGTTGGTGGGAATGTAAATTGATAGAACTACTATGGAGAACAGTATGGAGGTTCCTTAAAAAACTAGAAATAGAACTACCATGTGACCCAGCAATCCCACTACTGGGCATATACCCTGAGAAAACCATAATTCAAAAAGAGTCACATACCACAATGTCCACTGCAGTACTATTTACAATAGACAGGACATGGAAGCAACCTAAGTGTCCATGGACAGATGAAAGGATAAAGAAGATGTGGCAAATGTAAACAATGGAATATTACTCAGCCATAAAAAGAAACAAAATTGAGTTATTTGTAGTGAGGTGGATGGACCTAGAATCTGTCATACAGAGTGAAGTAAGTCAGAAAGAGAAAAACAAATACTGTATGCTAACATGTATATACGGAATCAAAAAAAAAAAAACGGTTCTGAAGAACCTAGGGGCAGGACAGGAATAAAGATGCAGATGTAGAGAATGGACCTAAGGACACGGAGAGGGGGAAGGGTAAGCTGGGACGAAGTGAGAGAGTGGCATGGACGTATATACACTACCAAATGTAAAATAGCTAGTGGGAAGCAGCCGCATAGCACAGGGAGCTCAGCTTGGTGCTTTGGGACCACGTAGAGGGGTGGGATAGGGAGGGTGGGAGGGAGACACAAGAGGGAGATATGGGGATATATGTATACATACAGCTGATTCACTTTGTTATACAGCAGAAACTAACACACCATTGTAAAGCAATTATACTCCAATAAAGGTGTTTAGAAAAAAAAAGGAAAATATTTAAGGAAAATTTGACAAAAGATGTGCAAGACCTGCACACTGAAAACTATAAAACATTACTGAGAAAAATGAAACACCTAAATAAATGGAGAGAGATGCCATGTTTATGGATCAGAAGACTTCATATTGGTTTTTTTGTTTGTTTTAAATTAATTTTTATTGGGGTATAGTTGCTTTACAGTGTTGTGTTGGTTTCTACTGTACAGCAAAATGAATAGAAGACTTCATATTGTTAAGATGTCAATTCTCCCCAAATTGGTCTATACACTCAAGGCAATCCTAATCAAAATCCCACAGCATTTTTTTTTGGTAGCAAACGACAAGTTAATTTTAAAATTTATATAGAAGTGCAAAGGACCTGAAATAGCCAAAGCAACTTGAAAAAGCACAATGCTAGAGACTTATACTACCTGATTTCAAGGCTATTATATAGTTAAAACAATCTAGACAATGAGGTACTAGTGTAAAGATAGACACACAGATCTATGAAACTCAATAGAGAGTCTAGAAATAGACCCACATCACACACACACAGTCAATTGATTTTTTAGAAAGGTACCTAGGCAATTCAACTGAGAATTGAAAATGTTTTTAACATCAAAACAAATGATGCTAGAAATAATGGACAGCCAATAACAAGGAACGAATTATTGATACACGCAACAAGATGGATAAATCTCAGAATGATTACGCTAAGTGAAAGAAGCCAGTTTAAAAACCGTATAATCCCAATTACACACAAATTCTAGAAAATGCAAACAATTCATAGTGACAGAGTAGTAGTGGTTACCTGGGGATGGGGAAGGGAGGGATGGATTATAACAGGGCACAAGGAAACTCTTGGAAATGATGGGGATGTTCATTATCTTCTTTAGTTGGCTTCCTGGAGGCATGCATATGTCAAAACTCATCAAACTGTATACCTTAAATAGGTGCAGATTATTGTATGTCAATTATATTTCAATCAAGTTGTAAAAGACAAAATCTATGGTTTAAAGCAAATAGCTCTCTGGTTACGCTATTAAGCCTTGAAGTGATGCCACATCCTTGTTTGTGTTTGCACTGGGGAAAATGCTCCTTGAAATGTGGTCAATTTTAGAGTCTCTTCCTGGAGAAGAGCCAAGAACTGGGAAGGAGGGTCCTGGCTGGGCTGCCAGCAGGGGGCCAGCTCTCTTGGTTTTGACCTGGAGAAGCTAAGATGTGCAGGAAGACCCCCATCTCTGGGGGAGGGGATGGTGGGTGGTGGAGAGAAGTCTTTCCTCTCATTCACTCTTGGTAAGAGCGTAAATTGGTCTGATGAGAAAAGTATGACTTCCCCTAACGGAAGAGGTAGGTGGCTGAGGCTCGAGCCCCCTCCACCACTGCTTTTAAGTTGCCATTATTTACTTACTTATTCCCCAGGATATGTGAGAGCTCGGCCAGAAGTGGCTGGAGGAATGAGCATAATAAATTCACTGCCCCGGGGAGAGAATGAACCTTTGATTTATTTCTCACCACGGAACCTAAAACCTACAAAAGGCACTGGCACATTTATCTTCAGCTCCTTTCCACTACCCTTAACCCTCAAACTCTACTGGACATAATTCACCTTCCTCAGATAATTCAGAGGGTACACTGGGATCTTACAGGGGATCCTGTGGGATTTTCAAAGCAGGAGCATTAACATGAAATGGGTTTCAAATTATTTCTGTGCTTGTCCAGCTTTAGTACCAGATTTATTTCTTTGGAGAGAGGGGGCTGGGATGGAAGGGGCGATGACTCATGATCTCAGCCCTGCATCGATGTTTAACAATTAATAGCACCATTTCTCATCTCCATTTCCCCAGATCGAAATGACTGCTTTGTCGTACGGTATGTTTAAAATGTTTAAGTTCATTGCTTCTTAATGGGTCTTCAAGAACCAGAATGTTCTTAATGAGGGGGAGGTCTTCGAGAACCAGAAGAAAGGAACACATTTCTCAAGTCTTTTATCCTGTAGTCGAGACCAGGCACTGGGAGAATCTAACCCTTATTCAGGAGCCTACATGATGGCTCAGAGGCTCTGGGGTGTGGTTTCCTGCTGGTTATTATAACCACCCTCTAACCTCACACCCCAAAGTCAGGGGGCCTGTCTCAACCTTTACTATCCTAGTGGCTCTCATGATAGCCATCCTGGCTCCCCTGAGACCGTGGTTCCTCCATCCCTGACATCGCGAACCTGACCACTCCCCATCTGCATGGCCACCCACAGCCGAAGACCTCACTGCTTGCCTGGACCACTGCAGATGCTCCTAAAGGACGTTTCTGCTTCCTCTCCTGCTCACCTACAACACCGGTTCCTCCCAGCACGCAGAGTTCATCATTAAGTTAATTTTTCATTCTGAGAACGACTGTTTGAAAATATAACTCTGATCTTGTCACTCTCGTGCTTAAAATCCTTCAGTGGCCTCCCACTGCAGGAAAGTACACAGCGCCAGCTTCTCACCATGGCTTCCAGGGCCCCGCATGCTCTAAATCACACCTCGTCTCTGATCTCATTTAGTTATTTTGTCCCCCTAGCTCACCGTGCTTTGGCCATGCTGGCCTGCCACAGGGTCTTGGTACCTGCTATGCTGTCTGCCTGGAATGCTCTTCTCCAGCTCTTCATTCACACTGCTGACTTCACATCTCAGCTTCAGTATCCCCAGGCCCTTGGCCACCTAAAGAACAGCCTGGCCCTCTGCCCAGATGCACACTATAATCTCAGTCTGCTTTATTTTTCTTTACGGCACTTGCCCCTATCTCAAATCACCTCCTTATGTACTTGTTATAACAGAATGAAAGCTCCATGAGACGGTGGACCTCATCGTCTTACTCTGCTGTCTCTCCAGGGCCAAGCAGATGCCTGGACCACACTGGCTCCCATGTGGTTTTCTCCTTCCAGAGTCCCCTGAGCCACACTCTGTGTGATTAATGGAACCAATCCTTTTTACCTTGTTGGGCCTTGTCTGGAGCCCCACTGTTGCCTTCTAAGCACCACTTGCGTGGATGTGCAGGGTAGGCCCTCCCTACCTCCTTCCCCTGCTTCTGGGCCATGTCTGGAATCCAGAAGCCCTGGTCCTCCAAGCATAACACCAGATGCTTGTGCAAGTCCATCTTGCAAATGTTGCCCGGTGCACTCTGGGAGGCCTGCTGGAGTTAGCAGCATCCCAGTTAGGGGAGCTCAATATTCCAGACCAACTTCTTCAGGGTGATGCTGTGCTATGTCTTAGGATGTAATAGAAAATTACCCCATAAGAAGCAACCTCTTACTAGTAGTCAAGGGGGTGCCACTTAGCTGGTGTGGGAATTTGTGTGAAAATCAGAAAGAGGCTTCCCTCTGGGCAGATGTAGCCCCCTGGGTGCAGAGCGTGGAGTGCATGCAGGCTGGGTTTGAGCTCTCCGCTCGACTCCTCTTGTGCAGTGCACACATCACCCAGCTGTAGGCGCATCTTTGAGGGGTCACCTCAGAGATACCAGGTCAAGCCCCATAGGCTAGATTTTTAGCTTCCTCACTGTAAGCCTCAGTTCTCTGGTATTTTATATGAACTCTCAATTATCCATGGTAAATAGAGAATGAAGATCTGAAAGCCAAAGGGAACCCCCAAACCTTACTTTCGTAAATCTCACTACTTACCAAGTCCTAACTATGTGCCAGGTGCTGGGCTAGACACTTGAAGCACATTGTCACATTTTATCAACCACATGACATTAGCAGTTTTTAAAACGAAAAAATAAGTTACAGAATTCAGTAGATACATGATCGCATTAGAAAATCAAAATGAATTATTTAAGTATGGATAGACAGGACAGTAGATAGTAGTAGTTATTTGGGGGAGTAGGATTTACAATGGGACTTTATAGTTGATATATTTCTGAATGGTCTAATTTTTTTAAATGAGCTTATCATTACTTTTATAAACAGAAAATAATAATATTGCTGTTTTGGAAAAAATAGCATGAACTAAAAAACTGTAAATAAAAAGTAAAATTAATTGCTTTGAATTTCAGTTTCTTTCATAAATAAAAAAGTAAATACAAATAAAATTTAAAAATTTTCAAAAAGATACATGCACCCCAATGTTCACCGCAGCACTATTTACAATTGTCAAGACGTGCAAACAACCCAAGTGAATATCAACAGATTATTGGCTTAAGAATATGTGGTATATATATATACAAAGGAATATTAGTCATAAAAAAGAATGAGGGCTTCCCTGGTGGCGCAGTGGTTTAGAGTCCGCCTGCCGATGCAGGGGACACGGGTTTGTGGCCCGGTCTGGGAAGATCCCATGTGCCACGGAGCGGCTGGGCCCGTGAGCCATGGCCGCTGAGCCTGCGCGTCCAGAGCCTGTGCTCCACAGCGGGAGAGGCCACAACAGCGAGAGGTCCGTGTACCGCAAAAATCAAACAAACAAACAAAAAGAATGAAATATGGCCATTTGCAGCAACATGGATGAACCTAGAGAATATCACACTTAATGAAGTAAGTCAGACAGAGAAAGATAAATATTATATATCACTCATATGTGGAATCTAAAAAATAATAATCTATATACAAAACAGAAACAGACTCACGGACATAGAAAACAAACTTATGGTTACCAAAGGGGAGAGGGAGGGCAGGAAGGATAAATTAGGAGTATGGGATTAACAGATACACACTCCTATACATAAAGTAGATAAGCAACAAGGATTTACTGTATAGCAAAGGGAACTAACTATATTCAGTATCTTGTAATAACCTATAATGGAAAATAATATGAAAGAAATATATATGTGTATAACTATCACTTTACTGTACACCTGAAACTAACACAATATTGTAAATCAGCTACACTTCAATTTAAAATTTTTTTATTTTATTTCCTGTTATGGGTGCTGGTAAGCAGGAAAATGACCCCAAATGACTCGGGTCAGAGGAGGAGATTCTGCCCAAGGGCTGACTAATCAGGCAGGGGACATCGCCCCACTCCACACGATGACAGCAATTCCTCAGAGGCGGAACAATCCTGCCTTCACACTAACAGTTAAACCGCTTGCCAGGCTAACAGTGAAATCAATTTCTAATTATAAGAAACTACAGGCTTTTTAAACACACAATCGTGTGTGCAAGCCACTCATTACCATTGTGTCAAGCCACTGGGTGGGAAAATGAATTCTGGTACTTGCAGTTGTAATACGGTAAACACTCAGCTGAGAGTCAATTACATGGTTCACATTTTTACAGCTCATTTATTTCCTCCATTTTTAGGAATAACTTCACAATTAATAGTCTTCTTTCATTTGTTCCTGATGTGTCCTTTTAAAACAAGAACAGGATCCCTGGCCACAAAGCAGCAAAGTGGGGGGTGGGGGATAGTCACACCGTTGAGTGTATACCTTATTACGGGCAGGAAAATGCAAGTGGAATTAAGTAGCCAGCAACCCCAGTGCAGCAAGGAGAAAGGAAGCCAAAGGTCGAGAAGTCAGAAGAAGGTTGGCCACGTTTTTGTGTGTTTACTTTGGCTCTTTTTATTTATTTTTTTAAATCTGCACTCCCATGTTTATTGCAGCATTATTCACAGTAGTCAAGATATGGAAACAACCTAAGTGTCCATGAATGGACGAATGGATAAAGAAGGTATGGTATAAATGTATACACACACACACAATGGAATATTACTCAGTCACGAGAAAGAAGAAAATCCTGCCATTGTGACAACCTGGATGGAATTTGAGAGTATTATGCTACATGAGAGAAGTCAGACAAGAGAAAGACAAATACTGTATGATATCACTTATATGTGGAATCTGAAAAAGCTGAACTTGGAGAAACAGAGCGTTGAATGGTGGCTACCAGGGGCTTGGTGTGAGGGAATTGGGAAGATGTTGTTCAAGGGGCACAAAGCTGAATAAATTCTGGAAATCTAATGCACAGTATTGTGATTACAGCTAATCATACTGTATTATGTACTTCAAAGTTGCTAAGAGATTAGATCTTAAATATTCTCACCATAAAAAAGAATGATAACTTTATGACATGATGGAGGTGTTAGCTAACACTGTGATGGTGATCATATTGTAATATAAATGTATCAGATCAACGTATTGTATACCGTAAACTTTCACAATGTTATACGTCAGTTATGTGTCAATTTAAAAATAAGATATACTTTTGGGTGATGCTGAAAGATGCTGAAGGAAAATGATAAATTTCACTCATGTGGATTAATCTTAGCAGTCTAAAAACAACGATGTCCACAATGAATTTTCTGGGCACGCCTCACAAGAGCTGATTCTACTCAAGAAAATAACAATAGCTTCAAAGGACATAAGCTCATGAGAAGGGAAATGTTTAACAGCCTGTGCTGGTTATTCTTCGTAATAATGAAAGCACATGGCATTGGAACAGAGCTTGACACTTCTCAAACTGCTAGCACAGCCACTGACCCACTTGATCCTCACAACAGCCAAATGAGAGTGGTCAGGGAAGTGACATTATCACCTCCCTAAAAATGAGGAAACTGAGGCTCTAAAGATTTAAGAGATTTCCCCAAGTTCACAGCAGTATCCTCCTGGGAACTCCAAGTTCAGTGTTCTTCCTACTACTCCATACTTGCATACTTCCTCTGAACCTGAAAGGGAATGGAACTATTTATGCTGAATTGTACAGACTAATTAACTTAAAAAAATGATGTAGAGGATGTACAGCAGCAGGAAATATCAGAACTGATTTCCGTGCTTGTTTAGATGAGCCTGCTTTGTAGTATACAGGTTTAGCAAGCTCATGTGTAAACCAGTGTTTTAACCAACAGACTACAATCCAATAGTTAATAACTTGTCTGCATTCCCACACAGGGGATTTTGGTTGGAGAGGAGAGTGAGGTGAGAGAGGGTGGGAATTCTATAGTTTTCTTTTTTTTTTTTAACATCTTAGTGGAGTATAATTGCTTTACATTGTTGTGTTAGTTTCTGCTGTATAACACGGAGAATCAGCCATACATATACTTATATCTCCATATCCCCTCCCTCTTGTGTCTCACTCTCACCCTCCCTATCCCACCACTCTAGGTGGTCACAAAGCACCGAGCTGATCTCCCTGTGCTATGCGGCTGCTTCCCACTAGCTATCTACTGTACGTTTGGTAGTGTATATATGTCCATGCCTCTCTCTCGCTTTGTCACAGCTTACCCTTCCCCCTCCCTGTGTCCTCAAGTCCATTCTCTACGTCTGTGTCTTTATGCCTGTCCTGCCCCTAGGTTCCTTAGAACCAGTATTTTTTTTTTTTTTTTAGATTCCATATGTATGTGTTAGCCTACAGTATTTTTCTCTTTCTGACTTACTTCACTATGTATGACAGACTCTAGGTCCATCCACCCCACTACAAATAACTCAATTTTGTTTCTTTTTATGGCTGAGTGATATTCCATTGTATATATGTGCCACATCTTCTTTATCCATTCACCTGTCGATAGACAGTTAGGTTGCTTCCATGTCCTGTCTACTGTAAATAGTGCTGCAATGAACATTGTGGTACATGACTCTTTTTGAGTTATGGTTTTCCCAGGGTATATGCTCAGTAGTGGGATTGCTGGGTCATATGGTAGTTCTATTTTTAGTTTTTTAAGGAAACTCCATACTGTTCTCCATAGTGGCTGTAGCAATTTACATTCCCACCAACAGTGTAGGAGGGTTCCCTTTTCTCCACACCCTCTCCAGCATTTATTGTTTGTACATTTTTTGATCATGGCCATTCTGACTGGTGTGAGGTGATAACTCGTTGTAGTTTTGATTTGCATTTCTCTGATGATTAATGATGTTGAGCATCCTTTCATGTGTTTGTTGGCAATCTGTATATCTTCTTTGGAGAAACGTCTATTTAGGTCTTCTGCCCATTTTTGGATTGGGTTGTTTGTTTTTTTGATATTGAGCTGCATGAGCTGCTTGTAAATTTTGGAGATTAACCCTTTGTCAGTTGCTTCATTTGCAAATATTTTCTCCCATTCTGAGGGTTGTCTTTTCGTCTTGTTTATGGTTTCCTTTGCTGTGCAAAAGCTTTTATGTTTCATTAGGTGCCATTTGTTTAATTTTGATTTATTTCCATTTCTCTAGGAGGTGGGTCAAAAAGGATCTTGCTGTGATTTATGTCATAGAGTGTTCTGCCTATATTTTCCTCTAAGAGTTTGATAGTGTCTGACCTTACATTTAGGTCTTTAATCCATTTTGACTTTATTTTTGTGTATGGTGTTAGGGAATGTTCTAATTGCATTCTTTTACATATAGCTGTCCAGTTTTCCCAGCACCACTTATTGAAGAGGTTGTCTTTTCTCCATTGTATACTCTTGCCTCCTTTATCAAAGATAAGGTGACCATATGTGCATGGTTTTATCTCTGGCCTTTCTATCCTGTTCCATTGATCTATATTTCTGTTTTTGTGCCAGTACCATACTGTCTTGATTACTGTAGCTTTGTACTATAGTCTGAAGTCAGGAAGCCTGATTCCTCCAGCTCCATTTTTTTCTCAAGATTGCTGTGGCTATTTGGGGTCTTTTGTGTTTCCACACAAATTGTGAAATTTTTCGTTCTCGCTCTGCGAAAAATGCCATTGGTAGTTTGATTGGGATTGCATTGAATCTGTAGATTTCTTTGTGTAGTATAGTCATTTTCACAGTGTTGATTCTTCCAATCCAAGAACATGGTGTATCTCTCCATTTGTTTGTATCATCTTTAATTTCTTTCACCAGTGTCTTACAGTTTGCTGCACACAGATCTTTTGTCTCCTCAGGTAGGTTTATTCCTAGATATTTTATTCTTTTTGTTGCAGTGGTAAATGGGAGTGTTTCCATAATTTCTCTTACAGATTTTTCATCATTAGTGTATAGGAATGCAAGAGATTTCTGGGCATTAAATTTGTATCCTGCAACTTTACCAAATTCATTGATTAGCTCTAGTAGTTTTCTGGCGGCATTTTTAGGATTCTCTATGTATAGTATCATGTCATCTGCAAACAGTGACAATTCTACTTCTTCTTTTCCGATTTGGACTCCTTTTATTTCTTTTTCTTTTCTGATTGCTGTAGCTAAAACTTCCAAAACTATGTTGAAAAACAGTGGTGAGAGTGGGCAACCTTGTCTTCTTCCTGATCTTAGTGAAAATGGTTTCAGTTTTTCACCATTAAGAATGATGTTGGCTGTGGGTTTCTCATATATGGCCTTTAATACGTTGAGGTAAGTTCCCTCTATGCCTACTTTCTGGAGCATTTTTATCATAAATCGGTGTTGAATTTTGTTGAAAGCTTTTTCTGCATCTATTGAGATGATCATATGGTTTTTATCCTTCAATTTGTTAATACGGTGTATCACACTGATTGATTTGCGTATATTGAAGAATCCTTGCATTCCTTGGATAAACCCCATTGATCATGGTGTATGATCCTTTTAGTGTGCTGTTGGATTCTGTTTGCTAGTATTTTGTTGAGGATTTTTGCATCTATGTTCATCAGTGATACTGGCCTGTAGTTTTCTTTTTCTGTGACATCTTTGTCTGGTTTTGGTATCAGGGTGAGGGTGGCCTCGTAGAATGAGTTTGGGAGTGTTCCTCCCTTTGCTGTATTTTGGGAGAGTTTGAGAAGGATAGGTGTTAGCTCTTCCGTAAATGTTTGATAGAATTCTTTGGCTCTTTTTAAATGAGCACAAACAGAAAAGGAAGAAATACGAATCAGAAAAACTCACTGAGCTGCCCTTTGACCTGTGGGTAATTAATTGGTCCTAGAAACTACTTTCCCTGCCTGGTTTGCTATTTTGTGACTCTTTCTTTGTTTCTTTTCAATTCTCTTTCATTGTCTGTTTTAGCCAGAGTAATATATGTAGAGCTACTCATGAAAGTAGGCTTGTGATTTAAAAAATCTACCTGGTGGTAGACTTTCCCCACCCCAAGTGGTATGTAAAAGCTGACCGGGTCTGTACTCACCCTTGGTTCAGCCTGGAATGAGGGGCGGGGACACTGGAGGACCTTCCCTCTCTCTCCAGTCTTTCCCCCCAGACCATCCTTGAGCCTTCATTCAACATCCATTCTGGCTAGACTCTGAGGATGGAGGTGGAAGACTCCCACCCTCAAGTAGCTCAAAAAACTTAACTGGAGAGACGGAGAGTAAAGGGCCATTTCATTACAGAACGCTAGGTACTGTTTTTATTATAATGATGACTATTAGTATCAGCTATTTTATTTTCAGTAAAACCTGAGAGAATTCAGGTGTTACTAAAATTAAAAACAAACAAACCCTATATTCAGTGAGTTAGCTTGTGTCCCTGCACTAAGGGAGAGGCTTACGTTATGCTTTCTGTGGGGTCCTTGTTAAAGAATACCCCCTTCTGGGTTCAGGACTTACTTGGTAAGGAGTCTCCAGATTCCTTGTCCCCAGACGCCCCACTTCAATCAGCAGCCACCTATGCCCAGCTTCCTGTTCCCACTTAGAAGTGACTCTTGCATGGGAACCACAAGAACAGAAGCAAAGCTCTGTGATGGGCAAACAGGAGGCCTGCAAAATAGATCAGGGACCATCGGTCCATCTACTTTGTTTTGCAGGAAAGGAGGAGCCGTTCAGACCAGAGATATAGAGAGTACACACCCAGCAGGCACCGACTTCCTTGACCTTCAGCCGTCTGCCCCGTCCCATCGCATCAGCTCTCACTCACGTTCTGGTCACTGTTCATGACCCTCAGACCAGCCTCCCTCTTCAGTAACATGTTTCCATTTCCTGATACCATCGGGCCTGTCGGTCCATACAACCGCTGCCCTGGCCGTGGCTTACTCAGGTCAGGTGTGCGTGTCCTGCAGGTGGCGTGGGTGGCAGTGGTGGGCCTGCAGCACCTGGGGAATGGTTCCCTTCCGGTCAGGTGAGTGATGACAGCTGGAGGCCTCTCCTTATTTCTCCTGGGGGAAGAAAGTGGCTTATCCGCATCTCCCGCTGTCCCAGTGAATGTGGACCCTTCCTTCTGATAAGTCCTTTCAGGCAATTTGGGAAACTTCTTTAAAACTCTGTGAGCAGCTCATGGCCCTAAACTCAATTATAAGACCTCAACACTTGGCCACGGGGACAGGCGGTATCTTAGTTCCCCCACCACGGATAGAACCCACGCCCCCTGCAGTGGAAGCACGGAGTCTGAACCACTAGACCTCCAGGGAAGTCCCAAAGCTTCCTTTTCTTGAAGAGGCCATCTGCACGATCTAGAGCTGAAAGGCAAGCCAAGTGCCCTCCAACCTTCCCCACCAGGCCAGATGCTTCTCACGCCCACCCATGACGCGGGAGCCACATCAGTCAGAAATCACCCCCCAACGGCAATGAAGGCAGGAAAGGTCTTCCCAGACCTGACACCAGGCATTGGTCACCAAACAGAAAACAATGGAACCTCAACATCTTTATGTTTTGACAATCTGAAAAATCACGTATCAGCCTGGAAACAGTGCGAGCCATCGGTGAACCTCAGCACCTCCCTTCCCTTGGCTCTCGGTGAGATAAACGTTGACCACATGCTGTGGCAGGCGAGACAGGCCCGGGGCGGCCAAGGAGATGCTGGCCGGCAGCACACTTCCTGTCCGCCTTTGCCAAGAAGTCATCAAGCACATGGTCGCTTTTCTTTCATGAAATCCACTTTATCCTTATCTTTGTTTTCTTTTTGAATGAGTCCCAGTTGAAGGATTACGCACAGATGTGTGTGTTTTTCTTAGAGGACCTGGGTCACCGGCAGCGTGGAGGTGAAACTCCCTCAGATGAGCCACTGAGCACAATTCCTCTGCGACTTCACAATGCGAAATGTCAGGCATTCACACGTGACTTTAAAAGTAAGCTGGCATGCTTCAGTAAGCCTTGCAGCCAGGACAGAAACTCTCGAGTCAGTCCTGTGCATGATTAATAGGCCAGCTTGACCCCCACCAGCCCCACGGCGGGGCAGCCCATCATCTGGGAAAGTGTTTTCTCCTCAGCGGTTGCTGCATTCTTTGTTTTTTTTTTTTTGCGGTACGCGGGCCTCTCACTGTTGTGGCCTCTCCCGTTGCGGAGCACAGGCTCCGGACGCGCAGGCTCAGCGGCCATGGCTCACGGACCCAGCCGCTCCACGCGTGTGGGATCTTCCCGGACCAGGGCACGAACCCGTGTCCCCTGCATCGGCAGGCGGACTCTCAACCACTGTGCCACCAGGGAAGACCTGGTTTGTTTTTAACAACATTTTGTTTGTAATAACATTTCATATGTGTTATCCCTAATGACACATGTTCGCTGTAGAACATTCAGAACACGCAGAAAACCAGAGAAAAGCAATTAAAAACCCCTCACAATCCTGCTGTCCAGAAACAGGTGGTTAACACAGCTCTCCGCAGTTCAGATTTCCCAATGGCCAAACAGGGACAAATAATAGTTCAAGAGTAGGAGGATTTAAGTGAGTTTATAGTGTAAAGAACTCAGCACAACACAAGATAATTAATGTGAGCTGCTTTACTGATAACATCTTAATGTATTTCCTTGCAGTCTGTGTGTGTGTGTGTGTATGTACAAACATCAACATTTCACACACCTTGGATCTTACGGAGGAATTTAATTTTTCTTAAAATCCCTTTCCATTTCAGCTGGGTTCTGACTAATCTTCCAAGGCTATGTTCTAAAAACTATCATTAGGAGGAAAGATGGAGGGTCAAAAATTAAGAAGTGTCAGCTCTGTGTATAAGGAATAGCGTTCATTCCCACCACTTGGACATGAACTTGCAAATATTTTTCCAGAGGCAATAGTGTATTTTTCCCCAATGATACACAGTCATTTCTAGTATCCTATCTTATCAACTGCACGGGCTTTACAAGAAGGCTGTCTGGGGTGAGGGTCCAAATTGCAATCACAGAAAAGAAAGCAATGCTCAGTGACCTGCACGGAGATTATACTGGCATTTGGGCGTCATCAGTGTGAAGAAGGCATCAGTCGAGCTCATCATACCCAACTGGGTCCGTAAATGTACCTCACATGGGGTCGTTTCGCTCAGGAGTCTTCTTTGATGCTGGTGCCGAAGGACGCTTTGTGAAAGGGACTGGCCCTTGCCCCATTATTTCAGCCACAGTGCCAGGACTGAACACATGTAATTGATGCCGGACACTAGCTAGGCCCTGGATTTATATAGCCCTGGATTTACGTGCTTTCTAGAAGCGTACACGGTTATACCGAGGAAGCAAACAAGCAGCTCACCTTACAGGACACTGTGGAAAGTGCTCTACAGAGGAGGTTTTCTTGGGACAATAAGGGCCCCGGAGAGGGAGCACGGAGGCTGCCTGGAAATGCAGAAAACCTTTCTGAAGAGGAAGAATTGAGCTGGATCTTGAAGGACCAGCTGGAGCTTGTCAGGCAGACAAATGGGGAGAGAGGAACCCAGAAGCCTCAAGTGTGGCCTCTGAACTCAGTCTGCCTGCCACTTACTAGCGCTTATAATCTTGGCCAAGTTCCCTAACTGCTCAGAGCCTGTTTTGTTTTAAATAAGACTCTAAAAAAATCAGCTTTACTGAGATATAACTCACACCCCATAAAACTCCCCCATTTAAAGAGTACAATTCATTTACAATGTAGGATATTCACAGAGTTGTGCAACTACCTGCACATCAATTTTGGAACACTTTCATCATCCTATAAAGAAACGCCATACCCACTAACAGTCATTCCCCATTTCCCTCCGATCCCCCGCTTAGCTCCTGGCAACCACTGACCTACTCTCTGCCTTGATAGATCTGCCTTTTCTGGACATTTCAGGTAAATTAAATCACACAATATGTGGTCTTCTGTGACTGGCTTCTTTCACTTAGCAAAATATTTTTGCGGTCTGTGGCTAGTTAGTCATGTATCGAATGAAAGTAATAATTGAATCTACCTCAGATGTAGATGTTTTATGAGGTTTAGATGAGAAGCCTGCCAAACGTCTGGTGCAGAGGAAGTACTCAGAGTTAGGTCTCCTCATGCTGATGTATCTTTGCAGAGCCAAGGAGGGGATCAGGTTAGACACCTGTCCAGTCCGTAATGATCTCGTCATCCATACGCTGAGAGTGAGGAACCATGGCGCATGCGCACCGCTCTTCAAAGTTCGAAACGGTGCGCGGAGAGCAAGGAGTGACGTTAATTACAGAGGTGACCGCCTCAGAGGTGAGGCAGGTGAGGTGAATGAGCACGTAATGAGGATGATGGAAATAGCATCCTCTTGGGCGCTATGAGAATTAGATATGGGAAAGGGCTTTGCAAACAGTGAGCTAATGTAAAAATGGCAATACTTACAATACTTATAAACCTGTTCCAAAGGAAAAGAAGACATGGAATGCTTATTGGGTGTCCTACCATGTGCCAGGCGCTGTGTGTGTTATTTCATGTAAACCTCTGCAACACGGGACTGATTCCAATTCACAGAAGAGGAAACTGAGGCTCAGGACAGAGCAAGCAATTGGGACCAGTTCTCACACCAGAGCTCGGCTAGAGGAGCTAAAATTCAAGCTGAAGCCTGGCAGATGAAAGCTGATACTCTTTCTACCATGTTCTGTTTTGCCACCTTGTGGGCAAGTTAATCCTTCCATGTCCTGCACAGGGCAGTCTCCTCTCTCCTCTTATTTATTTTAAATACCCATCTCTTCTCTTCTTCCAGTTCTGGCATGTGATACATCAGTCCTAGATCATCTTATCTGTCACAATATCGAAAAAATTTCAAACACATCCCTCCTGAGTCTTCATCTTCTCAAAAAGAAGTGCCTTTTGATTAACCAGCATTGTACTCTGATGGGAGAACAGACAAAAATGTCTGTAATCGTTTCAGCTAGTGTGTGAGGACCTTCTCCAGTTTTGTTATTGCTACTTGGAAAGAACCTAAATGTCTAAACCATCCAGCTCCCCCGACACTGGTAAATGATGTCCTTTTAAAGTTATATCAATTGTTCACTATTTAATTCCCTTGGCAAACCTGTTAGAGTCCATTCTTTTGCTTGTTAAGCCCAAAGAAACACACTCAAATAGTGTAAAGATCTCTGTCTTTTTAAAAAGGGTAAAATGCAGTAGCCAAGACATGAAAGCAACCTAAGTGTCCATCAAAAGATGAATGGATAGGGCTTCCTTGGTGGCACAGTGCAGGGGACACGGGTTCGTGCCCCGGTCCAGGAATATCCCACATGCCGTGGAGCGGCTGGGCCCGTGAACCATGGTCGCTGAGTCTGTGCGTCCGGAGCCCGTGCTCCGCAATGGGAGAGGCCACAACAGTGAGAGGCCCTCGTACCGCTAAAAAAAAAAAAAAAAAAAAGATGAATGTATAAAGAAGATGTGGTATATATACACAATGGAATATTACTCAGCCATAAAAAAGAATGAAATAATGCCATTTGCAGCAACATGGGTGGACCTAGAGAACATCAGACTTAGTGAAGTAAACCAGACAGAGAAAGACAAATATTGTATGATATCACTCACATGTGGAATCTAAAATATAATACAAATAAATTTATTTACAAAACAGAAACAGACTCACAGACAAAGAAAACAAACTTATGGTTACCAAAGAAGAGAAGTGAGGGGGAAGGGATAAATTAGGAGTATGGGATTAAGAGATACAGACTACTATGCATAAAATAGATAAGCAACAAAGAACACAGGGAACAATATTCAATATCTTGTAATAATCTATAATGGAAAATAATCTGAACAAATATAAATAAACTGAATCACTTTGCTATACACCTGAAACTAACACAATATTGTAAATCAATTATATTTCAATTTTAAAAAGTGTAAAACATACTTGTCTCAGTATATAAATCCTTTCCCTTCCTACAGTGTCAGTCACATTGAATGTAGAGAAAGAACACGAATAAAACCAAGGATTTGTGAAAATATGGCTCAATGGAAATTTTCTATACTGTCATGAGAAAATAAAATGATACAACAACTGGGTATTACCTTATAACAGGTACATCCCCTGCAACCCAGCCATCCAACTCCGAGGTGTTTCCTCTAGGACAGCGGTCCCCAAAGTGCGGTCCCAGACCAGCAGCAAAAGCAGCATCACCTGCACACTTATTAGAAATGCAAAATCTCTGGGACCCACTGAATCAGAAACTTTGGGCATAGGATCCAGCAATCTGTGTTTCAACAAGTCCTCTGGAGAATTCTGATGCATGCTCATGTCTGAGAACTACTACACTAATGAATGCGCATATGAAAATGCACCAGGAGACGTCCACCAAGAATGTTCCCTGGGCCCTCAATCATAACGGCACAAAACCTGGAGAAAGCTCAAATGCCCCAAGTCAGGAGAATGGAGAAGTAAACTGGAATATTCATATTACAGCATACTATACAGACCCCAAAGTAAATGAACTACAGTTAAGAGCTCCACATAATATATATGAATCTTAGGAACATAATTTTGAGGCTGAGGAGAACATTGCAGTTGACTACAATGTGGTGCATATTTTGTAAACCTCAAGCCAAAAATGAAACAGTATATTCCTTAGGGCTATATACTTATGTAATGAAAGTATAAATTTTTAAAAACTGGGGAAATGATAACCACATAGTTTGAGGTAATGGTCACTTCTGGGGGTGGGGAGGTGGGAACAGGTCGGGAGATGCAGCAGTGTAGGTAACACTCCCAGTTCTTAGAGCAGGTGGTGGGTTCCCCTTATTAGGAAGATTTGTAAGTTACATTTGTGTTCCACACATTCTTCTGTGTGTATCAAATATTAAGTTAAAAAAGGGGGGAAGGGGATGAATTCTGACAAGTACCACACTATTCTTGTTTGATTAGGAGAACAATGCTCAGGAAAAGTACTCTGTAAGAGAAAGGATGAGAAAAGCCTCCAAAGGGGAACGAGACTGGAAGGACTGCCACCCTCAGAGGAGCCTGCAGAGGATGAAGGAAGTAGACACACACAGAGAATCCCTCTCCCTCCTCCTCGTCAACCTCCATCTCTAGGACAGTAACAGTGCTGTGTGTTGGCTCTTTTTCTGCCACCAGCCTTGTCTGGGTTATTCATTCACTGAACACTTGAGCCGCCAGTGTGCCAAGCAGTGAGAAGTCAGTGGCAAGGGATGAGCTGTAAGGCAGTGAGGAGAGGAATCACGAGGAACAGCTGGCCGAGGAGGCCCAGGCCTCCTGAAATGTCAACAATACATACAGGCACTCTTACTACACACACACACACACACACACACACACACACAGACAGACACACACACACACACACACACATATATTTTTTTTCCTACCACCGGTCGAATCTTCCCTGGGACTGGAAATAAATTGCTGCTTGAAAAATTGTCAATCTTTTCCTGAATGAGTAAATTAGCTTCATTTGAAGATAGAGAACTCAACCACCTCTCAAAGTACTTAAATGTTTGCGCCACCAAGTCCACTGTTTAAGATGAGATACACGATTCCTATGCTCCCTCTGATGGACTAGAGGGTAATGCACCCATTTTTATTTCCATGTGCAGATGGATTTACAATGAGAGTGGAAAGCTCTCCTAAATGGCACGGGCTAGAGCTGGGCTCCCAGAGGCCCAGGGTCAAACCAGGTTTGCCTTCAACTCAGGCAAGTACCAAAGCTCCGTCTGTTTTCCATGATGCATATTTTTTCCTTATTTCCCAAAAGTATACTCAAAATGGTCACGGATTATACTTTGTTAAATGAAACATACTCTTGGAACATCAAATAGCTTTAATGTAGGATGATGAGTGAGTCGTATGTGAGACAGAGAAAGTGGTGTACAAAAAAAATAATAAAGTATGGTGAGTGCTTTTGCTTTTAAACTACTTGAAAAATAAATGCCCCTGCCTCTTAACTGCTCTGGGAGCCGTGTCCAAATCCACACACTCAGTGCTCCTTTCCCCCTTCAGAAAATATAGAAAGATTATTCTTACTCTACGGAACATATGTGGTCCATGGAAGAAACATTTGTAAGGTGCATATGCTTTTCTTTTTTACTTAAAAAATTACGTTTTATTTTAGAATAGTTTTAGAGTCACAGAAAAACAGTCAAAGAGTTCCCATATACCTTACACCCAGTGTCCCCTATAGTAACAGCTTTTATGAGTATGGTATATTTGTTACCATTAATGAACCAATATTGATGCATTATTATTAAAGTCCATTCTTTATTCAGATTCCCTTTGTTTTATCTAATGTCTTTTTACTGTTGCAGGATTCCATCCAGGAGACCATGTTACATTGAGTCATCATGTCTCCGTAGATGGCACTAGTCTGTGACACTTTCTCAGACTTTCCATGTTTTGGGTGACCTTGAGAGTTTTGAGGAGTACTGGTTAGGGATTTTGTAGACTGTCCCTCAACTGGGACTTGTCCGATGCTTTCTCATGATTAGACTGGGTGATATGTCTAATATCACATCCTTGGGGAGGAAGACCACAGAGGGGAAGTGCTCTTCTCATCACATCATGTCAAGGAAACTTACTATCCACATGCCTTATCACAGATGATGCTAAAACCTTGATCACCTGGCTAAGGGAGAGTCCGACAGGTTTCTCCACTATAAAGTTATCTGTGTCCCCACCTAGCCTTCTCTGCCCTCCTCTTGGAGGAGGTCACTGTGCACACACACATAAGGGGTGGGGAGTTGTGCTCCATTCACCTCCTTGAGGGTGGAGCACCTACATAAATGATTTGGAATTCTTCTTCACAGGAGGTTTGTTTCTGCTTCCCCACTTATTTATTGAATCATTTACTTATATTAGCATGGGCTCATGGATATTTACTGTATATTTGCGTTATTATCCAATACTACTTTATTTTATTCCTCAAATTGTTTCAGCTTTGGCCACTTGGAGTTCTTTCAGTTGGCTCCTATGTTCCTTTGACATACGCCCATCGTTGTGGAATTTTCTTCTTTTTCTTTTTTAATTTTGAGCATTTCCTTACTAGATGCATACGATTTTTACCATAAGCTTTCATAACAAAATTAAGAAGATTTGGGGGCTGAGGGTAGGAAAGGATAGGTATTCCTCTGAAGTCTGAGAAGCTATTATTACATAATTTTCTTTATATAAAGTCTACCCTTTCTATATGATCAGTCCTTCCTATATTTAGCTACAAAAATTTCCTTTTTCCATCAATCTGCAGTAACAGGGTCCTCATTCTCCTTTTACCAGAAACTTCCCACAAAAGTGCAGAATTTGGGAGAGTGCCCGAGATGGCAGAGTAGGAAGACCCTGAGCTCACCTCCTCCCATGGGCACACCAAAATTACAACTATTTACACAGCAGCTGTCAATGAGGATGACCCAAAGACTAGAAGAAAAGATCTTCTAAAACTAATGATATAAAGAAGGAACCACAATGAGACAGGTAGGAGGGGTGGAGACAAGTATAGTCAAGACCCATACTCCTGGGTAGGTGACCCACAAACAGGAGAATAATTATAATTACAGATGTTCTCCCCAAGGAGCAAGGGGTACAGCCCTACATTGGGTTCCCCAGCCTGAAGGTCCTGTCCCAGGAAGATGAGCCCCCAGAATGTTTGGCTTTGAAGGCCAGTGCAGCTTACTCCTGGGAGAGGCAGAGGGCTGTAGGAAATAGAGACTCCACACAAAATCTTACACACTATGAGACTCAGGCCAGAAGCAGTAATTTGAAAGGAGCCTGAGTCAGACTCTCTTTCTGATCTTGGAGAGCCTTCTGGACAGGCAGAAGGCAACTGGGATTCATCCTAGGGTCACACATGATGGTGGCAGCCATTTTTAGGAGTTCATTATACCATGAGGACACTAGTGCTGGCAGGTGCCATTTTGTAATCCTCCCTCTAGCTTGTTAGTGCTGGGACCTGCCCCACCCACCAGCCAATTGGTACCAGTCCTGGGATGCCCCAGGCCAAGCAGCTAGCTGGGTAGGGACACAGCCTCACTCACTAGCAGGCTAGCTGCCATAGGACGCTGAGCCCCTATCTACCCCAGGATTCAGCCCCACCCAACAGATGGCCCAGGACATAGTCACACTCACCAGTGGGCTGACACCAGCCCCAGGACCCCCTGGACCTGAGCTCCACACACCAGCAGGCCAACACTAGTACTCCAGGACCCCCAGTCCAACAGCCAGCCACCCCAGGACTCAGCTCCTCCCATCAGTGGGCCAACACTAGCCCTGTGACCCACCCCAGGACTCCATAGCCAGTCACATCATAATCCAACCCCACCCACCAGTGAGCCAGCACCAGGACTGAAACTTCCCAGGCCTTGCAACCAGCTGTGACAGGACCCAGCCCCACCCACCAGCATCCAACAGCATCTGCACTAGGCAGGGCCCGGCAACTAACCAGACCAGGGGCCAGCCACACCTGCTAGATGACCACAGTAGTCAGCAAACCACAACAGAAGGGCCCATGCAGTCCACATAGTGTGCATGCTAAAGCATATGGCTCTGGTGAACAGAGGGGAGTATGCTGGTGGGCCCCATAGGACGTCTCCTACACGAGGCCACTTCTCCAAGATTAGTAACTATAATCAACCTATCAAATACATGGAAATAAAAACAGAGAATAGGCAAAATGAGGCAACAGAGGAATATGTTCCAAAGGAAAGAACAAGGTAAAATCCCAGAAGAACTAAGTAAAGTAGACATAAACAACCTACCCAACAAATAGTTCAAGGTAATAGTCATAAAGATGCTCAGAGAACTTGGGAGAAGAATGATGAACACAGTAAGAAGGTGAAAATTTCTAACAAAGAGTTAGAAAATATAAAGAAGAACCGAACAGAGCTGAAGAATACAATAACGGAAATAAAAAAATACACTCAGAAGAATCAATAGTAGATTAGATGATATAGAGGAATGGATCAGTGAACTAGAAGACAGAGAAGTGGAAATCACTCAAGCTGAACAGAAATAAAGAAAAAGGAATTTTAAAAAATTAGGACAGTTTAAGAGACATCTGGGACAACATCAAGCACAATAACATTCACATTATAGGGGTCCCAGAAGGATAGTAGAGAAAGGGGCAGAGAACATATTTGAAGACATAATAGCTAAAAACTTCCCCAACCTGGGAAGGGAAACAGACATCCAGATCCAGGAAGCACAGAGAGCTCCAAACAGGACCAACCCAAAGAAGATCACACCAAGACACACTGTAATTAACATGGCAAAAATTAAAGATAAAGAGAGAATATTAAAAGCAGCAAGGGAAAAGCAACAAGTTACATAAGGCTATCAGCTAACTTTTCACCAGAAACTCTGCAGGCCAGAAGGGAGTGGCACAATATATTCAAAGTTCAAAGTGATGAAAGGGAAAAACCTGCAACCAAGAATACTCTACCCAAAAAGGCTATCATTCAGATTTCAAGAAGAGATAAAGATTTTTACAGACAAGCAAAAGCTAAGAGTTAAGCACCATGAAACCAGCTTTACCAGAAATGCTAAAGGGAATTCTCTAAGTGGAAAAGGAAAGGCAACAACTGGAAGCATTAAAATTACAAAGGGAAAAATCTCATTGGTAAAGACAAATATACAGTAAAGGCACTAGTTCAAGCACTTATACAGCTAGGAGAAAAGTTAAACAATAAAAGTAGTAAAAATCATCTATAACCACAATGAGTAGTTAAGGGATACACAAAGCAAAAATGTTATATATGACTTAAGAAATGTTAAATGATGAGGGGCAGAGAGTAAAAGTGCAGGGTTGTTAAAAATGTGTTTAAACAGATACACACACAAAAAAGAGAAAGGAATCCAAACATAAGACTAAAGACAGCAAATCACAAGGAAAGAGAACAAAACAAGAAGAAAGGAACAGAAAAGAACTACAAAAACAATCCTAAAACAATTAACAAAATGGCAATAAGTACATAGCTATCAATAATTACTTTAAATGTAAATGGACTAAATGTTCCAATCAAAATACATAGAGTGGCTGAATGGATAAAAGAAAATTCCCATGTATATGATGCCAATAAGAGACTTGCTTCAGATCTAAAGACACACAAGACCAAAAGTGAGGGGATGGGAAAAGGTATTTCATGCCAATGGAAATCAAAAGAAAACTGGGCTAGCAATACTTATATTAGGCAAAATAGACTTTAAAGCAAAGACGGTAACAAGAGACAAAGAAGCACATTATGTAATGGTAAAGGGATCAATCCAAGAAGAAGACATAACAATTGTAAATACATATTCATGCAACATAGGACCACCTAAATACTTAAAACAAATATCAACAGACGTAAAGGGAGAAACTGACAGTAACACAATAAGAATAGGGGACTTTAACACCCCATTTACATCAATAAACAGATCATCCAGATGGAAAATCAATAAGAAAACACTGGCCTTAAATGACACATTAGACCCAATGGACTTAATATGTATAGAACATTTCATCTGAAAGCAGAATACACATTCTTCTCAAGCTCATATGGAACATTCTCCAGGATAGATCACATACTAGGTCACAAAACAAGTCTCAGTAAATTTAAGAAGACTGAAATCATATCAACCATCTATTCCTACCACAACACTATGAGGCTAGAAATCAATTACAAGAAAAGAAATTTCAAAAACACAAACACATGGAGGCTAAACAACATGCTACTATACAGTCAATGTGTCACTGAAGAAATCAAAGAGGAAATCAGAAAATACCTGGAGACAAATGAAAATGAAAACACAATGATCCAAAATGTATGGGATGCAGCAAAAGCAGTTCTAAGAGGGAAGTTTACAGCGATACAAGCTTACCTCAGGAAACAAGAAAAATCTCAAATAAACAACCTAACCTTATACCCAAAGTGACTAGAGAAAGAAGAACAAACAAACCCAAAGTTAGTAGAAGGAAAGAAATCATAAAGATAAGAGTAGAAATAAACGAAATAGAGACTAAAGAAGCAATAGAAAATCAATGAAATTAAGAGCTTGTTTTTTGAAAAGATAAACAAAATTGATAAACATTTAGCCAGGCTCATCAAGAAAAAAACAGAGGGCCCAAATCAATAAAATCAGAAACGAAAAAGAAGTTACAACTGACACTACAGAAATACAAAGGACCACAGATTACTACAAACAATTATATGCCAATAAAATGAAAAACCTAGAAGAAATGGACAAATTCCTAGAAATGTACAATCTCCCAAGACTGGACCAGAAAGAAATAGAATATATGAACAGACCAATTACCAGCAGTGAAATTGAATCAGTAATTAAAAGAAAAAAAACTCTAAGCAAACAAAGTCCAGGACCAGACAGCTGCCCAGTGAATTCTACCAAATATTTAAAGAGTTAAAAATATATTCTTTTCATGGTACTGATGAACCTAGTTGCAGGGCAGGAATAAAGAGACAGACATAGAAAATGGACTTGAGGACATGGGGTGGGAGGGTGAAGCTGGGGCGAAGTGAGAGTAGCAGCGACATACATACATTACCGAATTTAAAATAGTTGGCTGGTGGGAAGCAGCAGCAGAGCACAGGGAGATCAGTTTGGTGCTTTGCGATGACCTTGAGGGGTGGGATAGGGAGGATGGGAGGGAGGCTCAAGTGGGAGGGGATATGGGGACATATGTATACATATGGCTGATTCGCTTTGTTGTGCAACAGAAACTAACAGAGTATTGTGAAGTAATTATACTCCAATAAAGATCTATTAAAAGTTTTTTTAAAAAAAACCCTATTCTTTTCAAACTATTCCAAAAATTCAGAGGAAGGAATACTTTCAAAACTCATTTTACAAGGCAAGCATTACCCTGATCCCAAAACCAGACAAAGATATCACACACAAAAAAGAAAATTACAGCCTGATATCACTGATGGACATGGTTGCAAAAACCCTCAACAAAATATTAGCAAACCAAATTCAATAATACATTAAAAGATCATACAACATGATCAAGTGGGACTTATCCCAGGGATGCAAGGATGGTTCAATATATACAAATCAATCAATGTCATATACCACATCAACAAATTGAAGAATAAAAATCATATGATCATCTCAATAGATACAGAAAAAGCTTTTGACAAAATTCGACATCCACTTATGATTAAAAAAAAACTCTCTACAAAGTAGGTATAGAGGGAGCATACCTCAACATAATAAAGGCCATCTATGACAAACCCACAGCTAACATCATACTCAATGGTGAAAAAAACTGAAAAATTTCCTCTAAAATCAGGAACAAATCAAGGATGCCCGCTCTTGCCTCTTTTATTCAACATGGTATTGGAAGTCCTAGTCACAACAATCAGACAAGAAAAAGAAATAAAAGGCATTCTAATTGGAAGAGAAGAAGTAAAACTGTCACTCTTTGCAGATGACATGATGCTATATATAGAAGACCCTAAAGTCTCCACCAAAAACCTATTAGAACTAATAAATGAATTCAGTGTAGTTGTAAGATTAATATCCAGAAATATGTTGCTTTTCTATACACTAATAATGAACTATCAGAAAGAGAAAGCAAGAAAACAATCCTGTTTACAATCACATCAAAAAGAGAAAAATGCCTAGGAATAAAATTAACCAAGAAGGTGAAAGATCTATACTCTGAAAACAATAAAATATTGATGAAGGAAATTGAAAATGATATAAAAAAATGGAAAGACATATTGTGCTCATGGATTAGAAGAAGTAGTACTGTAAAAATGAACATACTATCTACAAGTATCTAAGGCAATCTATGGATTCAATGCAATCCCTATTAAAATACCAATGGCTTTTTTCACAAAACCAGAACAAATAATTCTAAAATTTGTATGGAAACATAAAAGATCCTGAACAGCCAAAAGAATCTTGAGAAACAGCACAATTGGAAGTATCACACTCCCTGATTTCAAACTACACTACAAAGCTACAGTAATCAAAACAGCATGGTACTTGTACAAAAACCAGACACATAGATCAATGGAACAGAATAGAGAGCCCAGAAGTGAACCCACACTTATACAGTCAACTAATCTATGACAAAGGAGGTAAGAATATACAACATTCTGAAAAAACAGCCTCATCAATAAATGGTGTTGGGAAAACTGGCAGCTAGATGCAAAAGAATCAAACTGGACTACTTTCTCACACTGCATACTAAAATCAACTCAAGATGGATTAAAAATTTAAATGTAAGACCTGAACCCATAAAACTTCTAGAAGAAAACACAGGCAGTATGCTCTTTGACATTAGTCTTAGCTATATATATATATATATATATATATATATATATATATATATACACATACATTTTTTGTTGTTGTTGTTGTTGTTGTTATGTCTCCTCAGGCAAGGGAAACCAAAGCAAAAATAAACTAATGGGACAACATCAAACTAAAAAGCTTTTGCACAGTGAAGGAAACTATTAACAAAATGAAAAGGCCACCTACTGAATGAGAGAAGATATCTGCAAACAATATGTCCGATAAGGGGTTAATATCCAAATAGACAAAGAATTCCTACAACTCGATATCAAAAAAAACACCAAACAACTGATTAAAAAATAGGTAGAGGACCTACTGAAATGAATAGACATTTTTCCATAGAAGAAATACAGATGGCCAATAGGCACATGAAAATATGCTCAACATTCGTAATCATCAGGGAAATGAAAATCAAAAACATAATAAGATATCACCTCACACCTGTGAGAATGGCTATTATCAAAAAGACAAGAGATGACAAGTGCTGGCGAGGATGTGGAGAAAAGGGAACCCTTGTGCACTGTTGGTGGGAATACATATTGGTGTAGCCACTATGGAAAACAGTATGGAGGTTCCTCAAAAACCTAAAAATAGAACTACCATATGATCCAGCAATTCCTCTCCTGGGTATATATGCAAAGAAAATCAAAACACTAATTTGAAAACATGTATGCACCCCTATGTTCACCACAGCATTATTTACAATGGCCAAGATGTGGAAGCAACCCAAGTGTCCACTGATGGATGAATGGATAAATAAAATGTATATGTATGTATATATATGGTTTTCCAGTGCATATAAGAGTTATGTTTACACTTTTAAAAAGTGCATAATTTGGGCCTCACACACCACCTAACACCCAAGCCCCTTGAATTCAAAAACTTCTTGAGCCTAAGACTTGAGTTGAAACTTGATCTGTTTCTCCTTTTATAAATTTTGCAAATTTAAGTTGCTAAGCTCCACGACAGCAGGGAGAATGTGTTATTATTTTATTTTTCACTTTTAAGCTGTATTAGTTTCCTATTGCTGCTGTAACGAGTTACCACAAATTTAGTGGCTTAGAACAACACAAATTTATAATCTCACAGTTTCAGAGGTCAGAAGTCTGACTTGGGTCTCACCATGCTAAAACCAAGCGTCTGCAGGGCCGCACTCCTTACATCCCTTTCTGGAGCTGTTAGGGGAGAATGTTTCCCTTGCTCGTTCAGGTTGTTGACAGATTCAATGACGTGAGGTTATAGAACTGAGGGCCCACTTCCTTGCTGGTTGAGAGCTGAAGGCCGGTCCCGGCTGCCCAGTTTCCTAGGTTATCGAGGCTGCCTGCATTCCCTGGCTACTGTCCCCCATTTTCCATCTTCAAAGGCAGCAGTGGTGGATGAAGTCCCTCTCATGCTTCAAAACTCTCCTGCTCTTCTTGGGTCGTATTTCTCTGACATTTGCTAGGAAAGGTTCTCTGCTTTTAAGAGCAGTATGATTAAATTGAGCCCATGCAGATAATCCAGAATAATCTCCCTATTCAAGGTTCCAAGGATTAGGGCATGAACATCTGTGGGGGTCGTTATTCAGCTTCTCACATCAGCATAGTGTCTGGTGTATCACAGGCCTTCAACGAACGGCTATCTCCTTTAATGACTGAGAGAGAAAGCTGAGTGTGCATGAAGTGGAGACTCAAAACTGAGCGGCTGCTCTGATACTTTGCTGATGCTGAGGTATTTTATGCATACAGCTAAGTGTTGGCCGGACAGAAAGCAGGACAGTTTCAGACAACAAAACCAGCTCAGGTGTCTCTTTGGTATTTCAATTCAACAAGGCTCCCAGTCCTGGGTGCGCATTCAAATCACCAAGGAGCTTTTAAAAAACACCTTTGTCAGGTGCTCCACAGACCAGTCAAGTGAGACTCTGGGGGTCCACAGCTATTTGTTAAAAGAACTCCCTAGGTGATTCTTTTTTTTTTCTTTTTTTTTGGGCGGCACGCAGGCCTCTCACTGTTGTGGCCTCTCCCGTTGCGGAGCACAGGTTCCGGACATGCTGGCTCAGCGGCCATGGCTCACGGGCCCAGCCGCTCCGCGGCATGTGGGATCTTCCCGGACCGGGGCACGAACCTGTGTGCCCTGCATCGGCAGGCAGACTCTCAACCACTGCGCCACCAGGGAAGCCCATCCCCAGGTGATTCTAAAGTGCAGCTGAAGCTGAGAGGCACTGGCTTAGAATTAGCCAAATTTCATAACTGAGGACTCACAACGTTTTGGACACTATGACCTTTTGTTATGGGCTGAATTGTGTCCCCCAAATCCATATGTTGAAGTCCTAACCCCCAGGATCTCAGAAGGCGATTATATTTGGAGACAGAGTCTTTAAAAAGTTACCTTATTAATTACTTAAGCTAAAGTGAGGTCATTAGGATGGGGCCCTAATCTAGTATGACTGGTATCCTTCTAAGAAGAGATCAGGACACAGACACGCACAGAGAGATGACCATGTAAGGACACAGGGGGAACACAGCCATCCTCAAGCCAGGAAAAGAGGTCCCAGAAGAAACCAACCCTGCCAACACCTTGATCTTGGACTTCAAGCTTCCAGAACTATAAGAAAATAAAGTCCTGTTGTTTAAGCCTCCAGGTCTGTGGTACTTTGTTATGGCAGCCCGAGCAGATGAACATACCCTTTTAAGCATATCTGATCTCCCTTAATAAGTGCAAGCTCTTAGGTTGGGCCTGGCCTTCTCACCTGTTTCTCATTATGCTTATCATGCTGTTTTGAATATAGCGGTAGCTCAATAAATCCAATCAAAGCAGCCACAAGCCTGGGTTTATGTCCCACCACTAGTTGGCTATGTGATCTTGGTTGGCTAAGTCATTAAGCTTCATATCTTCATCTGTAAAATGCCATTACCTCACGTTGACTGCTGAGATAATGCGTGATGGAAAAATCTGTGTGACGGGAAATCTACTAGGACCCTTCCTCAGCCTGTGTGATTTTGATTTTGATGGGAGGGCTTACTGGGTACGTATTGAAAGAATGAACAGAGTGTCATAAAGCAAATCCATGCAAACTTTTTCTTCTATCAGCTCAGCTGCAATTTTAAAAATTAGTTCTAATGTTGGTCTCACCCAGTTGCAGCTTCTCCTTTATTCTGCTGTTTACTGAATGCCTTGGGCCAGTTGGTAAATATCACATTCTAAATAAGACCCAACATTTTCACATAGGATCCTTAAAATATAAATAGATACACTCTTTGCAAAAGTAATGTCAAATTATGAGTGAAAAGCCATTAAAATATCCATATCCTATTATCCAGAAATTTCACTTCTGTTACTTCTGAGGAACAGAGGCTAAATACAGAAATAACTCGGTTAGTACTGACAGCATTATAGGTAACTGAAAAATCAGAGACAATCTAAATGCCCAAATAAAATATAAAATAGTACATGCTCAACACAGACTATTGTAAAACTAGTGAATTTATGAAAAATACTTATATTATGGTGTTTACTTAAGAAAAAGATGCAGAATACGTAAGTTAAAAATGCAGAGCTTCCCTGGTGGCGCAGTGGTTGAGAGTCTGCCTGCCGATGTGGGGAACGTGGGTTTGTGCCCCGGTCCGGGAGGATCCCACGTGCCGCGGAGCGGCTGGGCCCGTGAGCCATGGCCGCTGAGCCTGCGCGTCCGGAGCCTGTGCTCTGCAACGGGAGAGGCCACAGCGGTGAGAGGCCCGCGTACCGCAAAAAAAAAAAAGAAATAATAATGCATAGAGATAAGGTTGAAAGGAAATCCAACAAGGTGCTAATAAAGGGGGACCTTAGCTGGTGGGATTATGTGTCATCTTCCTCCTTCCTTCTACTTCTCTGAAGTTTCTGACTTTTATTTTTGTATAGATATATGCTTTATTTTCTATTGTGAAAATATCTAGAAGTGGAATACTAGATCATATGGTAGGTGTATATTTCACTATTTTTTCTTTAATGCCAAATTTCAAAGTGGCTGTATTATTTGAAATTTCCATCAAAAATGTGTGAGAATGCCAGTTTCTCTACATCCTCACCAATGATTAGGATCATCAGTCCTGTTTAATTTTAGCTACTCTACTAAAAATGTATTACTATTTTATTATGTTTTTTTAAAATTAATTTTTATTTGAGTATAGTTGCTTTACAATGTGGTGCTAGCTTCTACTGCACAGCAAAATGAATCAGCCATACATACACATACATCCCCTCCCTCTTGGATTTCCCTCCCATTTAGGACACTACAGTGCATTAAGTAGAGTTCCCTGTGCTGTACAGTATGTTCCCCTCAGTTGTCCATTTTACACATAGTATCAGTAGTGTATATGCCTCAACCCCCATCTCCCAATTCCTCCCACCCCACCCCTCTCCCCCTTGGTATCCATACATTTGTTCTCTACCTCTGACTTTTTTCTAAAAGGAGAGTAGACTACATTTATCATAAGGGAAAATAAAAATAGAGCTAATATAAGACAGCCAATGACAATCAACAGAAAACAGGACCCAGGTGATCCATTTTCTCGGGGATTCAGCTGTCTCATTACAATGCATACAAATGATCCAATGCCATTTAGCTAATGACACGGCCCTGGCATGATGATGTCCCCGCCAGAACATTTTCCTGGTGTGGGTGTAAAACGTATCCTAAGGAAGTCACAGTGCTTAAAGAGAGGCGAGGGCAGGAAGTTGCCAAGTGCTGCTTCAGCAACTTCTCTTCTATCCCTTTAACAAAACATTCTCCTTAATTAAGTTAACAGAAACCTGTCGATGAGAGTCAATATTTACACAAACCTGCAGTTCTGATAAGGCACGTATATTATTCCTACACTTTGTAGCACGCTCTACACAGTGGTCCCAACCTCTGCTGCGCGCGACACAGCCAGCCACTCAGTTAAGGCAGAAATCCAGGCACTGAGTCCCTGCCTCCCTACCCCTCTCGCTGCACCAACCCTTCAGGTCCTGTTGCGGAAGGACTCCAAATTCCTCATCATCCACTTCTCCATATGGCTAATGCCACCACCGTCTCTCCCTCAACAACTCTAAGCCAGACACTACTTTCCTTCTAAATTCATCCTCCCCTTCTTCTATAGTAATAGAACCTTCCTAAAAGAGCTGGCACGTGGCCACTTAGGAAAAAACTACAGTTCCCTGTTTCCTTTAATTAGGTGAGATCACGTGACTGATGGGGCAACTTCTGGATTATGTGCATCCTCTTCTTCCCCTGCCACTTCCCATGGGCTGGAATGAAGACACGGTGGTCATGGTTTCCAATTCTTTACTTACTAGGGGGATGTAACTGAACTGTTGGTTGATAACATAGTAGATTCCTTCAGCTGCTATTACAACTCAGCACAAACATAGTGACTTAAAACAACACAAATTTATTCTCTTATGGTTCTGGAGGTCAGAAGTCTGAAAATGGTTTCACCGAGCTAACGTGAAGGTATGGGCAGGGCTGGTTCCTTCTGAAGGATCTGGAGGATCCAGGATCTGAGGGGAGAAAACTTTTCCTTGTCTTTTTCGGCCCCTAGCGCTGCATGCCTTACATTCCCTGGCTCGTGGCCCCTGCCTTCAGAGGCAGCAGCGCAGCATCTTTGAAACTCTTTCTCCTTCTGTCTTCGTATCACCACCTTCTCCTCACAGAACTCTGCCTGTGTCCCTCTTTTCCGGATGTTTGTGATTACATCAGCCCCACGTGGATAATCCAGGCTTATTCTCCCATTTCAAGATCCTTAACTTGATCATGTCTGCACAGCCTCGTTTGCCATACAAAGTAATATTCCTAGGTTCCAGAGATTAGGATGTGGAGATACCGGCAGGGCGGGCGGTGGGGGAGCGGGGCATCATTTAGCTTACCACAGTCATTAAATATAATTTTTGATGAAAATGCATGTATGATTTTGGGCATGTAACTCAGAAGACATTCAGAAAATTGAGTGGCATTGCTAAACAAAATTTCCTTCCATTCTTATTTGCCTGTTTATATAAACAAGGCTGCTTGCACGCTTACATTCAATTGAAAGATCGGAATAGAATTCCTAATTCTAAGTCGAATTCTTTCTAGCAATAAGTAACATTCATTCAATGATAAGTTAATTGGAAAAAATTATAAAGCTCCATTCATCTCATTTAGAAATGTATTTTCAGTAAAATTCTACTTTTTATGTGTTTCTTGTTTATCCAAATTTGTTACATATTCATGTGGTTTTGATCAATAATATACTTCTAATAATTGAAGGATAACTCAATCACGAAGAAATTTAAAAAAATTTTAAGTCTTATGATCACAGGAAATTCAAAAACTTAAATTTAAACTTATATGTATATATTTTTGTTGTAGGAGAAAGGTGATCAAAGAAAGATTTATGTGTAAAATGCATTAGTATAAATTTCTGTGGGGGAAGTGGAATGGATACACAGGTTCCAGAAGAAAATGAAACAATATGAAATTTCTGACAGGTAACGAAAAACTTGTTTTTATGTTTTTTAAATGGGTGGTGGTTGGTGGGTATCAAATTGCTATGGTATTTAGATTCCATTGGGTACATTTAAAAGAAAGATATGACAGTTTTGTTTTAAATATCAATATTTACAGTATATCTAAAAAGCCATCTTTACTATCTGCATTTATGATGAAATTCTAGATGCTGACTTAAAAATGTATGTTTTCCAAAATTCTTTTAGGAAGCATACGAACAAAAAGTTTGAAGACAACTACTGATGGGCCCGCTTGTCAGGAGAGCAGCACCCCGTCCAGCCCCTGGCAAGGGGGTTTTGCTTGAACCACAGTGATGAGAAGTTTCCTTGGGCTCTTGGACTAGTAAAGTATCTCAATGGCTATTCCCAGCTCCGTCAAAATAACAACAAGGAAAAATACCCAGACGCTTCTATTCACCAGCTCACTCTTTCCCTTCCTACACTGCCCAGCCAGAGGTACTTCTCTGCAGTTCATCAGGCCGGAGAACCTCACACTCTGGTTGCCAACACAGAGCGCTTGGTGGTAAGAAGAGGCCTCTTAATGGATCCAAATGTTAAGTTCTGACTAGAAGTTGCCACCGGGCTAGATACAGATATTGCCAACTCCCCCATCAGAAAAACAAAAGCAAGACTCCAGGGACCCATATTCAGAGCTTGTTATGAGACTACTTTTTTTTTTTTTTTTTTTTTGCGGTACACGGGCCTCTCACTGTTGTGGCCTCTCTGCTTGCGGAGCACAGCCTCCGGACACGCAGGCTCAGCGGCCATGGCTCACGGGCCCAGCCGCTCCGCGGCATGTGGGATCTTCCCGGACCGGGGCACAAACCCGTGTCCCCTGCGTTGCCAGGCGGACTCTCAACCACTGCGCCACCAGGGAAGCCCATGAGAATACTTTTATGAGTGTATATATATATGGTGATTATTTTGGGTAAACGGGAGTAGATAAATAAAATTCAAAGTAAACTCTTGGAGGGGATTAGTTGGCTATCTTCACTGGAATGGCATGAGCACACATACAGCACACACACAGCATAGCACGACACAACACACACATCCACTTGAAGAGTAAGCAGAATGGAAACCAAGGATCAAAGTGTCCGCAGCAAGGGGCTCTGAGCACACAGTGGTAACACAATGAATACTTGGTTGACTCAAAAAACATATACCAACACTTAACTAAAGAAAACCAGAAGGAATAAAACGGAATGAAGCAAGAAGATGGGCCATTGCCAGGCAAAGGGAGACTTCATCACTTGTTTGGGCAGCTGTAAAAAGGGCATGGGCACTAAGCCATTCTGTTTAGGCCTGTATCTCAGCTCTATCATTTATGAGCTCTGTGACCTTGGACATGAAAACCTAATATCCTCATGCCTCAGTTTCTCCAAATGTAAAATAGGAACGCCATTGCATAAGGCTATTGTGAGGATTGAATGAACTAGTACTTAAGTCAGTGTTAATGGTTATTATTAGCTATTCTTAAAAATGAACATTTAGGGCTTCCCTGGTGGCGCAGTGGTTGAGAGTCTGCCTGCCGATGCAGGGGACACGGGTTCGTGCCCCAGTCCGGGAAGATCCCATGTGCCGCGGAGTGGCTGGGTCCGTGAGCCATGGCCGCTGAGCCTGCGCGTGCGGAGCCTGTGCTCTGCAACGGGAGAGGCCACAACAGTGAGAGGCCCACGTACCGCAAAAAAAAAAAAAAGAACATTTATTGAACACTTTACTCTCATCAATGTCTAGGCCTTGGGATATAGAAACAAAGGACTGTGCCACTTCCTAGTTCAAGGTTGACCACCCAGCCCAGATGGGCACGTTCCAAAGGGCTTTCCTGGAGAATCCTCAGATATCCCAGCCGTGGAAGCACAGCAGGGGTAGGGCCCCACTGCAGAGGGACACAGAAAACACTCATTAAGGGGTGTCTTGGGGTGACCAAACCCACCTCGCCAGGTCAGAAGGGCATCTGGGGTAGACAGTTCAGATGTCTTGTAAAGCATCTTGCCCAAAGACGGGAGTTCAAGTCTGGCATTGAACTGGAAAGGGGAGTTTGTTGAGGGATTATTTTTGCTGCCTCTCCGACATCAGTTATGAGCCAGTTGCTGTTACTGATTTTATGAAAACTTAGGAGAACAGAAGACCACCACTGTACATCACCACATTGCTCAGGACTCAATCACTTGTAAGAAATAAACTCCCAGTTTATGCTAGTTTAAGCTGAAAAGGAAGATTGGATCATATGACCAGATTAAGAGAAAGCAGTCTTTCACTCTGGGACAGCTGGCTGCAGCCCCTAAACTGGTATGAAGATTCTTTTTTCAGCTCTGTCTCTCATCTCAGCCTTTGCATGTTGGCCTATTGGGAGATAATTCTAGTGTTTCTGCATATATTCTGAGCAAAGCTGAGTATTAGCAGCTATGTTCCAGGATGTTTCCAAAACCGCTCTAAGGCATGGAGCAGACTTTTTAAAAAAATATATTTATGTATGTATTTACTTATTTATTTTTGGGTGCATCGGGTCTTAGTTGCAGTGCATGGGCTCTTTGTTGCAGCATGAAGGCTTCTCTCTAGTTATGATGCGGGGGCTCCAGACTGCATGGGTTCAGTAGTTGCAGCACGTGGGTTTAGTTGCACTGCAGCATCTGGGATCTGCATGTTCCCTGACCAGGGATTGAACGTGTCCCCTGCATTGGAAGGTGGATTCTTAACCACTGGACCACCAGGGAAGTCCCCGCATGGAGTAGATTTGCTTACATTCTAGGATCTGGTAATGGTGTCTTAGGTATGACACAAAAATCATAAGAAAAAAATAGGTATATTGAACTCCATCAGAATTTGAAACTTTGGTGCGTCAGAGGACATTATCAAAGGACAATCTGCAAAGTGGGAGAAAATATTTGCAAATCATATATCTGATAAGGGTCTAGTGATAAGGGTCTTGTATCCAGAATACATGAAGAACCCTACAAGTCAATAACAAAAAGACAAACAACACAATTTAAAAAAATGAGTAAAAGAGTTGAATAGATATTTCCACAAAGAAGATATACAAGAGGCCAATAAGTACATGAAAAGACATGCAACCTCATTAGTTATTAGGAAAACGCAAATTAAAACTGCAGTGAGATACCCACTAGGATGGCAATAATAAAATGGAAAATGACAAGTGTTGGTGAGGATATGGAGAAACTAGAACCCAGGTACTTTTCTGGTGGGATATAAAATGTTACAGCTGCTGTGGAAAACAGCACGGAGGTTCTTCAAAAAGTTAAACATAGAATTATCACACGACCCAGCAATTCCACTCCTCAATTTATACCCCCAAATTTGAAAACAAGTACTCAAATACTTATATATGAAAGTTTACAGCAGCACTATGTATAATAGCCAAAAGGTAGAAACAACCCAGAAGTCCATCAACTATGAAACACTGATATGTACCACAATATGGATGGACCTCAAAAACATTATGTTAAATGAAAGCAGCCACATCCCAAAGGTCACAATATTGTATGACGGCCTTTACATGAACTACCCTAAACAGATTCATCCATAGGGGCAGCAAGCGGGTTGGTGGTTGCCAGGGGCTGAGGGGAGGGGCTGATTGGGGGTGACAATGGGATGGAGTTGTTTCTTAGGGTGATGAAAATGTTTCAGGACTAGATACAGGTGGTGGTGGCACAATGCTCTGAATGTATTAAAGGCCACTGAACTGTACGTTTGAAAAAGGCAAATTTTATGCTATGTGAATTTCATCACAATTAAAAAAAATAATAAAGCTAATGTCTCTCTGTGGGAAAAACGTGGAGCACATTTGTTTGCAGTCCCTGATAAGACCAGGGGTTTCCTGTGCTCAGGTTCCTCAGCTGGAACACAGGCCCATGGGGGGAGCAGCGTTCGCCTGGGCCTGCTGTACACGGCTTCCCTGGGATGCGAGGGGCAAGGGGACCACGCGAAGATGAAGCTCATGCTGCCTGCTGTGCTGAAATGAGCTGTCTACTCAGGCTTGTTGTTACCTTCCCAGCAGAATCCATGGAAGTGTGGTGAGCTCACTAGCCCAGGCCTGCTTGAAAGCCCTCCCTGTTCCCTGAGGATCATGGGCCAATGGGGCCTGCAGAGCTTGCCTTCCAAGGGCGCCGTGTGCCACAGCAACGAAACGTATAGTGGAAGATGCCAGGCACACCCTATGCTTGCTTTCACCCCTGTAATGCCAAGATCTGTGGGCAAAGCAAGCGCCAAATACTCGGTGACTTAGTGACACCTATTCCGAGAGAACATGGATTTCAAGGCAGGCTTCAAAAAAGCATCCGGAGGCTACTGACTGGGAAGGGGAACAGGGCTTCTCTGAGTGTCTTATACTTTGATCTGAGTGGTGGTTACATGGCTATAATATATGTGAAGAAGGATACAATCAATAAATGTTTTTACATTCATCAAGCTGTACACTTAAGATTTGTACACCTGACTGCATATATGTCATATCTCGTTAAAAAACTGTGGTCCAGGGAGAGGCAGGCATAGAACAGTATGCCTGGAATACTTCCATTTAAATAAATTTTAAAAATCAAGCACACAAACATACAAAGAAAGAAAAAATCTTCTCAGCAGACTAACCATCGTGTCAGGGCAAGACTTTTAGAATGAGGTGTGCAATCATAGTATACTACAGCTGTGGGTCTTAATCCCGGCTGATTGAAAGCTCACCTGAAGAGGTTTTCATAAATACCCACGCCTGGGCACCCCCAATGGAGAATCTGATTTAATTGGCCCTGGGGGGACAAGATGATTTTGTAGCTCCCCAGGTGGTTCTATCAGGGGTGGACAAACTACGACCCGAGAGCTACATCAGCCTGCTGACTGTTTTTACAAATGAAGTGTTACTAGAACACAGCCACGCGCATGCGCATGCGTTTACATAACGTCCCTGGTTGCTTCCACACCACAATGGCAAAGTTGAGCAGTTGTACCAGAGACCATGTAGACTAAAATATTTATTCACTGGCCCTTTACAGAAAAAGTCTGCTGATCCCGGCATCAGATCAGGACTGCACATCTGAATCACCTGGGGAGTTTACAAACCACTCAGATGTTCACGACCACTTGCAACTTTCCACAGCCAACTCTTCAGGGCTAGGGCTTGGGCCTGACGTCTTTGTAAATTCCAGGAGGTTTTCACGAGGAACCCTGAGTTCCGAACCAGTCCCTTAATGCTTTGGGTTGATACAGTTCCCAGTGGAGCCCAAAACCAGCAGTAGTGGGCTGGCTCCCCCAGCATCATCTGAGGAACTTAGGAAGACTCAGATTCCCAGCTGTCACCCTTCAGACTCTGAATTCTGAATCAGAAGGTCTAGGGTAGAGTCCATCAACTGCTATTAAAAAATCAAGGGCTTCCCTGGTGGCGCAGTGGTTGAGAGTCCGCCTGCCGATGCAAGGGACACAGGTTCGTGCCCCGGTCCGGGAAGATCCCACATGCCGCGGAGCGGCTGGGCCCATGAGCCATGGCCGCTAAGCCTGCGCGTCCGGAGCCTGTGCTCTGCAGCGGGAGAGGCCACAACAGTGAGAGGCCTGTGTACCGCCAAAAAAAAAAAAAAAAAAAAAAAAGAAGCAAACAAAAAAATCCCCCAACTCCTCTCTGTGTTTGGGAATACTGACATTCAGAGGCTGAAACGAGACCAGATCCCAGCCCAGATCCAATATTTCAAAGGCATAATTCCACCTGGACACTGGAATTGATACTGACCAGGGTTCTTGGCCTTCCACAATCAATAGAAATTGACTAGAAGCCAGACAAGAAATTCAGGAAGGCTTTATTGGAGCCCCTGTGGCCGCAGGAGGGAGCGAAACATGTAACATGTTCCCTTGCTCTCTCCCTGAGAGGGGGCTGCCGGGTTCCTTACAGGTGAGGGTAGGGGTGTGTCCAGGGGCTGGGCTGGAGCGGTAGCTTAGGTGTTTTGCCCACCCCTCTGGCGGTGTTGAGTGCAGGGGGCATGTGCACTACCCTGCTTTTGCTCTGGACACCCTGTTTTTGCTCCCAGCTCTTCAGAAGAGGCAGTTGGGAGTTTTTTTGGTCTTTTTGTATCTTTTGTCCAGAATTTGCCCACAAATTATTTTTAGTCCCTTATAGCTTCTCTGTAATTTGTAGCTCTAGGAGATGTTTGTCCAGGTGCAAGCATTGCAGCACCGCAGCAAAGGGTCCCAGGTCCCAAACTCTCTCAGAATGTACAATGAATCAGTGGGAGTCAAGTGATTTCGATCTGACTTTGGCTTTAAGTGCAAACAAGAGAGTAGGTTCTGCCCAGGCCACGCTCGGAGGGCACCCGAGAGTCTCTGCTCTGCAAAGGAAGTGATCAGAGAAGGACCAGCAACTGCATCAGGGATAAGGGCCACCCGCAGAAGAGGAAACAGGCACTGTGGGCTGCTACACGGTGAGGCCGGTGCTTACCTAACAATGAAGTCCCTCAGGACAGTCAAGGCCATCTGCTTCCAGAAGAGAAACGAGCAATTTATTCCTCACTCTCGGGATGACTCACAAGAACATCCTGAGAATCAGGAGCACGAACCTCCTGGTGGTAGAGATGCAAAAAAATACGCAACAAAACTGCCCACAGGGTGCTAACTAACATATATGAAAGCAGAGTGGGCGCAATGTACATATGCAATCATCTATGGTGGAAGGAGCATGTGTAACCTCCATGGTCCAGAGGACAGGGAAGGGCTGCTGTAATTAAGTCAGGGCTTCACTAGGCTTTTCAAGGACTAATAGGATTTGGTGAGGTGATGCCAAGGGTTCTCAAACTTGGCTGCAATTAGAATCACCTGGGGAGGTTTTCTGTTTTTTAATAAATTTATTTATATTTTTATTTGTTTTGGGCTGCACTGGGTCTTTGTTGCTGCACATGGGCTTTCTCCAGTTGCCGCGAGCGGGAGCTACTCTTCATTGTGGTGCATGGGCTTCTCATTGCAGTGGCTTCTCTTGTTGCAGAGCATGGGCTCTAGCCTCCTGGGCTTCAGGTGCACGGGCTTCAGTAGTTGTGTCACGCTGGCTCAGTAGTTGTGGCTCGCGGGCTCTAGAGCACAGGCTCATTAGTTGTGGCACACGGCTTTGTTGCTCTGCAGCATGTGGGATCTTCCCCGACCAGGGCTTAAACCCATGTCCCCTGCATTGGCAGGTGGATTCTTAACTACTGTGCCACCAGGGAAGCCCCTGGGGAGGTTTTTTAAATCCAGAGGCCAAGGCCATTCTCCAGACCACTTAAATCAGAATATTTGGGTGTGGCAACCAGGCACCAGAAATTGTTAAACTTCTCAGATGATTGCAATATTTGGCCAAGTTGGAGCGCTAGGTCTACACACTAGGAGACCCAAGGGAGCTGGTTCCAGGATGAGCAGTAGAAGGCTGTCTGGAACCGGAGGAAAGCATTGTGGGGAGAGGCCAGAGGCTGGCCATGAGCTCACGGGTGCTGAGGGCAGGCGTGGCATTAGGTACAAGTCCCTAGAAAGAAATCAATGCAGCACAACCATAGGGCTCCACCGGGAAGTGAGCCGCAAGGCTCATGGGAGAGCTGCAGTGGGAAGCTTGGGTTGTTTTTTCCTCTGGTCCAGGCCATTTTGAGCCCACCATATTTGGGGAGCAATTTTAGACTTACAGAAAAGTTGCAGAGATAATACAGAAAGTTCCTGTATGCTCTTCACCTAGTTTTTCCTAATATAAATATCTGATATTACTATGATACATTTGCCATACCTAAAAAACCAACATTGGTACGTTACTATTCAGTGAACTCCAGACTTCATTTGGATTTCACCAATTTTTCCACCACCATCCTTTTTTTTTCTGTCCCAGGATCCAATCTAAAATGGCATTTAGTCATCTAGTCATCATGTCCCATTTGTCCCCACCCACCATTTTTGAAGACTCTATTTGACCCACTTGGTGCTTTGCCCTTAAAAACATTTTTTTTGTTCTGTCTTTAAGAAGATGTAGATTTTACTCTGAATTTTACCAACACTGAAGAAATTTCATTGAGAAACTATATTTTCCTCAGTGAATTCCATCATAAACCACTTTAATCCCTCAACAATTTTTCCATTCTGTGCGGTTAAACTATTACCACGTTGTTCCGATTTAAAATTTTTTCAACAGGAGTTTTTCCCTGCTAAAATATTACTAAAAATACATGGTTCTTCAATTACTTTTGTCTATATGAATGCTGTCCATCATGGTTTCTGACAATCTGAGTTTGCTTTGATGACCGCATTTCAACCAACAGCAATTTCCTGGGTCAAAATCTGTATATCCAGATTGTGCCAAGATTGATTCCTCTGATTAAAAAACTCCATTTTTATTTTTTGAATTGAGGTATAATTGACATACATTGTATTACTTCCAGGTGTACAACATAATGGTTCAGTATTTGTATAATATTATATATAATAATTATATATTATATATATTTTATATATATATATAATCAAGATTGCTTTGGCTATTCAGGGCCTTTTGTAGTTCCATATAGATTTTAGGATTGTTTGTTCTATTTCTGTGAAAAATGCCACTGAGGGGGAAAAAGTCAATTTTCAATGTGCATGCATGTTTCCTTCTGCTGGTTTTATTTTGTGTAGGTGTTTCCTATTATACCTGTTTTTTCCCACTTCAATTGTTTTGTACTTTTCAAACTTACCAACAAGTTTACAATCATGAGTTTCTGATTTGTAACATCTTGTTATGTTCAGTGTTAACTGTTGCCAGTTTCATTGTGCATTGGATATTTCTACTAATAACATTTACTGATAACTTGGATAAAACCAGATAATTTGTATTCTTTTGGGTAAGCCATGGGAGAACTGAGCAGCTCTTCTCAGATATTCCACGAATGCCCTACTGTCCAGAAGGAATCCATTGTGTTGTCCATCCAGTTTTTCTGGACGCTTGAGCTCACTTCACATGCATGGCCTGGCAGAGTAAGAACAAAGGGGGTCAAATGAGTCAAATGACCTGCCTTATTTAAAAAAAAAAAAAAAGGCAGGGGGCTTTGATTTTTTGATGCCGGTACCCCAGCAGCGCTGCCTTGCCCACGGGGCACAGTGTAAATGGCACTCCTGGAGTCGTATGGGATGGCAGCTGGCTGTGCAGCCAGCCGTAGAAGATCAACAAAAGACAAGGCACAAGAGCAAAGCAGAACAAGCAGAATAGGATTTGGGGCAGAGACATGGGCACCAGAAATGGGCCGAGGCAGAGGCGTGGCCAAAGGGAAGAAGTCCTAGCTCTTGGAACCAGGGTACAAGGTCAGGGTGGGCCAGCCCCAAGCTGCTGAACTTTTGGCCTCCCCGCTTTAGACCCCTACAGGAGGAGTAGAGTCTATTGCAGCATCTGTAACATGACACAGCGACCCACCTACGAGGGCTGCGCCAACGGGGTGCAACCAGGAAATCACCAGAGAGGGTAATTCATCTGAGGAGATCAGAGGCCTTATTTAGGTAAAAGTGTTCTCAGAAGGTTTAGCTGTAACACTCTCGTGGTAACCACCTGCAAGTACAGAGGGAAAGTGGCTTTATCGTGGCTGAGCCATGCAGGGCAGAGATGCTGCATCGAGGGAGAGGAGGGACGTTCTATATTCAGAAAGAGGAAGACTCGACCCCTTCTCCAGATGCCCCCAGATGGCCTTTTCCAATAGAGCAGGTCAACAGCTCTCTGCTTGGTCTCAGGACAACAAAAGGATGTATTTCACTGTGTCTCCCACGCTGCCCTCTCCCACCAGCAGCTTAGAATAAGTGAAACCAACAGAAAAAGGGCACAGCTGGGAAATAAAGGATAACTGGGCTTGAAGAGTAAATAACAATTCCCCTCCTGCTTTCCCTGGGCTAAACGACCACATCTATTAAAGCCACCGAGGAGAGGTCTTACCGGTATGTGAAATGTGGCATACATTCAGAAAAAAGTGAATAAGTGCGCAAAAGGCTTGAGCATCTGTGTAACCACCACCCAGTCAAGAAATAGAAGATTTCTAGAACTTCAGATGAGTGGTTGACTCTCCAACTGCTATCTGATGAACCAGGACAGTTTTGTTTTTTTAAAATTTTTATTTCATATTGGAGTATAGTTGATTTACAATGTTGTGTTAGTTTCAGGTGTACAGCAAAGTGATTTGAGTTATACATATATCTATTCTTTTTCAGATTCCTTTTCCATATAGGTTATTACAGAGTATTGAGAAAAGTTCCCTGTGCTATACAGTAGGTCCTTGTTGATTATCCATTTTATACATAGTAGTGTGTATATGTTAATCCCAATCTCCTAACTAATTCCCCCCGACCATGTTTCCCCTTTGGTAACCGTAAGTTTGTTTTCTAAGCCTGTGAGTCTGTTTCTGTCAATAAGTTCATCTGTATCATTTTTTACCTTCTGCATATAAGTAATATCATATGATATTTTAGGAGTTTTTTGATTTGCACCACATCTGAGATTTTGTTGGAGAAACAGGGCTTTTTCCACAAAGATCCTCACGATCCAGAGATGTCAAGATACGTACTTGGGGGTTTTCAACGTTAGCGATTTTAAGGCCACACTCGGGGAATTAATTATTAAGATGCAGAAACAGGGAATTCCTGATTCAAGACGTCCAGGTGAGGCTCTGGAACGTACATTTTTTTTTTTTTTTTTTTTTTTTGCGGTACACGGGCCTCTCACTGTTGTGGCCTCTCCCGTTGCGGAGCACAGGCTCCGGACGCGCAGGCTCAGCAGCCATGGCTCACGGGCCCAGCCGCTCTGCGGCATGTGGGATCCTCCCGGACCGGGGCACGAACCCGTGTCCCCCACATCGGCAGGCGGACCCTCAACCACCTTGCCACCAGGGACGCCCAGGGACGTACATTTTTTAAAGCACCCCAGGAGATTTGATAGCAGTGGTTCTCAAAGACACCCCACTTTGGAGAGCCACGTACTGAATCTACAGAAGCTTAGTGCAAGAAGCTTAGTGCCACGTGAGTCCTGTAGGTCCTTGTTACTCAAAGTGTGGCCCCGGTCCAGCAGCAGCAGTGGCACCTGGAAGCCTGATGGGAATGCAGAATCCTGGGCCCAATCCAGAGCAGATGAATCATATGTATGAAATGAGATCCTCCAGGTAACGTGTGCACATCCAAGTTTTAGCAGCATATCCTGGGTTCATGGAAGACAGAGTCTCAACAGGGCAGTGCTGCCCCCGCAGAGCATTTAGGAAATAGGTGGTTTGGCTGTGAACAGAAATGCTTGATATCCTGCAATGTACAGGACGGTCAACACATTAAAGAAGCATCCTGCCTCCTGCAGACATTCAGACATCCCGCTGGATATTCAGAGGCCTCTCCCGTTGCGGAGCACAGGCTCCGGACGCGCAGGCTCAGCGGCCATGGCTCACGGGCCCAGCCGCTCCGCGGCACGTGGGATCTTCCCGGACCGGGGCACGAACTCGCATCCCCTGCATCGGCAGGCAGACTCTCAACCACTGCGCCACCAGGGAAGCCTAGAACCTAATTCTTGTTTACCCTTTTGAGGGGAACCATTTCTACATACACTTTAATTTCCAGGAATGCAACCGCTGTATAAATTGAGGGAAGAGTCAACATTGATTTTAAGTATTACTATGAGTTGTTCACCATAAGTGATGGTTCATTTTATGTGCCAACTTGACTAGGTGAAGGGATGCCCAGAGAGCTGGTAAAACAGTATTTTTCAGTGTGTTTATGAACATGTGTCTGGAAGAGATTAGCACTTGAATCAGTAGACTGAGTAAAGATCACCCTCACCAAAGCAGTGGGCATCATCTAATCCGTTGAGGGCCTGAACAGAACAAAAAGGCTGACAAAGGAGAATCTGTTCCCTCTGCTGGAGCTGCGATACCCATTGTCTCCTGCCCTTGGACATCAGGGCTCCTGGTTCTCAGGCTTTGGACCAAGATCGGGACCTAACCCCTCAGCCCCCCCCGCCCCCCCCATCTCAAGTCTTTGGACTCCGACTGAGTTAAACCACCAGCTTTCCTGGTTCTCCAGCTTGCAGACAGCAGAATGTGGGACGTCTTGGTCTCATAACCACATGAGCGATTCCTATAATAAATCTCCTCTTATTTCTGTCTCTCTCCCCCATTGGTTTCGTTTCCCTGGAGAACTCTAACACACCATCTCAGATATCCCACTGCGGAAGGTAGTGCAATTGTGTGTAGTACAGCACACCTGTTAGTCTACCTGTAGGTGTAGCACCAGACTATTTCATTAGAGTCACACCCTAGAATGGATTTATTAATGTACATATTATTTTACTATATTTTCCTTTGTTTTCTTCTTCATGTTAAAATTAAGTCAATATACTGTCTTTTTTGAAATTATGTGTACAGACAGCTTATTTTGTTTATACAATCTCATTTCAGGATAGTAAAGGAATATCTTATTTGTTAAAATTTCATTTTAGTACCATAGGAAAACTTTTGACATAAAAAGGAAGTTATTGGGTATGACAGACCTAAGAAAAAATGCCCTGATTGAACTGCCTCATTTTTTAGATAAAGGATTGAAACCCAGGGAGGTAGAGTGGCCAAGGTCATGGGGTAACTTGCATCAGTAGGACCAGATACCCAAGAATCCAGCCCCTACCAGGACTGGCTTTCTGCCCCCCAGCACCGCCCACTCAGCCTGCCCAGCCATCTGAAGATCTCGTCTCCACTGAAAACCTCCTTCTCTGCTCCTGCTCTTACCAAGGCCCTGGGTAATAATTTGTAACATCATGCAGCTTCACAAGGAAGCACAAAACCTTTGCTGGATTCTCAATTATGATTTTTTTTTTACCCAGGGTCTTTTCCTTGGAGACAAAGAAATTACAAATGACAAAATAAATGGAGCCCTTGTTCCTGGCTCTCTCGGGACACAAATTACTGCCTGTCCTTGTTTGTTTGCGATTAGATTCAAGGGACTTCAAGAAAATTGACAAGAACAATAACTTCCTTGATTCTGGAAGGCAATGGATTTTGTACCTAAAGACCTAATGCCTGAGATGCTAAGCCCATTAATACACTATCACCCTCAGCGACAACGATCCAGGACCACAGGGTGGGTGGTGCCTAATCTGTCCCCACAGGGTGTCCCCACAAAAGTATAGGGACTTGAGTTGCTCAAATGTTGGTTGTTCTGCCACTTGCTTTATCCTGCATGTGAAAATCAAGTGACAGCTTTGCCTCTAACATCCATCATTTCAGGTAAGGGCTAGAGAGGAGGTAAATGAGGGGAGGGCTACTTCCCAGAGCGGGTAATAGAAGGTAGCATGTCCTCAGGTGAGGCTGAAGGACGCTGACCCATTTCATATAGAGCTGAGAGAAGGAAAGGTGAGTCCAAAGGGGCCGGAAGCAGAAAGGAGCGTGGAAGACTGGAAAACCAGAAAGGAGACCCGTGTGGGTAAGGGACAGCATTACTGAAGGTCGTAGGAGTACGGCTGAACGCAACCCCACCACCCTACTATTTGTTAATAGCAAGATGGAGTTGGAAAGTAGTCAATCCCCAAGTTTAAGATGGCAATGCCTCATAAAGGAAGGGATTCCCTGGGACTCTCCCACCTTCCTGGCCAAACTTGAGTAGCGCAGAGTCTTCTTTTGGGCTTAACCTGGTCATCCCATGAGGACACACTGCCTGGGAGAGAAACAGAATGGATATCACCCTCATGAGACAATTCTGGCAGAATTCGTCAGATGATCACACAAAAGCTTCAAAGAAATTTTTTAAAAGATAAAGTTATCAAGCAAATCACAGAGTCCCCAAACATGGGCACACATGTTGCAACGAGGGCAGTGTGACTTGTTGCCGGAGGGCTGCTTCTGCTGTGTCAAGAGAGAGAACAGGCTTCTGACAATCTGTGTTTTCAGAAACTCATCAAAGAAAGGCCTGTAGAATAATGGATTTGAGATAGTCTCTATAGAAAGTAAGGTTACTGCTTTCAGGGAGGAAAGGGTCCAGAGAGAAAGCCCCAAAATGACTCAGTTCCTGACACCCAAAGAGAAGGCGGGGAGGGGGCCAAACAGCATGAAAAGGAGCAGGGGCGGGGGGTTGAGCAAAGCTCTCATTCCTCCCGTCCTAGAGGAGGAGTGAGACTAGGAGGTTCTGACAGGAAGCGGAAAACTGATGTTGAAGGAAAACTGGGCACAGGAGCAAAGTAAGGGGGTTGTCAGAAGAAAGGCGAAAGATCAGCAGAGAAAGAATGGAGGATGACAAGCGGACAAAAGGGCTGACTCCTGGCTGCCAGAAATGTGCAGAGGTAAAGACGCGGTAGCTTTCAAGGAAGCTGAGAGGCTGATCTCAAGCATCTGGACAAGATCCATGCGTCATTTAGCCTAGGGAGAACGGAAGAAGAAAAGAGAAGTCTTCAGAGGGGCACGATGCGCTTACAGGTCTCTCTGGCCCAAGGGAGGGAAAAAGACACCTTTTTCTCCTTGGTGTGGAGAGGGTGCTCTAACTTCCCATGTATTTTTCAGTCTCCAAAAATACCTGCATTATTTTTCATGGGAAAAGCTCCTGGATAAAATCACCCAAGTTGCCATTAAAATTCCCAGAGTGTTAACGAACACAAAATTCCTCCAACTCTAATGTTCTAACACGGTAGATGAAAGCTTTCCAATTCGACTAGAGATCCAGAAAACAGCAACCAGCAGAGAGATGGAAACTCAGTGTGAACATCTGAGAAAACACACCATACTGATTTAGAAGCGCCAAGAAAGGCTCCAGTTCCCAAGGGCTATATATAGACAAGGGAAGGAATTTCACAGGGGTTGGGGGAGGGACCCAGGAGAGAAGATACTGTTCATGTAATTGATTCTGATAACCAGGAACAGGGCAGGAGAGAAGACAGCGTCTGAGAGTGGCTGGGTGCAGCCAGGGTTGATTATGACTCCTGGAATCCGATCGTCCAGGAAGGAGTCCTGCCTTTGTCACGAGGCATTTGAGAACATGCAGGATGTTTACTTAACCCCTGGAAGCCTCGGTTTTCTCTCATCCACAGGTGAATGTATTCCAGTAAGTGCAAGAGCTATGTGCTGAGTCTGGTGTCCAATGAGCTTTCTCTGCGATGGTGGTTACAGTCACCTGTACCACACCACAGGTGTACGTCTCCACCTTCAACCAGAATTAACGGAGCACCCCCATAGTTGCAGAGGAGTTCACTCCAATGGGCCATTCCTGAAGATGAGACCCCGCTCCCTTGTCTCAGTACTGGTTTTGCCATGCAAAGGACAAGACACCCTCACTGGGATCACTGATCCAGGACAAGCTATCAGAGTAGAGACAGGCTGGGACTTAGGATGAAGATTTCAGCAAGAGTCCCCTGCCCATTTGGTACTGAGAGTGACTTCAGTGAAAAAGCATGGCTCTAAACGCCATGCCTATGTCATTCCTTCATTCCTCAGCACAGCTCCGTGAGCTGTGATTATCATCACCCCCTGTTACTGATGGAGAAACTAAGATACAGAGGAGTGGAGCATCTTGCAAGGGGTAAATCCACAGATAAGCTGCAGCCCACTTAGTTGTAAGCATGTAGGGCATCTGCAGGAGTCAGACAGCTACCCTAAGATGCAAATACAACTTTATAAGTAGCAGATCTTCAGAATAGTTTTCAAAATCATTCCACTGTTTCACGTGTACAAATCAAAGCTACAAAAATAACCACTACTAATTGGATAAAATTATTGTTTTCATTTGTTCAAGCCTCCGCTTCACACTTAAGATGCCTGCCTAATAACCTTGGGGCTGATTAGGCCTTGTCTTCTATGAGGTAGGCAGTTTTCTCGCCAGGAAACAGAAGAGCCTTATGTCCTGGAGGTCACAGGTACCAGCCAGAAAGCGTTTATTTACTTATTTTTAATTGTTTGGCCATGCTGCACGGCTTGCAGTGCCCTAGTTCCCCGACCAGGGATTGTACCCGGAGCCTCGGCAGTGAAAGCGCGGAGTCCCAACCATCGGACCACAAGGGAATTCCCCGGAAAGCGGTTTATTAAGTGTAATTTCATTGCGCAGTATCTACTTCGAGTTCAGACTCGATGAGGGTCAAACATCACTGAGCTTTGAGAATGGGCCAATGACAAAAAATTAAGCCACAGAAATGCACCCATGGCAACTATTCTGGAGTTTTAAGAATGTGAAGTGAATTCACACTTCCTTGCATCAGGGTTCCGAAATCAAGCGCTTTTTAGTTTTGTTCTTTCTTGACTGTGGCCAGTCCCTATTTACCAGGTGTAGATTATCTACACTATTTACAACAAAGTGGGATTAATGTCCAAGAAACTTTATCTAAGCCCTTAGGTACTTCCTAACATAGAAAAAGCAAATTAATTTTAATATTGAGTTGCAAAGGGAAAGGCAGAAGAAAGCCAAGACTTAGGTAATGTGCTAATAGAACAGCAGCTCGAGAAAATTCAAGAGCTGCATCATTAGTCAGGTGTATATATATCTATCAGAGAAGGAAATTTGCTGTGGGGGGTGGTGGGCGGGAAGAAACCATTCTGTATGTCAAAGCCAAATACATGCCATTTGGAAACTGTTTGCACTACTCGCTTCCCCTGGAAGGAAAAATTATGTTTGCTTGGTAGGAGAAAGAATGTGGTTCTGGGACTTTCTCCCTTAAGCAGATGTTCCAAACCCTTCTGAATAATTCTGTGAACATCATGCCCACCCCAATTTCCACTTTTCTGCTGTATGGTCAGGTTCTCACAGATGTTGACTTACTGCTCTGATCACACAGGGTTTCACTTTGCTCTGTGGTAGCAATGTCTTTCATCTAGAGCCCTCAAAACTTGCCTAAACAATGAGCACTTTTTCCCCACTTGCCTCAAACAGAAAACTTGATGAGACATTCAAAGCCAATTGCTGAGTCAGAAACAATCTAATAACTCATATAGATTAATTGATTGATTAATTGATTAATAAATCAATGAGTGATAACTGGACATGATGCCATGGTGATTCCTATACCCCATTCCTTTTTCTAAAGGGGAATTTGTGTTGTAGGTGATGTAACCTGATTTCTTAGTCCACAAATGGCAGCTGGTAGGTGGTCACACCTGGGAACCAGGATCCTCTCTCCACTGCAGCTCACAGGACTCTGAATATTCTCCCATCAAGGATGCGGAACACAATTTGTGGCTGTTGATAACACGGCTGGTTATACTGGGCCATGTCTCAAGGTGTACAGGAAGGGGAGCTTATGTTAAGAGGTAAAATAAGATAAAATGAAGGAGGTTTGGGGTTTCCCTCCACCTATTTCCTCCCTGGGGATTTTGCCTTTGCAGTCATGTTTATCCTGCCTGATCCAACCCCCTAAGATTCAACTGATTGGACAAGGGATAAACACCTGACTTACATATGGACAATCAGATTCTCTAAGGAATGCAGAGGCGGGACTAAGAAACAGCAGGCAGTCATTGCTGGTTGTTTCAACTCAGGAGATAAAAACTCAGGGGCTGAGGGGTGGCCATCAGCCTCCAAGAGTGGGGAGAGGCAGGAAGCAGAAGTCAAAAACAAGAGATTGAGAAAATGCCGTTTCCTGCTGGGTTTCTACCTCATAGTTTAGGGCTCTTGGGAGGGCGGGCTGTGCTTCCAGCCCCACAGGTCCAGAAACTACCCCTCTATCCTTATAATACATTCTGCATTTTGCCTTGAGCTAATCCAAGTGAGTTCTAATACTTGTAAGAAAATGACGCAGTACAGAAAACATGGTCATACTTACTGCTAACAAAATTGTCCGTAGTTTTTATAAGAGAATTAAATGTCACAATGTTTCACTGTAGTCTGCAAGGACGACTAAGACGATGAGGTATCTCATCATCTGAACAAGTTTGAGAATGACTGCTCTAATGTGTTGGCAGCAGGAAGAAGCCTTTCTTGGGTCCTCACACAAATAACCTGAGAAAAGTTAAGGCGGCTGATAGCAGCAGCAGAAGACATGTTGACTATAACACTGGCTCTCAAAGAAGATAAAAAGGAAGCTCTGGAGTTTGTTTTATATGGAGCTTCCAAGGCCCTACCTCAGACCTACTGAATCAAAAACTCCAGTCAAGCAGTCAAGGCAGTTACACATTTTTTAGAGTGGAGAAAGGACAGTGTCTTCAATAAGTGGTGCTAGGAAAACTGGACAGGTACATGTAAAAGTATGAGATTACATCACTCCCTAACACCATACACAAAAATAAGCTCAAAATGGATTAAAGCCCTAAATGTAAGGCCAGAAACTATCAAACTCTTCGAGGAAAACATAGGTAGAACACTCTATGACATAAATCACAGCAAGATCCTTTCTGACCCACCTCCTAGAGAAATGGAAATAAAACCAAAAATAAACAAATGGGACCTAATGAAACTTCAAAGCTTTTGCACAGCAAAGGAAACCATAAACAAGACCAAAAGACAACCTTCAGCATGGGAGAAAATATTTGCAAATGAAGCAACTGACAAAGGATTAATCTCCAAAATTTATAAGCAGCTCATGCAGCTTAATAAAAAAACAAACAACCCAATCCAAAAATGGGCAGAAGACCTAAATAGACATTTCTCCAAAGAAGATATACAGACTGCCAACAAACACATGAAAGAATGCTCAACATCACTAATCATTAGAGAAATGCAAATCAAAACTACAATGAGATATCATCTCACACCAGTCAGAATGGCCATCATCAAAAAATGTACAAACAATAAATGCTGGAGAGGGTGTGGAGAAAAGGGAACCCTCTTGCACTGTTGGTGGGAATGTAAATTGATACAGCCACTGTGGAGAACAGTATGGAGGTTACTTAAAAAACTACACATAGAACTACCATAAGACCCAGCAATCCCACTACTGGGCATATACCCAGAGAAAACCGTAATTCAAGAAGAGTCATGTACCAAAATGTTCATTGCAGCTCTATTTACAATAGCCCGGAGATGGAAACAACTTAAGTGTTGTTTAAGAAGATGTGGTACATATATACAATGGAATATTACTCAGCCATAAAAAGAAACGAAATTGAGCTATTTGTAATGAGGTGGATAGACCCAGAGTCTGTCATACAGAGTGAAGTAAGTCAGAAAGAGACAAATACCGTATGCTAACACATATGTATGGAATTTAAGAAAAAAAAATGTCATGAAGAACCTAGGGGTAAGACAGGAATAAAGACACAGACCTACTAGAGAATGGACTTGAGGATATGGGGAGGGGGAAGGGTAAGCTGTGACAAAGCGAGAGAGAGGCATGGACATATATACACTACCAAATGTAAAATAGATAGCTACTGGGAAGCAGCCGCATAGCACAGGGAGATCAGCTCGGTGCTTTGTGATTGCCTGGAGGGGTGGGGTAGGGAGGGAGGGAGACGCAAGAGGGAAGAGATATGGGAACATATGTATACATATAACTGATTCATTTTGTTGTAAAGCAGAAACTAACACACCATTGTAAAGCAATTATACTCCAATAAAGATGTAAAAAAAAAAAAGTTTCCTAGGAGATTTTGATGTGCACTCCTATTAGGAAGAGCCACTTGATCCCAGGACAAAGGGACATCTGAGCAAAGGAAGGTTCTAGCGGTCACAGGTTAATGTAAAGACAAATAATGCTAACCACAGTGGTTCCTTGATGCCATTGGTAGAATTCCTTCCTAGCTCAGAAACACGGTGATATTCTTGCCCATGATGATAAGCTTCAAACATCCAAAGTAGCTTAAATTATGTTCAATATATACTTCTTGAGGAGGTAGGATCACATGTAATCCATTTCTTAAAAAAAACAGGGGTTGAGTTTGCAATGTCCATAAAATTTTAAAGTAACTTCTTCATTGTAGAAATTGGAAAATAAAGATAAGCATTAAAACAAATTATATCCTAGAATCACGTCACCCACTCTTCTGTGATTTATATCACACTGTTGGGTTTCTATCTTTCTCTCTTTATGTTATCAGGTTATGTATATATTTTTTCCTTATATAAATAGGATATTGTTTTATGACATATTTTCTATTTTATATATTATGATCATGTTCTGTGTAAAAAATATACTTCTTATAGCTTCATTGCATTCCAGTTATGGATGAATTTGTGAGGGTGGAATGAGACAACCATGTGAGGTGCATAGTAGGTACTCAATAAATGGTAGCAGTTACTACTGTTACTATAATGTGCTTAATCATTTCCCTACTGATGGAATATTAGGTTGTTCCCGGGGTGCGGGTATTCATGTTTTCTTTATTGTATATATAACAGACATTAACTCTTTTCATTAGCTAGAAACACTTTTTGTAGTTGATTGTTTTATCTTTTGTTTTAGGTGTTAAGTACACAGAAGTTTTGTGTTTTCACCCAAATCCTCTCAGTCTTATCCTTTGTGAATTCTAGGCTTAGAAAGCTAAATTCTCACTATGATACTGGGTTGGCTAAAAAGTTCGGGTTTTCCATAAGATGTTACGGGAAAACCCAAACGAACTTTTGGGCCAACCCAATACTATAATAAATCTTGATACATGATAAATATCAGTATACAAACATTTAATTCATTAAAATGCTTCTAACAAAATGATTAACTTAGAAACAAGTTTAGGACAAATGCATTTCTAGAGAAAACTTTAATTCTAGAGAAAAATCCTTGATAATGTAGCACATCATCCCGTAGGTGCCCAATAAACCTGATGATGCTGTGCTGCACGTGCAATGGGGACTAGTCCTCCTTCTAGGTGACCAGGGATAGGACTCGATCTCATTAAGACAGAGGAAAAGGAAGCAAGTAAAGCAAGAACTCCACACTCTGGTATTTCCTCTCACAGAATCAGTTATTTTTTTATCGTGTTAACTTTTTTTTTTTTTTTTTGCGGTATGCGGGCCTCTCACTGTTGTGGCCTCTCCTGCTGCGGAGCACAGGCTTCGGACGCACAGGCTCAGCGGCCATGGCTCACGGGCCCAGCCACTCCGCAGCATGTGGGATCTTTCCGGACCGGGACACGAACCCGTGTCCCCTGCATCGGCAGGCGGACTCTCAACCACTGCGCCACCAGGGAGGCCCCGTTTTGCTTTATTAAACATTAAGATAAGTCACTTCACACTTGTCTCACCTCTGATAATTCATTTGAGCAGCCCCGGTTCGGGGCTTTGCGCTGGATCACTGTCTTCTCTGGCTATCAGAAGAAACAGTCATTTTGGGAGATCATATGAATGCCGGGTTCTCATCCAGTGGCGACAAAGGAAGGGCACAAGGACATCACAGTCAAAACGCATGGGAAGTAGTTCCATTTATTCATCCACTCAGCAAACATTTACTGAGGGCCTGTGGTGTGCCAGGCATTGTGTGCTAGCTGCAGACACACAGAAGTAAATGAGATAGACAGGGGATTCACGGTTCCATGTGGACAGCAAGACCTAAAGGTACTGGGAGACTCCCCACCCTTCCCCATGGAGTGAATGCTGAAGCAGAAGCGATGAGATATGATGTAATGAGACAAAGGAGCCAGAGCGGGAAAGTGGCACCCACCAGGGACTTCCCTGGTGGCGCAGTGGTTAAGAATCTGCCTGCCAATGCAGCGGACATGGGTTCGATCCCTGGTCCAGGAAGATCCCACATGCCACGGAGCAACTAAGTCCGTGTGCCACAACTACTGACCCTGCACTTAAAGCCCATGAGCCACAACTACTGAGCCTGTGCGCCATTACTACTGAAGCCCGTGCGCCTAGAGCCCGTGCTCTGCGACAATAGAAGCGACTGCAACACAACGAAGAGTAGCCCCCGCTTGCTGCAACTAAAGAAAGCCCGCACATGGCAACGAAGACCCAATGCAGCCAAAATAAATAAAAAGAAAAGAAAAGAAAGGAAAAGGAAAGAAGGGAGGGAAAGAGGGAAAGAGGGAGGGAGGGAGGGAGGGAGGAAGGAAGAGGCACCCACCAAACCCCATTAAACAAATCCCAATACAGCCAAGCCAATTATGTGATAAATCAGCATTTCCAAATGCCAGGCACTAATTCAGCTACAGAATAAGACCATTTAAGTTATCGAGAAAGATTGAGGACTGTATTCCAGAGTTCCATGAATGAGGATTTGATTTAAGTCTCCACCCATGCATGGTCAAGGAGAACTTCGTGTCTTCTGCAAGGGACTCACCCTAGAGAACTGAGACAGCTCATCATGTTCTCTGCAAGTGACTGGGAGAGAGGATCCTCAGACAAGCCCAGTACTGTCTGCTCTCCTTGGGTCCTTTAGCCCTTTAGCAATATTCACACCACGTCTAATTGAGGCTGCGCACACTGGCAGGATTAGGATTCCTTGGAATATAGCATCAGAAGCATCCACCATTCTCCCTGACTCACTCTGGATTTGTTGAAAATGCAGAGGTGGCAAAGAGTAATCAGGGCAATGGTAATAGCTTTTATTTAAAAAAAAATACTATCAAGGAAGAATAAAATCAGGTGGAAGTGGAGCTGACTCCATCTTCACCGATATTTTGAATTAATTTTTTTCGCCAGTGCTGGGAGAACAGCGGCAATTCTACATCATGTTTCTGGGGAGCATTATGCTCAACTAATTAATTAGTTCACAATACAATCTGATGCTGGTGAAGGTGACACAGCAGTCTGGAAAAAGTGTGGGCTTTGAAGCCAGATGGACCTGCTCCTCCTTCTGCCAGCTGTGGGATGAGAAGCAAGTTTCCTAAGGCTCAGTTTGCTCATCTCTGAAATGGCGACATCATCACCTACCTCAGAGTGTTGTTCTGAGGATCAAACAGGATGATTATTACACAAATCATCACTTAGTACAGTGCCTGGCACACTGAAGGGCTCAACAATTTAATTATTATAATCTGGGCACCTACTGGGAGTGTCTGCCCAGTGCCCAGAGGATATTTAGCATCTGGTGCAAAATGGGTACCAGTGGTGGCTGTTTGGTCTCCCTGCCCTTTCAGAGCATCATGATGCTTCTCTAAAGACAAAGAAATGAAGATGCTGATGTCTGAAAAGGTTGTTTTCTGTATCTTACATCCTACCCATCTTCTTTCCTCACTGGTGGGTTTTCCTTCTACCTCAAAATGCTCCCTCTGACGTCTATCTTCCATGTTTCCTTACCTTCTGCCTGCAAACCTCAGTATTTTTCTTTGTTTTTAACTGTGGCTTTACTGCATCTGTGTTTAATAAACTCAGTCCATCAGTTAAAAACCCTTTCCTCTCTTCATTTTACACAAATTGTTGGAAAGAAGAACCTGAAGGGAAGGATGACTTAGCACTGGGTCCTATCGCCTCTCAAACAAACATGAGATCATGAGAATGTAGAGGGTTTTTACAAAGGAGTCATGAAAAACGTCTCACTGAGTTAAGGTTCAAAAAGAAGTGTCTTTAAAAATGGAGCTCCGAGAGGAACCGAGATGGCGGAGCAGAAGGACGTGCTCTCACTCCCTCTTGCGAGAACACCAGAATCACAACTAGCTGCTGGACAATCATTGACAGGAAGACACTGGAACTCACCAAAAAACATACCCCACATCCAAAGACAAAGGAGAAGCCGCAATGAGACGGTAGGAGGGGCGCAATCACAGTAAAATCAAATCCCATAACTGCTGGGTGGGTGACTCATAGACTGGAGAACACTTATACCACAGAAGTCCACCCATTGGAGTGAAGGTTCTGAGCCCCACGTCAGGCTTCCCAACCTGGGGGTCCAGCAACGGGAGGAGGAATTCCTAGAGAATCAGACTTTGAAGTCTAGTGGGAATTGATTGCAGGACTTCGACAGGACTGGGGGAAACACAGACTCCATTCTTGGAGGGCACACGCAAAGTAGTGTGTGCATCGGGACCCAGGGGAAGGAGCAGTGACCCCAGGGGAGACTGAACCAGACCCACCTGCTAGTGTTGGAGGTCTCCTGCAGAGGCTGGGGGGGTGCTGTGGCTCACCGTGGGGACTAGGACGCTGACAGCAGAAGTTCTGGGAAGTACTCCTTGGTGTGAGCCCTCCCAGAGTCTGTCATTAGCCCCACCAAAGAGCCCAGGTAGTCTCCAGTGTTGGGTTGCCTCAGGCCAAACAACCAAAAGGGAGGGAACCCAGCCCCACCCAACAACAGTCAAGTGGATTAAAGTTTTACTGAGCTCTGCCCACCAGAGCAACAGTCAGCTCTACCCACCACCACTCCCTCCCATCAAGCCTCTTACACAGCCTCATCCACCAGAGGGCAGACAGCAGAAGCAAGAACTACAATCCTGCAGCCTGCGGAACAAAAACCACATTCACAGAAAGATAGACAAGATGAAAAGGCAAAGAACTATGTACCATATGAAGGAACAAGATAAAACCCCAGGAAAACAACTAAATGAAGTGGAGATAGGCAACCTTCCAGAAAAAGAATTCAGAATAATGATAGTGAAGATGATCCAGGACCTTGGAAAAAGAATGGAGGCAAAGATCGAGGAGATGCAAGAAATGTTTAACAAAGACCTAGAAGAAAGAACAAACAGAGATGAACGATATAATAACTGAAATGAAAACTACACTAGAAGTAATCAATAGCAGAATAACTGAGGCAGAAGAACGGATAAGTGACCTGGAAGACAGAATGGTGGAATTCACTGCTGCGGAACAGAATAAAGAAAAAAGAATGAAAAGAAATGAGGACAGCCTAAGAGACCTCTGGGACAACATTAAACGCAAGAACATTCGCATTATAGGGGTCCCAGAAGGAGAAGAGAGAGAGAAAGGACCAGAGAAAATATTTGAAGAGATTATAGTCGAAAACTTCCCTAACATGGGAAAGGAAATAGCCACCCAAGTCCAGGAAGTGCATCAAGCCCCACACAGGATAAACCCAAGGAGAAACACGCTGAGACACACAGTAATCAAATTGACAAAAATTAAAGACAAAGAAAAATTATTGAAAGCAGCAAGGGAAAAATGAAAAATAACATACAAGGGAACTCCCATAAGGTTAACAGCTGATTTCTCAGCAGAAACTCTACAAGCCAGAAGGGAGCAGCATGATATACTTAAAGTGATGAAAGGGAAGAACCTACAACCAAGATTACTCTACCCTGCAAGGATCTCATTCAGATTCGATGGAGAGATCAAAAGCTTTACAGAGAAGCAAAGGCTAAGAGAATTCAGCACCACCAAAACAGTTCTACAACAAATGCTAAAGGAACTTCTCTAAGTGGGAAACACAAGAGAAAAAAAGAACCTACAAAAACAAACACAAAACAATTAAGAAAATGATAATAGGAAGATACATATTGATAATTACCTTAAATGTGAATGGATTAAATGCTCCAACCAAAAGACACAGGCTTGCTGAATGGATACAAAAACAAGATCCATATATATGCTGTCTACAAGAGACCCACTTCAGACCCAGGGACACATACAGACTGAAAGTGAGGGGATGGAAAAAGATATTCCATGCAAATGGAAATCAAAAGAAAGCTGGAGTAGCGATACTCATATCAGATAAAATAGACTTTAAAATAAAGAATGTTACAAGAGACAAGGAAGGACACTACATAATGATCAAGGGATCAATCCAAGAAGAAGATATAACAATTATAAATATATATGCACCCAACATAGGAGCACCTTAATACATAAGGCAACTGCTAACAGCTATAAAAGAGGAAATCAACAGTAACACAATAATAGTGGGGCACTTTAACACCTCACTTACACCAATGGACAGATCATCCAAAATGAAAATAAATAAGGAAACAGATGCTTTAAATGACACAATAGACCAGATGGATTTAATTGATATTTATAGGATATTCCATCCAAAAACAGCAGATTACACTCTCTTCTCCAGTGCGCACAGAACATTCTCCAGGATAGATCACATCTTGGGTCACAAATCAAGCCATGGTAAATTTAAGAAAATTGAAATCATATCAAGCATCTTTTCTGACCACAACGCTGTGAGATTAGAAATGAATTACAGGGAAAAAAACGTAAAAAACAAAAACACATGGAGGCTAAACAATACGTTACTAAATAAGCAAGAGATCACTGAAGAAATCAAAGAGGAAATAAAAAAATACCTAGAGACAAATGACAATGAAAACACGACGATCCAAAACCTGTGGGATGCAGCAAAAGCAGTTCTAAGAGGGAAGTATATAGCTATACAAGCCTACCTCAAGAAACAAGAAAAATCTCAAGTAAACAATCTAACCTTACACCTAAAGGAACTAGAGAAAGAAGAACAAACAAAACCCAGAGTTAGCAGAAGGACAGAAATCATAAAGATCAGAGCAGAAAGAAATGAAATAGAAACAAAGAAAACAATAGCAAAGATCAATAAAACTAAAAGCTGGTTCTTTGAGAAGATAAACAAAATTGATAAACCATTAGCCAGACTCATCAAGAAAAAGAGGGAGAGGATTCAAATCAATAAAATTAGAAATGAAAAAGGAGAAGTTAAAACAGACACTGCAGAAATACAAAGCATCCTAAGAGACTACTACAAGCAACTCTATGCCAATAAAATGGACAATCTGGAAGAAATGGACAAATGCTTAGAAAGGTATAACCTTCCAAGACTGAACCAGGAAGAAACAGAAAATATGAACAGACCAATCACAAGTAATGAAATTGAAACTGTGATTAAAAATCTTCCAACAAACAAAAGTCCAGGACCAGATGGCTTCACAGGTGAATTCTATCAAACTTTTAGAGAACAGCTAACATCCATCCTTCTCAAACTCTTCCATAAAATTGCGGAAGAAGGAACACTCCCAAACTCTTTCTATGAGGCCACCATCACCCTGATAACAAAACCAGACAAAGATACTACAAAAAAAGAAAATTACAGACCAATATCACTGATTAATATAGATGCAAAAATCTTCAACAAAATACTAGCAAACAGAATCCAACAGCACATTAAAAGGATCATACACCATGATCAAGTGGGATTTATCCCAGGGATGCAAGGATTCTTCAGTATATGCAAATCAATCAATGTGATACACCATATTAACAAACTGAAGAATAAAAACCATATGATCATCTCAATAGATGCAGAAAACGCTTTTGACAAAATTCAACACCCATTTATGATAAAAACTCTCCAGAAAGTGGGCATATAGGAAAACTACCTCAACATAATAAAGGCCATATTTGACAAACCCACAGCAAACATCATTCTCAATGGTGAAAAACTGAAAGCATTTCCTCTAAGATCAGGAACAAGACAAGGATGTCCACCCTCACCACTATTATTCAACATAGTTTTGGAAGTCCTAGCCACGGCAATCAGAGAAGAAAAAAAAATGAAAGGAATACAAATTGGAAAAGAAGAAGTAAAACTGTCACTGTTTGCAGATGACATGATACTATACATAGAGAATCCTAAAAATGCCACCAGAAAACTACTAGAGCTAATCAATGAATTTGGTAAAGTTGCAGGATACAAAATTAATGCCCAGAAATCTCTTGCATTCCTATACACTAATGATGAAAAATCTGTAAGAGAAATTATGGAAACACTCCCATTTACCATTGCAACAAAAAGAATAAAATACCTAGGAATAAACCTACCTAGGGAAACAAAAGACCTGTAGGCAGAAAACTATAAGACACTGATGAAAGAAATTAAAGATGATACCAACAGATGGAGAGATATACCATGTTCTTGGATTGGAAGAATCAATATTGTGAAAATGACTATACTACCCAAAGCAATCTACAGATTCAATGCAATCCCTATCAAATTACCAATGGCATTTTTTATGGAACTAGAACAAATCATCTCAAAATCTGCATGGAGACACAAAAGACCCCGAACAGCCAAAGCAGTCTTGAGGGAAAAAAATGGAGCTGGAGGAATCAGACTCCCTGACTTCAGACTATACTACAAAGCTACAGTAATCAAGACAATATGGTACTGGCACAAAAACAGAAATACAGATCAATGGAACAAGATAGAAAGCCCACAGATAAACCCACGCACCTATGGTCAACTAATCTATGACAAAGGAGGCAAAGATATACAGTGGAGAAAAGACAATCTCTTCAATAACTGGTGCTGGGAAAACTGGAGAGCTACATATAAAAGAATGAAATTAGAACACTCCCTAACACCATACACAAAAATAAACTCAAAATGGATTTGAGACCTAAATGTAAGACCGGACAGTATAAAACTCTTAGAGGAAAACATAGGAAGAACACTCTTTGACATAAATCACAGCAAGATCTTTTTTGATCCTCCTCCTAGAGTAGTGGAAATAAAACCAAAAATAAACAAATGGGACCTAATGAAACTTCAAAGCTTTTGCACAGCAAAGGAAAACATAAACAAGACGAAAAGACAACCCTCAGAATGGGAGAAAATATTCACAAATGAATCAAAGGATTAATCTCCAAAATATATAAACAGCTCATGCAGATCAATATTAAAGAAAAAAACCCCAATCCAAAAATGGGCAGAAGATCTAAATAGACCTGTCTCCAAAGAAGACATACAGATGGCCAAGAAGCACATGAAAAACTGTTCAACATCACTAATTATTAGAGAAATGCGAATCAAAACTACAATGAGGTATCACTTCACACCAGTTAGAATGGGCATCATCAGAAAATCTACAAACAACAAATGCTGGAGAGGGTGTGGAGAAAAGGGAACCCTCTTGCACTGTTGGTGGGAATGTAAATTGATACAGCCACTGTGGAGAACAGTATGCAGGTTCCTTAAAAAACTAATAATAGAATTACCATATGATCCAGCAATCACATTACTGGGCATATACCCAGAGAAAACCATAATTCAAAAAGACACATGCACCTCAATGTTCATTGCAGCACTATTTACAATAGCCAGGTCATGGAAGCAACCTAAATGTCCATCGACAGACGAATGGATAAAGAAGTTGTGGTACATATATACAATGGAATATTACTCAGCCATAAAAAGGAATGAAACTGAGTCATTTGTTGAGACATGGATGGATCTAGAGACTGTCATACAGAGTGAAGTAAGTCAGAAAGAGAAAAACAAATATCGTATATTAACGCATGTATGTGGGACCTAGAAAAATGGTACAGATGAACTGGTTTGCAGGGTAGAAGTTGAGACACAGTTGTAGAGAACAAATGTATGGACACCAAGGGGGGAAATCCACGGTGGGGTGGGGATGGTGGTGTGCTGAATTGGGCAATTGGGATTGACATATATACACTGATGTGTATAAAATTGATGACTAATAAGAGCCTGCAGTATAAAAAAACAAAGAAAACAACTAATACTAAACTTTCTTTGGGTTATTTGTATGGAAATATGTTAATATAAATGTTTCAGACATTACATGAAATTTCTAAAAATCTTACAAGTTCTGGTATAATGTTATAAGTCATAATTCTAGTTATTACTTTAAAATGTATATCTCAGGACTTCCCTGGTGGCGCAGTGGTTGAGAGTCCGCCTGCCAATGCAGGGGACACAGGTTCGTGCCCCGGTCCGGGAAGATCCCACATGCCGCAGAGCGGCTGGTCCCGTGAGCCATGGCCGCTGAGCCTGCGCTCCGCAACGGGAGAGGCCACGACAGTGAGAGGCCCGCGTACCACAAAAAAAAAAAAAATGTATATCTCAGAAAAAAACAAATTTTCTTGTCAATTGCATTATTATGAACTTTCATCAAGTCTTTAACCGTGGTCATTTTTAAGTGTTTTGTCATTTACAGACAGTTCTGGGTGTACTCTGACGCTTTTGCAAAAATGTTCCTATAAAAGCGTTTCATCTTCAAGGAATTCATGGAAAAGACTCTGACAAGTACAGGTTTCTGATAACTGACTATACTGCTGAACTGAATGAATAAGCATTTTCAGAACTCTAATGGAAAACTGATGAATTCATAAAAGTGCTAACAAAAGATCAAGATAAAAAAAAATTAATTACATGGGACTGAGTGAAATGTTGAGGATGATTATAATTTTTGTGACTTTCTGTTTGAATTAAAAAAATGGAGCTCCCTTTCCCACAATGAAATTGACTTTATTCTTAAATAACACTCTTGCCAATGTTTAAGTAAGTACATATATAATGCAATTCCTAACATCACTGCTTTTCTGACTGACTTTCCCTCATCCCTCAGCATTGGAAACTCCAAGACTCTCCCTTAGCCCTTTTCTAAACCTTGAATTCCTAAATCATCTGCAGAAGCACTCCACCTCACCCAAGAACACGGTATTAAAGTGTCTATTACCCTTTCTGGGTCCCTTAATACCCATAAATAATGAGGTATTTACAGTACAATCACTCTGGCGGGGTTGGCGTCCCAGGTTTAAGAATGATCCTTCCCCCAGACACTTGGGCATTATCCAAAATCAACATGGCCGGTATCCAAGGAGAACTCAGAGATGCTCTTTTCCTTTCACTGTGCTGTGTCTATTGCCTACTGTACAGGGCTTGATACATTTTTAATTACTCCACTGAGTTTCCTTTGAACTTGTTACTTTTCATCATTTCCAGTTAGTGGGTCTTAATTTCCCATAGGAAAACCTTTAGCCTGTCATAAAGTTCATGCTTTTCTAGTTCAACCTCATTTATTACACAGCTTAAGAAGAAAAGCTCTTTTGCCTACTGATCTGGGATGATCAGAGAGAAATCAACAAGAGTGGAAAAAAATCTCCATGCATCCCATCAGGGGAAAATTGATTGTCCCATGATCAAACTGGAAGCAATTTCTAAAAAGTATTTTCATACAGGACACAACTCTGCAACTCCTTCTTGATTTTTTGATAAAGAGCCAGGTGACGAGATCACTTGGTTCTTATATCTCAAAGAGGTAGGAAGAACCACAGTGCTTAAGCCAGGCGACAGGAAGGAAGTCAAACACACTGATGAATGGCAGGTAACACTCAACCTAGATGGGGTGGGACCAGGGAACCAGTGGGCTCCCCAAAGGGAGCACCCATAGCTCTTCTTCACCCAGTGGTTGGCATGCAGAAATGTGGGCCCAGCATAGCCAGGTTTCCCATTTTCCAAGAGAAATCAGAAATCTAGACTTTGACTGGGAATCTCCTTTTTAAAAGTTGACAGCTGATTTGAAGTTTCTCCAACACCCTGCAGCCCACAGTCACGTCCTGGAGCTGGCTGCTAGAGGCTCACAAGAGGGTATTTTCTCTACTCTTGTCTTCAGTGACTTCATGTTCATAGCTTGAAATCAGCCATTTGGGGAATATTTACATCACAGAAACAGGCAAATGCTACAAATAGGGTTGTTTGTTTTTTAAGCTGATTGTCAAACATTTACCAGCATCTGTGGGTCAAATAAAGCATGTCACCTTTGGCCAAAGTTGCATCTTCTAATTTAAATACTAAACTAGAAGTAATGTTAAATAACCACAAAGAAGTAGTATATATTCCCAAACCTGTATTTACAACAAAGAGTACATGTGACACTGTAACCACAGGAGAGGCGGTGGGCTAAGAGTCAGAGGGACACCATCATCAGCTGAGAACACAAAGGTAAGGACACAGTGAGGCAGCTCTGAACCGAGCCTGTGACCCTAGAAAAAGTACACCCTATAAATACATTTCTAAACACTTACTGCTTCCGCACTGCTCCGAGGGAGTGTGGTATTTTATGCTCCAAACCTGACCCTCAAGACACTGCAACGGGGGTTTCTCTGGTGGCGCAGTGGTTAAGAATCCACCTGCCAATGCAGGGGACATGGGTTCAAGCCCTGGTCCAGGAAGATCCTACATGCCGTGGAGCAACTAAGCCCGTGCACCACAACTACTGAGCCTGTGCTCTAGAGCCCACGAGCCACAACTACTGAGCCCACGTGCTGCAACTACTGAAGCCTGCGCACCTAGAGCCCGTGCTCCACAACAAGAGAAGCCACCACAGTGAGAAGTCCACATACTGGGACGAAGAGCAGCCCCTACTCGACGCAACTAGAGAAAGCCCGCGCTCAGCAACGAAGACGCAACACAGCCAAAAATAAATAAATAAAATTAAAAAAAAAAAAAAGACATTGCAACATCCTGAAATGTCTTCTGAATCATCAGGAAAAGATGAGATTATGCACAGTGATTGAGCAATAAGTCTTTCAAGTCAGTTTTCAAACAACTGCAAGTGGATTAAAGCTCTTTGCCAGCCATGCAAGGAGAAGCAATAACAACAGTTACAATTTCCCCTTCTGTCTTCATTCAGAATCAGCCTAACCTCAGTCTGGTTCTCACTTCCTGTTTTCTGTGACATAGAGCCTTTGGCAATCTCGGGAAGCCTGCGGGTTCCATCTATGAATGCTTTTTTTAAATGAATGAAATAAAATGCATAGAATTACAAAAGCAACTATATTAAAACAAAGTTATTAAACTAGGAAACAAATGTGTGATATAGTATATGAGCAACTTTATTATATCATTAAATAACAAGAACAGGCCTAACAACTACCATAATTTTGAAGTATGTTGAGGGGGGATGACCATGGTGGAATCTGCCACATTCTTAAAGGAACACATTTGTGATTTCTACTGGTGACAAAGCTACAGGTGCCACTCATTCTGCCTCTGAGTTGTTGCCTATACTCTCTATTGAAGGAAACGCTAGAGGCTGCTTAGTTCGAGGTTAGTAGACATAAAGACGGAATTCTTTTCCCATCCAAATTTATACGCCTCCTGAATGCTATGCATGGACCCAGGTTATCAGGCTGGACACATAGTAGGGATTCAATAAATTCTGACTGAACCAAACTAAATTTTCTGCTTGATATAAGATGGGTGCTGAGTGTGGTTCTAAGACAATAAGAAGGGAGAAAAGACTGTTCAAACCCAGTGAGGGACATCTAGATGTCTTCCTTATTATACAGCCTGGGAGCCCAGGTTCTTCAAAACGATAACTTGCAAATAATATTCATCACTAACATCAAATCCATTGATGGCAAAAATAGAACTGGAGTCATAGGTTTTATTTCAGTTTTCACTAGAATACTATCTCAGAGACTTAACTTCCTCTCCAAAATTTAAATCATGGCTAAACAAAGTTTGAACTAAAGTTCCAACACTTACTACTTGTATCACTTTGGGAAAGCTATTTATCCCTCTGTGCTTCAGTTTTCTCACCAATAGAATGAGGAAAACAATAATCCTACATCACAGGATGAAAAATTGTGTATCTAGAGCATTTAGCGTAATACCAAGGAAGAAGAAGAATACAATATGCTTTAGCTGTGAGAATAACAAAATTCTTACAAATTGGTTAAGAAAATTTTAAAATTTAAAATACTCAAAAATTTAGCAGTACCTACAAATACTTACAATTGAAAGTTTAAATATTAAAATTTAAAATATGCTTTATAGAGCTGTTGTACTAGCAAATAATTAGAAACAAACCACATGTCCCACAATAGAAGGAACAAATTATTGAACATTCATACCACCGTTGTATATGCTGGGCAACCTCAGAAAGTTATATAAGAACCATAGGTGAATACTTCCCAACTTATTCCATAGGCCAGTATTATCCTGACACCAAAGCAAGACAGAGATATCACAAGAAAGGAAAAAAAACAGACAAATATATCTTTTGAATATAGATGCAAAAATCCTCAACAAAATACTAGCAAACCAAATGCAGCAATATATGAAAAGGATTATAAACCATGACCACGTGGAATTTATCCTAGGAATCCATGGTTGGTTTAATATCTAAAATTAATTAATGCAGTACCCTAGCATCAGTAGCAGAAAGGATGAAACCACATGATCGTCTCAGATGCAGAAAAATAATCTGACAAAAATCCAACACCTCTCTGTGATAAAAACACCCAACAAAGTAGGAATAGAAGGGAACTTTCTCAACCCAATAAAGGCCATCTACCAAAACAAACCAGAACTAATATCACACTTCATGGTGAAAGACCGAAACTTTCCCCCCAAGATCAGGAATAAAGCAAGAACGTCCACTCTCACCACTTCTATTCAACACTGTACTGGAGGCATGAAATAAAAGAAACAAAAGGCATCCAGATTGGAAGGAAAGAATGAAAACTATCTCTATTCATAGATGATATTATCACATAATATTTATATAGAAAATCCTAAGGAATCCACTAAAAAACTGTTAGAATATATGAGTGCAGCAAGATCACAGGATACAAGATCTATATATAAAAATCAATTGTACTCCCTATACTTGAATAAACAATTCAAAATAAAATTAAGAAGACAATTTAATTTACAATGGCACTAAAAAGAATAATATATTTAGGAATAAATTTAACAAAAGAAGTGCCAAACTTATATTCAATACCTTGAAAACTACAAAGCATTGGAAAGAAATGAAAGGATCCAAATAAATGAAAAGACATCCCATGTTCATGGATTATAACATTTAATACTTTTAAGATCACAACATTCCCCAAGATGATCTACAGATTCAACAGAAGTCTTCTTTGCAGAAACTGACAAGCTGATTTTAAAATTCACATGGAAGTTCAAGGGACCCATAATAGCCAAAACAATCTTGATAAACAAGAACAATGTTGGAGGATCCACACTTCCTGATTTCAGAATTTACTACAAAGCTACAGTAATCAAGGCAGTGTGGTACTAGCATAAGGATACACATATACATCAGTGGAATAGAACTGAGAGTTCAGAAATCAACCCTCACATTTATGGTCAATTGATTTTTGACAAGGGTGTCAAAACTATTCAGTGGGCGAAAGAATAGTCTTTCCAACAAATGGTGCTGGAACTGGATACCACATAGAAAAATAAAGCTGCACCCACGTCTCATACCATATACAAAAATTGCCTCAAAATGGATCAACAGCATAAATGTAAGAGCAGAGCTATAAAACTCTCAGAAGAAAACACAGGTACAAATCTTTGTGACTTTGGATTAGGCGATGGTTTCTTAGATATAGTACTGAAAACATAAGCAACAACAATGACAAAATAGGTAAATTAGACTTCACCAAAATTTAAAATGTTTGTGCTTCAAAGGATACCATGAAGAAAGTGAAATGACAACCCACAGAAGGGGAGAAAATGTTTGCAAACTATATATCTGATAAGGGACTTGAATCTAAAATATATAAAGAACAATTATAACTCAATTATTAAAAAAACAATTTAAAAATGGGCAAAGGATTTGAATAGACATTTCTTTCAAGAGGATATATAAATGACTAAAAAAAAAAAAAAACACGTGAGAATACGCTCAACATCATTTGTCATTACAGAAATGCAAATCAAAACCACAATAAGATACCACTTCACATCCACAGGATGGATGTAACCAAAGAGACAGGTTATTGAAAGTCTTGGCAAGGATGTGAAGAAATAGGAACCCTCACACACTGTTGGGAATATAAAATGATACACCTACTTGGAAAGAGTCTGACAGTTCTTCCAAAGGTTGAGAATAGAGTTTCCATATGACCCGACAATTCCAAATCTACCCAAGATAAATAAAAACATATGTCTACACAAAAACTTGTACACTTATTCATCATTATACATCATTATTCATAATAGCTAAAAAGTGAAAACAACTCAAATGTCCATCACCTGATTAACTGATAGATAAAATATGGTACATCCATATAATAGAATATTATTCAGTAATAAAATGGAGTGAAGTATTGATACGTATTACAAGATGGATGACTTGAAAACATTATGCTAAGTCAAAGAAGCCAGGCACAAAAGGCTGTGTACTATATGATTCCATTTATATGAAATGTCCAGAATAAGCAAATCTACAGAATCAGACAGTAGATTAGTGGTTACCTAGGGCTGGAGGGGATGGGAGGTGATTGCTAAAGGGGATGGGGTTTCTTTGGGAGATGATGAAATGTCGTCAAATTGATTGTGTTGATGGTTGCAAAACCCTGTGAATACACTAAAAACCACTGAATTGTACACTTCAAATATGTGAAATTTATGGTATATGAATTATAGCTCAATAAAGCTATTACCAAAAAAAGAAAAGAGAACCCCAGTATGTGTAAAAAAACAATGGTTACCTCTGGGGAGTAGGATGAGAAAGTAAAAGGAGACTTTGATTTTTCACTTTAAACACTTTTGAATTATTTGAAAATCTATTCAAATGTGCATATATTAGTTTAGGAATTTTTTTAATGGAAAAAATATTTTTTAAAAGAAAAGAACAAAGCCACTTTACAGTTAACAATTCAAGTTAAAGGTGAGGTGTCGGGGTGTGGGTGAGGCATGGACAGAGGCAAACACTCCAAACCCTGTGTTTCAAAATTTTCTCTTTAGTCCAGAGACACTGCTAGACGTCCTATAATGCACAGGACAACCCCACAACAAAGGATTACCCCGCCCTTTTTAATGTGATTTTTTCCCCCCAGAAACAGCAAAGTGCCTCGTTCTTCCCACCCCAGCCAGAGCCAGTGAGTGTCTGGTGTGGGCGTCTAAAAGCCCAGTTCCTCTGCCCCAAGGTGGGACAAACCGCAAGGTGTAATTTATGCTGCAGAGCTCCATAAGATAACCTCCTACTTGGCTTCTTCCCTTTTCCCATCCTCACACCCCTCACTCTCCTACTAGTCTCTTCCGGAGTACTTCCTTGATAAATCACTTCCACCCAAACATTTAGCCCAGAGTCTGCTTCTTAGAGAAAATGACCTCAGACCTTGAAAGACTCTCCCTTTCCTACTACTGCTACTTATGGTGTAGATATGATGGCCAGAGCTCCAGCAACCACATTGAGCCCTGAGGACGAGGGCAACATCCTAGGGATAGCAGAGCTGAAGACACCTGACTCCCTGTTGACATTATGCAGTCACCACACTTGCCCTGAATTGTCTATATGCAGTGCAGACCTCTTTTCTGGAATAGAGTAAAATTCTGTCTGCTTCAACCACTACTTTTTGGGTCTGGTAACTTGACGCTGATATACTCCCTTAACAGCTGTGTGTACTTGGGAAATTTACTGACTCTCTCTGAGCCTTACTTTCCAGAACTCAAAGAACTGTTGAAAGAATAAGCAGGTCATCAACTCTTCCCCAACAGCCCCTAGACTTCATATCCTCCAGGAAATTTGTCTTAATTAACTGAAGAGAGAGTGATAGTTGTTGTTTCAAGTTATAAACTCCCAGATGGATGGTCTCCATCCATCATTCCATGAAATGGAACACCAGTAAATCCCTGTGTGGTCAAAGCATGCCTTCTACACATTTGTTTTTACAGATGTTGGTATTAAGTCACAGGCTGTTAAATAAAAGAAACTAAGTCTAAAAATACAGTAGGTCAAGAAATAGTATATATAGCAGGCCTCCACACCAAATACCAAAAATATAACATCTGAAGCAGAAAACATCAACAGCCAGAATTAATTTAAAAAGCCCTTAGTGGGGAAAATGCTAACTGTAGCATAAATTCAGTTTTCAAATTTTAAGTCCCAAAGAAAGATCTCAAGATTCTGGTGGGAATGGAAGTGGCTTATAGGAAGTAGCAGGAAACTAAGAAAGAAGGAACCCCACAGATGAGTAAGATTGAATGAACATCTACTTTAAGAGAGAAAAGAGAGATAGAAACTATAAACCACCAAAAGCAAAGGCAACAAAAGCAAAAATAAACAAGAAGGACTACACCAAACCGAAAAGTTTCTGCACAGCAAAGGAAACCACCAACAAAATGAAAAGGCAACCTACTGAAAGGGAGAAAATATTTGCAGATCATATGTATCTGATAAGGGGTTAATATCCAAAATATATAGGGACTTTCCTGGTGGTCCAGTGGCTAAGACTCCACGCTTCCAATGCAGGGGGCCCAGGTTCGATCCCTGGTCGGGGAACTTGATCCCGCATGCCACAACTAAGAGTTCGAATGTCACAGCTAAAAGATCACGCATGCCACAACGAAGATCGAAGATCCCGAGTGCCACAACGAAGATCGACGATCCCGAGTGCCGCAACTAAGACTCGGTGCAGCCAAATAAATAAATAAATATTATATATATATATATATTATATATATATATATATATATATAAAAATGTAAAACTCAGACAACTCAATAGCAAAAAACCCCCAAACAATCCAATTTAAAAATGGGCAGAGCAATTATACTCCAATAACGATGTTAAAAAAAAAATGGACAGAGGATTTTTTTTTTTTTTTGCGGTACGCGGGCCTCTCACTGTTGTGGCCTCTCCCGCTGCGGAGCACAGGCTCCGGACGCGCAGGCTCAGCGGCCATGGCTCACGGGCCCAGCAGCTCCGCGGCATGTGGGATCTTCCCAGACCGGGGCACGAACCCGTGTCCCCTGCATCGGCAGGCAGACTCTCAACCACTGCGCCACCAGGGAAGCCCCTGGACAGAGGATTTGAATAGACATTTTTCCAAAGCAGAAATACAGTTGCTCAACATCACTGATCATCAAGGAAATGCAAATCAAGACCACAATGAGATATCACCTCACACCTGTTAGAATGGCTGTTATCAAAGAGGTAACAAGTGTTGGTGAGGGTGTATGGAAAACAGAACCCTTGGGCACTGTTGGTGGGAATGTAAATTGGTGCAGTTGCTGTGGAAAACAGTATGAAGTTCCCTCAAAGAATTAAAAATAGAACTACCATACGATCCAGCAATTCTACTTCTGGGTATTTACCCAAAGGAAATGAAAACACTAACTTGAAAAGATATCTGCAATCCCATGTTCATTGTAGCATTATTTACAGTAGCCAAGACCTGGAAATAACCTAAGTGTCCATCAATGGATGAATGGATAAAGAAGTCATGGTAGGGCCTTCCCTGGTGGCGCAGTGGTTAAGAATCCACCTGCCAATGCAGGGCACACGGGTTCCAGCCCTGGTCCAGGAAGATCCCACATGCCACGGGGCAACTGAGCCTGTGCGCCACAACTACTGAGCCTGTGCTCTAGAGCCCGCGAGCCGCAACTACTGAGCCCAAATGCCACAACTACTGAAGCCCGCGCACCTAGAGCCCGTGCTCCGCGACAAGAGAAGCCACCGCAACGAGAAGCCTGTGCACTGCAACGAGAAGCCTGCGAACCACAACAAAGAGTAGCCCCCGATCGCCGCAATTAGAAAAAGCCTGTGCGCAACAACGAAGGCCCAATGCAGCCAAAAATAAAAATTTTAAAACCGGGAAATTAAAAAAATTAGGTGGTTTACTTTAAAAATTAAAACTAGAGAGATGATCCAAAAGTCAGCAAGTCTCTGCTAATATAATGCAGGAATTTAATCAAATGTAAGTTTAAAAATAGTTAGCATAGAAAGCATAAAGAAGTAAACAAAAGTATTATTAATAAAATTTAAAGTTACACAAGTGATGAAATCAATAACACTGAATTTATATGTCCCCAAACACACAAATGTTATTTTGGGTGTGTTTACTAGGCTTGGAGTGTGGCTGGGGATTATGTTCCCTCCTGCTCCAAAATTCTGTAAGGTAAGAAAAAATCCAACTGAAATATATACAGATACCAGGATACACAGAAACACTCAAATAAAAAAGAGAACTCTGGAAAATGCACATTCTCAAACCATTATGTGATAATTTTAGAAATAAATCAAAGCATAATTATATAGCCAGCCATAAAAAAGCATTTATAAAACAGTCTTTTTGAAAAACATTGAGATGAGTTAGAACTAAACAGAGAATGGATAAGAATATTTATCTCAACCACATAGAGGACCTAAATTTATGAAAAAATATAGAAAAAAATGCCAGTGAAAATGAGTGTATTTGGGTATATAAAAATCTTTTCTACATTTGAAACAATAGTCAATAAAAAGGTAGCAGAATAGGATAAATATTTGGGACATATATAAATAACAACAAAGATAAGAACTTGATGTGTCCCCCTTGGCTCTCAAGACAGCACTTATATACCACAAAGAATCCCAGGGGTCCTTGGAGCATAGTTTGAAAACCACTTGCCTGGTTGGTCTCTAAGATCGATGTTGGTCTCTAAGATTGGTCTCTAAGGTCAATCTGATCTTCATCAGATGCTTAATACTAGGGAAGACCCAAGACACAGCTTTGGTGCCAGTATTCCAAGAGTTCATGGGCAGAGTCAGGAAGTGACTTCTGGGATCAAATATGTCCAAACTGGAGAGTAAAATTCTGGGGGCAGGCACATTAGTTGTCATGGTGATGGGAGGACGCTTGCAACTTTGAGAGGACATCAAATATTCCAATGGGAAGTACAGGCTCTGATTATGTGGACTCCTGGGAGGTAGGCAGAACACCACCCAAACCTTTTATCATCCTGACATTCTGCTACCCAGGCTATCTCTGTCTTCTTCTATTACCCCAGGTTGCCTAAGGACCATCACCACTGAAAAAAGAGGTTGTGATCTCTTTAACTGGCAATTCTCCCCACAAGGACCCCAAAGGAAGAAATGGCAAAGAAGTGGTGGTTCACAGTATAAGCTCTAAAGGGATGCCCCACACTACTTCCACTGGGTAACTTCAGACACTGCCTGGAAGCTCTCTGGGCCTCGGATCCTGGTCTGTAATGTGAGAATATTAACAGTACCTATCCTTATGGAGTTGTTATAAGAATTAAACATATGTAAAGATTGTACTGGGTTTAACCTATGGTAAAGCACTCAATAAATTTCATAATTTTTAATTAAACACAAGAGTAAAAAAAAATCACATATAACCCCCAAATCCAATAATTTAAGGACCGTTAAATAAACTATTCTACATTAATTGAACACATGGAATTCTTGAGAAAGTGTATAGGAAATAACATAAAAGGAAAGGAAAAAAACCAGAATAGTAGGTACTTACGGATTACAATACAATATGTTTAGTCATGAGTATCAGAAGAGTTAAGAGAATATATTGATAACTGCCCCCAGCTCCTTTTAGAGATTAGTGGGTGTACAACGTGACAGCGAATATGTTAGATTTCCCCTCTGTGATGATCAAGTGTCCTGCACAAACAGGTACTTAAGTGAACTGCAAAGATTAAGATGCTGCTACTGATGAAGAAGAGTTCAGAGCTTCTTATCCTTCTCCCTCCCAAAGGGAAAGCAGCCTGGAGCTCACAGATGATCAAAGCTTTAACTGAGGGACTCACACTCTGGAGTCGAGCTGTCCTCAGACCTGTCTGGCCAGGACAATGTTGTTTTGCAATTAGAATCTGAATGCCTGTGGTGGGGCTGCTCTTTCCAGGGCACATGCTCCACTGCTCCCTAATGTCCCACATCTCTAAGTCCCACTCAGTTGCATTCCTGGTCTGACCCCTGGGCTCACTGACCACAGGATTTCCCTTCCAAGAAGAGGTGATCAATAGCAGAGATGCTGGGGGGTTGATCAGAGAATGGGAACAATAAATCCTGAGCATTTCACGACGCTTCTATGATGGCTCTCCGGCCAAAGGAAGATGCGGTGGGTGTGCTAAAGGTGCAGCCTTTCAGAAAAGTGGTATAATGTCCAGCAATTCAGATAAACTGAAGAGAAGGAGGCAGAAGGTTGGAGGGTGAAGGGAGAGCAGCATGACGATGGAGATGTTTCCTGATGAGGTGTGTTTCCCCACTGTCCTCAGCAGGACCGTGGGCTTCTGGATCCAAACACAGTAATGTGTTCCTCTACAGGGTGAGAGTGTCCCCGCGTATAAAGTCACTGATGGGCTGGTGATAGTAACCATCCCCTGTCCTTCTCTCTTTCCTCCTCAGGGGAAAGGACTGTTGCTTGTGGGGTCAGCTCTTGGGGCTATGCTTTACTATGAACACTAGGCTGAATGAGGGGAAGCTAAAAGAAGTCGGAGAGGTTAAGTCAATCATGATAATACAGAGCAGAGAGAGATGGGGGAGAAGAGACAAGGAAGGACAGAAAGACTGAGAGGGCTGCCAGTTGGGGAGGATTTGGGGAGGGGTTTCGGGATAAAAGGCTCCAGAATTCCTTTGAGGAATGAGAGACTGGGAGATGGGGAGAGAGGAAGCTTTCCTTTGTGTTATAAGTTGGAGACTAAGATTCTTTAGAGATACACAAGCAAAAATTGGATTTATTTTTCCATTACTTTGGACTAATGGAACATGCTTGAACCCTAAGGAGCCCCAGAATTATTTGGGTTACATTCATACCAAACCCATCTCTCCTTCACAGAGAAAGGTATGAAGGGGAAGAGAGAACAGGAGGGAATTTAGGATAAAAGAAGAGGAAATCGCTGTTTTATAACATAAACGAGAATTTCTAGTGAAACAAGCTGAAATTAACACGTGTGTGTATGAGAATGCTGGGCAGTGGAGAGTAAGAGCTATGGCCTGCAAAGTCTCTAATTTCAAGATAGGTACTGAAGTTTCCTAAGTAGGAAACAAATAATTAAACAAATCCAGGGTTCTCAGAATGGACAGTCTGAGAGCTTCCCCGTGAAAATTTGGTAGTAGATCCCAAGAGAGATGACCCTACCTGGAATGAATGCATGCAAATTCCTACCAGCCACTCTTTCTGCTCCCTCATTTCCCATGAGCAGCACTGCTCCTTGGCTACAGTCTTAAAATGTACCCATCATTGTTCACATGAAACAATAGGTTAAAGTGTTTTAACAACTATTGCTATGACTAAAAGTGCAGAGCAGCTGAAAAAATACTGAACAAAAACTGGCATCCTGGCTATTATCAAAAAGGCAAGAAATAACAAGGGTTGGCAAGGATGTGGAGAAAAGAGAACCCTCCTACACTGTTGGTGGGAATGTAAATTGGTGCAGCCACTGTGGAAAACAGTATGGAGGTTCCTCAAAAAGTTAAGAATAGAACTACCATATGACCCAGCTATCCCACTTCTGGGTATTTACCCAAAGAATATGAGAACATTAATTTGAAAAGATATATGTACCCTAATGTTCACTGCAGTATTATTTACAATAGCCAAGATATGGAAACAACCTAAGCGCACGTCAACAGATGAATGAAGAAAATGTGATACACACACACATATATACATGCAATGGAACACTACTCAGCCATAAAAAGACGAAATCTTACCATTTGTGACAACATTGATGGGCCTTGAGGGTATTATGCTAAGTGAGATAAATCAGACTGAGAAAGACAACTACCATATGATTTCATTCATATGTGGAATATAAAAAACAAAAAATAAATGAACAGGGCTTCCCTGGTGGCGCAGTGGTTGAGTCCGCCTGCCGATGCAGGGGACACAGGTTCATGCCCCGGTCCGGGAAGATCCCACATGCCGCGGAGTGGCTGGGCCCGTGAGCCATGGCCGCTGAGCCTGCGTGCCCGGAGCCTGTGCTCCGCAACGGGAGAGGCCACAACAGTGAGGCCCGCGTACCGCAAAAAAATATTTTTTTTTAATATAAATAAATAAATAAACGAACAAACTAAATCAAACAAAAACAAACACGTAAATACAGAGAACAGAGTGGCGGCTCTCAGAAGGGAAGAGGCAGGGTGAGGGTAAAATGGGTAAAGGGGATCAACTGTATGGCTACAAATGAAAACTAAATTGCTGGTGGCGAGCACATTGTAGTGTATACAGAAGTAGAAATATAACGCTGTACACATGAAACTTACATAATATTGTAAACCAATGTCACCTCAATTAAAAAAAAAAAACCAATAGGGCTTCCCTGGTGGCGCAGTGGTTCAGAGTCTGCCTGCCGATGCAGGGGACACGGGTTTGTGCCCCGGTCCGGGAGGATCCCACATGCCGCGGAGGGGCTAGGCCCATGAGCCATGGCCGCTGGGCCTGTGCGTCCGGAGCCTGTGCTCTGCAATGGGAGGGACCACAACAGTGAGAGGCCTGCATACCACAAAAACAAAACAAAACAAAAAAAACCAATAAGCATTCTTACAGATGGGAAAAGATTTTCTAAGCACAAAAGTAATGGAAGAAATCAGAAGGAAAAACTAAAATATGAAATGGTACATAAATTAAAAATGTTTCTATATCTAAATAAACATTAAACAGGAAACGACAACAGATGGAAAGTAAGATACAAACATGGCAAACGGCTAAAATCCTCAAAATATAAAGCACAACCATACAATGATTAACACAATATCTCTTGCTCCCAAAAGAAAACTGGGGGATTAGCTAGTTGATTGAGAGATGAACTGTATTTTTAATAAATATTTAAAATTAAGCAATTTTAATATAAATCAAAGAAATTCTAACTATAATGAGATTCATTTTTACCTAATTACATCCGTTGTTATACGCTCATTTTATACAAGAGTTGTTATAAGCTCACGTTATAATGGTTATATGGAAAACAGATACAAAATATATTTCAGTGATTTTAAGATATTTTTCCCAATATTTTAATATCTCGGAAATCAGGATAATCTCACAATTGCTAGCATGTCAAGATCTAACTGGCAGCATTATTTGCTTTCTTAATGGTACATAAAATAATGATGCATATTAGATTCAGTAAAATCTTTAGTACTTTAGGTCCAATATAATATGATAAACCAAAATATTAACAGTGGTTCTTGTTGGATGGTAGAATTATGGGTGATTTTTAGTTTCTTTTTTATACTTTCCCATATATTTCCAGTCTTCTAAAATGAGTATGTATTTCTTTTATCAACAGACAATAAACAAAATGAAATCCGGTTCTAATCTTGACTTTGCTGCTTTATAGCCACGTGGTCATAAAATACTTATGTTATCTGTACCTCAGTTTCCTTATCTGCAAAATGGAATTGATAGTAACTTCTCTGCCCATCTCCTAAGATTTGTGTGCAAATGCTTTGTAAAATGTAAAGTGCCAATTCAATGTGTCAGTTAAATCTTGACACACGTATGACATCTGCTAACATGTGACATTTATTAATGTATTCAGGGGATGTTTTTACTCTTTCGCAATGCCTGTTCATCATCTTTGATGTTCGGTTATAGCTTTAGACTATAAGATGGTGATTCCCAGTATTTTATTTTTTGGATCTAATATAATTTGATTCAAAAGCTCTTTCCACGTAGAAAAAAAAAAAAACGATTCTGAAAACAACATCCAGTCCAGCACCCCATAGGTGTGCACATTGGCCGGGCCAAATCACACACCTGTCTGCCCAGCTCCTGAACCCCACGAGAGCCCTGTAGAATACCGCTGCACAGGTGCTAATCATGAACCACACCCAGGTCCAAAAAGGGGCGCCACTATGATCATCTCTGTTTAGTTAAAATAAATAAAACTGTGTTGAAGATCTGGTCGCCTACTTTGAGTGGTCCACCACTGAGGCGGGGCTGGTCATCTCTGAGTCTGAGCTTCCCAGACCCATAAAAGCCAGAGTCACTTTCTCAGCTCAGACGCAGCACATCCCTGCATCTGATAAGTGTTGTTCTAGATTTTTCTTTTTCAAGAGTTTTTCCTCATCTCATTTGTTTTCATTTGCGCCTTTTTTTCCCTTTTTTGTTTTTATTTGGCCTCGACACGCAGCATGTGGGATCTTAGTTCCCCGACCAGGGATCAAACCTGTGGCCCCCTGCAGTGGCAGCGTGGAATCCTAACCACTGGACTGCCAGGGAAGTCCCAGTGTTGTTCTAAATTAATGTTCCCCTCGCCTCCTTAACCACCAGCAGGTGAGGAGGTCCACCAAGGCAAAAGACAAGCACATCTCACCCCCCTCCATTCTAGCCCTGCCACTGGCTTGCCTAAGTTTCAAAGCTCAGGGAGGGGCCTCCCCTGGTCAGCAACATCACAACATCACATAACAGCCTCCTAGACTCGAGTTCTCAAACTTTAACGTGGCTACAATTCACCAGGTGGTTTGTTGAAGAGCAGCTTCTAATTCAGGTGGTCTGGGGTTGGCCTGAGACTCTGCATTTCTAACAAGGTCCAAGGTGATGCTTGTCCTGCTGATTCACGGATCACTGTTTGAGTAGCAAGAATCCTTAGGGGTGGTCTCAATTTTCAACCCTAGGCCAACTCCTATCACACATGCCTCAAGTGTGCTCCCTGTTCTGCCTCTATCAGAGCCATCTGGGGAAGTTTCTTAAAATGCATCAGGAGCTCTGAAAGGCGGATCCAGACACCTGCATTTTAAGAAGCACCACACTCCCCTCAGGTGAGTACTTATGGACAGTGAACCTTGGGAACCGCCAGTAGAGAATTCTAGACGTTCTTACTGGACCATACAATTGGAAGCTGGACACCGCCCTGCATGACCTTGGACTTAGGCAGAGGGGCTCTTCCGGAACTGCACCTTGTACTGAGGGATGCTATGCCGTGCAGGAGCACAGGGTTGTCTTTCACAGCTGAGATGCAGTGGAGAAGACTACTCATCACATTGTCTTGTCCCTTTCATGACAATCTATAGGAGAAATTTTTATTCCCATCTAAAAAAGCTGGGTGTCTTCCAAGCAGCCAGCCTGGATAAAAGGAACCATTTAATGGTTGCCCTTGCCTCTTTCTTTCAACAACTGGAAAACTCACAGCCAAATCTGGCAATTACGTGGGTCCTTTTGACATATACCTCTGTGTATTAACAATGTGTGGCTTCACTGTCTTATCCTACTCATGTTTTCTCATCTCCCCAATGTCTTAAATCCATTAGTATCCATTTCTAGTGCACTGTGCATATATGTGCGGTAGGCATCCGTTCTGTTCACCGAGATCAAGTCTTATCCACTTCTGGACTTACGGGAGGAGTGTGGTTCTCTACATCCTTGAAGTTGGGTGTAGCCATGGGACTTGATTTGGCCAATGAAACGCGTGTGGAGGTGACTTCTTGTCACCTCCAGGTGGTGGCCGTTTAATTGCAGGTGGCTGCACTCTTCAACCCTTTCTGTCCCTTCCTGGGCAGTACTGGAGGCATGAGCTGATAAAGAGCAGCCATAAGATAGAAGAATCCTGGAACACTGGGCCAACCCAGGAGACAACTGTCCTGGTAAAGCACCTCGCCTGCAATGGGCTTTGGCTGAGTAAGAAGTAAACTCTTGTTGTGTTAAGCTACTGAGATGACGGGGTAGCCCAAGGCTTAAGGCTACCCTGACCATATCAATATGCAAATGATCTCATATCCTTTGTGGACAGAAGCTGAGTTATAAATACACAGGCAAACACAAAAACAAATGCCTAATAGATGCCTATTTGAGAGAAAAAGATATTTACAGAAGATCACTTACAGAGTATAACGTCAATCTACTTCTCCGAGTGCTTCAAATTCATTCTTGTTTCAAGTTTGATCACCAGCCTCTTTCAGAATCAACTCCCTGAGTTGTGTTTTAATATTCTGCTCTTTCTATGCTGTGGTAAAATATACATAATATTTGTCATTTTAACCATTCATAAGTGTACTATTTGATGGCATTAAATACATTCACATTGTTGTATAACCATCGCCACTCTCTATATCCAAAACTTTTTTATCATCCCCAACAAAAATGCCATTAAAGAAGCCTTCCCTTCTTCTCTCAGTCCCTGGTACCCTCTATTCTACTCTCCATCCCTATGAAATCTGCCTATCCTAAACACCTCATGTAAGTCGAATTGTATCTGTCCTTCTGTGTCTGGCTTATTTCACTAAGTATCATATTTTCAAGGTCCATCTGCGTTGTCCATACATTCCATTGTATGTATGCACATTTTGTTTATCCATTCATCTGCTGATAGACACTTGGGTTGCTTCCACCTTTTGGTTCCTGTGAATGATGCTGCAATGAACACTGGTGTACAAACACAGGCATACCTCTTTTTATTGTGCTTTGCTTTACTGTGCTTCACGGCTATTGTGTTTTTTACAAACTGAAGGTTTGTGGCAACCCTGTGACGAGGAAGTCTATTGATGCCATTTTTCCAACAGTATTTGCTCACTTCGTGTCTCTGTGTTACATTTTGGTAAGTCCTGCAATATTTCAAACTTCTTCATTATTGTTATATTTGTTATGGTGGGCTGTGATCAGTGATCTTTGATGTTACTGTTGCAGAAAGATTATGACTCACTGAAGGCTCAGATGGTGGTTAGCATTTTTTAGCAATGAAGTATTTTTAAATTAAGGTATATACATTTTTTAGACATAATGCTATTGCACACTTAACAGACTACAGCACAGTGAAAACATAATTTTCATATGCACTGGGAAACCAAAAAAAATTCATGTGACTCGCTTTACTGTGATATTCGCTTTATTGCAGTGGTCTGGAACCGGATTCGCAGCATCTCTGAGGTGTTCCTGTATCTGTTTGAGTCTCTGCTTTCAATTCTTTTGGATATATATTCCCTAGGAGTGGAATTTCTGGGTCACATGTAGTTCTATGTTTAAACTTCTGAGAAACTGGCCACAGTGTTTTTTACTCTGCTCTTACTTTTAAATTAAACAACAGTTGCATGAAATCCTCAGTTGCATTTTCCAGGAAACTGCTGTTTGTGAGCATCACCCCCTGTCCTATGCAATGTTTCCCATATAAAATCCCAAGAGGAAAATATTTTTGAGAATTGCGTATTGGGAAAAGGTGTATGCTTCCTTTTGTCTACTAAGAATTCCAGTGTGGGGACATCCCTGGTGGTGCAGTGGTTAAGAATCAGCCTGCCAATGCAGGGGACACGGGTTCAATCCCTGGTCCGGGAAGATCCCACATGTCACGGAGCAACTAGGCCCATGTGCCACAACTACTGAGCCTGCACACCACAACTACTCAATCCCGCATTTCCTAGAGCCCGCGTGCCACAATTACTGAAGCCCACATGCCCTAGAGCCCACGTGCCGCCAACTACTGAGCCTGCACGTCACAGCTACTGAAGCCCGTGCTCTAGGGCCCGCGTGCCGCAACTACTGAGCCCATGTGCTGCAACTACTGAAGCCCGCATGCCTAGAGCCCGTGCTCCGCCACAAGAGAAGCCACAGTAATGAGAAGCCTGCGCACCACAACGAAGGGTAGCCCCCGCTCGTTGCAACTAGAGAAAGCCCGCGTGCAGCAACGAAGACCCAACACAGCCAAAAAAAATAATTCCAGTGTGGGTCATGACTCCGCCATGGAGCCTGCAGCCAAATCTGAAGCTTGAATAGTCACTGGTGGTACTCAGTCCTCACCCCCTGGCATCTCCTTTATCATTTCTGGACACACTGGCCTGACTTCAAATGGCCAGTGCCTATATCTTATCAGAAGGCTACTCTTGGGCCGTCCATGAAAAATCAGGACAGAAGTACCTGGAAATTATATTTTTGTGCTTCCCCCACCCTCCAAGCAGCTTTTAACCACTTTCTGACTAGCGTGGGTGTATAAATACCCCAGCTCCCTTGCCTGGGGTAAGTCCGGTTAATGAGCTTTGCACTGTTCTCAAGCTTCCACTTGAGATTAAGGATCAGTTGCCCACTATGCTTTCTGCCTAATACCATACCCTATACTGACTGACTTCCCTCTCTTGTATCACTTCCTCCTTCACCTCCCTGTATCCCTTGAATCTGCCAATAAACTGCTTGCACTCAAATTCTTGGCTCAGAAGCTGCTTCTGAGGGAACTTCAGCTAAGACAAAGCTCCTCTCTACCGATTTCCTAGATCCAACTGCTTTCCATATTTCTGTTCTTCTTTTTTTCCTAGTTCTGAGGTTTTATTTACATTTTATGATTATTCTACTGTATGCTTTCTTGTTATCTGTTACCTCAACACCTTTGCAGAATAAAACAGAGTGGAACTAATTTTTTGAAGAAAAAACCATCATGTAATACTACGATTCAAATACAAGATGTAAAGGGTTTACAGAATATGATCCAAATTTAGAAAAATACATATGTACATATGTGTGTCTATAGGGAAAAAGAACAGAAAGAAATGCACCAACCAACAAGGACCTACTGTATAGTACAGGGAACTATACTCAGTATTTTGTAATAACCTATAAGGGAGAAGAATCTGAAAAAAACTGATATATATGTATGTATAACTGAATCACTCTGCTGTACACCTGAAACTAACACAACATTGTAAATCAACTAACCTTCAATTTAAAAAAATGACCGAAATGTCAACCATGGTCAACTTTAGGTGATGTCATTACAGATGGTTTTTTTTCTTCTTCTTTATTTTACAAAGAACATGAAGCTTCAGTTTCTTCATCTATATACAGGGATAATCACACTTCACACATATGAATCACATATCACATATATGAATTGTGTTGATTGAAATTGTGGTTAATCGATGAAATTAGCTGCATCACATATTCACATAATAATCACAGTATGTGCCTAATTATGTACCCCAATAAAGGGTTGCAAGTGCTGTTATTACATCAGCGATTAATGAAACAATTTAAGGACATGTGAGAAATGAGAAACTAAAAATAAGCCCATACTTACATAGTGCTTTGTCCTTTTTAAAGAACACTCACTTATATGAACTCATTATCGCTGGCAAGAACCCTGCGAGAGGGGCAGGCTTAGGGGCAGGGTGTGTGAAGGAGACAGGACTAATATTTACTCAACAGCTACAATGTGCCAGATACCAAGGTGGGCACTTGTAGGTATCTCAGAAGAGAAGGATGGGGCTCAGAATGTTAAGCAACCGGCCCAACGTACAGGCAGGGTCAGCAACTCCAGCTCCAGACTCTCGGTCCAGGGTTCCTTCTGTTCCATCAGGCTTCATTATTCTATTTGTGCCCCCGGATGACTGTGTGCTTATACGCCCACCCATCCACGACATCCGCGGTTCCTCTGGCATTGGTGTTCACCAGTCTTTACACACACTCTGCTCCTTCCTACGTCCACGGCCATGGGAAGTACAAACGGGGGGGCCTGTGGAGGGCGTGGGGAGGACTTAGCTCCCCAATCTCCCACCAAAACAACCCCCAAATGAATAATCTAAATCAAAACCCTGTACCAGCTACACAGACATAGCAGATTCAAGGAAAGTTCCACAGCAACCCTTCCCAATCAGTTTGCTCACCCCAAGTCCTCCCTACATAGAAGTTCTGGAACTGTCTTTTGAGAAATGGGAGGACTTAGGCAATTCTGTTAGGACAGTCCAGTGGAGAACGTGGGCTGGGGGAGAGAGCTGTGGAGGGTATTACTCTGTCTCCATCCCCGTCAGGGCCCGTGTTCTGGTCATCGTGGAGAATGCTATGAAAGTCTTTCCTACCAGATACCCAGTTACTGTGGTGTCATAATGGCCCACGGATGGGCAGGGCCGCCTGAAATAAGAGAGGGTTGCGGTGGCGAGCTGCGCAGTTCAGCACAAAGCACTTCAGACGCAGCCCGTGTATCTGGAATCAGGCCAGTCCTCTCCACCTTGCCGCCTACTCACCACCTGAAGCCCTGGGCTTCTAGACTAACCCTGGGAAGTCTTTCTTGACTAATCGGGCCTGAGGCTGATCCCTGTTGTATCTTGTGTTCCTTCTCCTGGAAGAACGTCTACCAAAGACAACCTTGCGTGGGAGCTTCAAAGAAGTCCGCCTTGTCACCGCCTCACTGACAGCTCTCCCAGCAACACAGGGGCTACGGCAGCCAAGCCCCTGCACAGCCCCCTGCCGGCCCTGCTGCGGCTCCGGTGCTCCTCCCTTTCTGAGCAGCCTTTCAAAGCCCCCTCCTCCGCTCCAGCTCTCTGCTTTCTTCAGAATTTCTACAGCATCCTTCCCAACCCCCTTATCACTCAAGTATGCTTTACGCATGAACAGTCCTTAGGAGTGTGGTGCAAAGACTCCCAATCTTTTTCCTTCTGCTGGTAATAAAGGCATAACTGACGGCAGCCATGAGACACGCTTGCTCAAAAACTCTCAATAGCTTCCAATTGCCTCTAGATAAGCTCTAGCTCCTGAGTCTGTCACTAGAGTTCTCCCCTCCATCCCATTAGCCAGGAGACTCCCCTAGCTTTCCTTCCACTACTCCCTACAGATCAGGGAGCTCACTGGACCCTGAACGCAATTCTCTCCTCCTCCGGAGTGTAAAGCACTTTTAGTTTCCAGAGCCCAATCAGGCCAACACTTAGCGGTTCAGCCCATAGGTCCCTTCTCCCCACCCCCACCTGCTTCCTTCTGGCAGAAAACAGTTTCCATCCTCATTAGCACTTTTGCCTCCTTACTTCCAATCTCGTTTTCGATCTATTTTTTCTCTCTATTAAGTTTTAAGTCATGGACAGTCTTTTTAAAATTTGTTTCTCCCCCTCAGACCAGTGCCTCACGCATGGTACTAACTCAATTAATGTTTATAGGCTCCTGTCCCGATCTGTAAGCTTTCTCCCTAATGTTCCATGAATTCAAGCTCAGTCTCCTTAACTAGGAACACTCTCAGAGCAGAACGTCTCCAATTTAAGGCTCACTCAAATTCCCTAGAGATTTTAACATGCAAATTCTGATTCAAGTGGTCTGGGGCGGGGCTGAGACTGCATTTATAACAAGCTCCCAAGTGATGCTGACGCAGCTGGTCCGTGGACCTCACTTAAAGAAGCAGGGAGGCAATACCACCTGTGGATCAGGCAACAGCTCACATCGGTGCCACCTGGCCGAGCGCGGAGGTGGATGAATGCAGGGCTGAGAAGCGCGGTCCCGCCCTTCGAAGCGCCGGGCCAGAAAAACGCCTGCGAGGATGGTCGCCCCTCCGCCCTACCGCAGGGCCCACTTACCTATGGTAGACACGACGGTGCCCACGAAGTAGAAGGCGCCGGTGAAGTCCCAGCGCAGGCGAACATTGTCCACGCGGATGCCGGCCTCGGTGGCCTCCTCGTAGTGGCGAAGGAAGCCGCGCAGTTCGTCGCGGCTCAGGTTGTGGCGGCGGCTGAAGTTAGCCAGGCGCTCCTCCCAGCGCTGCTTGGCCTGGCGTTCGTGCGCCAGCTCCAGCGCCGAGAAGACGGCGGCGCCGCCCAGCAGGTAGAGCACGATGAGCGCGGCGAGCAGCAGGAAGCGCGCGTTGTCCTCGTTCAGGTGGCCCGGGCCGCAGCTGCAGCCGCAACCCCGGCCGGCCATGGCCAAACCCCCGGGGGCAGCCCCAAGCCGGGCGGCCGTGTCCGCCGGCTGACTGTCGCCCGGGCGCCCCGGGAGGTGGGGTCTCGGCCCGACACTCAGTCCGCCCCTGGCCGCGCGACAGCCAGCTCGCCCATGACCGCCGGACGCTCCTCCAGGCCACGCGGTTCCCGGGGCCGCCGCGTCGACCGCTCCTGCAGCGCCAGCCCCCCACGTCCGCCTCGACTCCCGGTTTCAAATCCGCATTTTCGCCGCCGTCCCCGCCCCCCTAGGAGTTCTCCTAAAAGCTGAAGAGCTGAGTGACCCGGCACGGAGTCCGCTTCTGCTTGGCACGAGGATGCAGCCGCTGCTTCCCCCTGGTGTCCTGCCCGGCTCAGGTTGGGGAGGGGGCGTGGCGCATCTTTAGGGCAAACTCGGGTGGGCTTGACCTTCCCCCAAAGCAAGGGGCCTCGGGCGCTGACGGGTGAGCGGAGCCCCGCGGTCTCTGTCTCCTTGACCGTCGCTTCTCAAGCCGCTGACGTCTAGGACGCGGGCTCTCAGTCCGCTAGTGCTGCAAGTGCCTCCCCAGATAGAGCCGCAGTGCTGTGTCCCAGGCTCGGCGTCGCGCGGAGCCTCGGGCTTCTCGGGTCACCGGCCCGGCTGCCGGCGCTTAGAGGCTGGAGCAGGTCCCGGGCGGGCGCACGGACAGAGGGATTGCGCAGAGCGCGGTTCACGGGTTCCGACCTCCCGCCCGCCCCCGACGCTGCGCGGCGTCCGGCGGGCCGACTTGCTGGAGGAGGAGACCAGAAAAGGAGGTTGGAGTGACGGAGCGAAGGAAGTTAGGGGCCTCTCCCCCAGGCAGCCTTCCTAGCCTTGCCCGACCAGACGCCCTTGGCTTCTGGATCCCGCGCGGGGGCGTTTTCCACCCCCACGTGTCGGATCCGCCCGCTCGAAGCGCGCGCCGCGAGCCAGCCCCAGCTCCTGGGGAGGCTGCCAAGGACCGGGGACTGGAGGAGCACGCGGGCAGGAGGCAGTGACCCCGGAGAATTCCATCTCCTGCACCCTGGCTTGGCTGCCTCGGTGGGCTCCAGAGATCCCGCGCCGACAGGGCTCCGCTGAGAGTGCTTTACCCCACCCTAGCCACAGGCTCGCTAGCAAACCGCCGGGGCCCCTCCCCGAGACCCCGCCTTTCAAGGGGCGCTGGCGCCGCGCTCGAGTCTCACTCACCGGGGAGTGCACCCTCCGCGCCGCTCTGTCAGCACTGTCCTCCGGGTCCCTCTGCGGGGGGAGCAGAGGTCCACGCCGCGGTCTGCCTTGCCTGGTCCGCGCGCTCCGACGCTGCAACAGGTGGAGCCGCTCGGCTGGCAGCAGCGGTGGCGACTCCACCCCGTCCTCCGCCTCCCGGCCGCGCGGAGCCGCCCCCAGCACTAGTCTCCGCCTGCTGATGCCCGGCTCCCTGCTGGGCCACCCGGGGGCTGCGGCGCTCCCATCCCGGACGCGCAGATCCCGAGAGTGGGTGCTCAAGAGGAGGGTCAGGTCAGGTGCTTAGCGGGCCTGTGTGGGCCCCTCCAGGGCCAGAAGAGGGCGCTCCGTCCCCTTCAGACACATCTCGCCCCCACCTGCGTACCCAGCCACACACTGCCCCTTCGGAATCACCAGCCCCTAGCATTTGGGAGTGAATATGAATACAAGAAGGAAAGATGCATGGGCATCTTCGAACTAAGGAAAATTTCCTCGCCTCCCGAGAGAGTGACCCCAGGCTCAGAGGCCACCCACCTATACTCCCCAAGAGCAGAGAATTAAAAAAACACACTTCCGGGTTCCAATACATCTGCCATAAGAAGCCCTGATGCTGCTAGGATTCCTCTCCCACTCCTCTCCCGTTATCCACCCCCGGATACCCCTCTTTTATCTAGCCTATCGAGGGCAAGAGTTTTAGGTGGCAGCACTTACAGGAGGAGCATGTGTATACACACTGGCTGAGTCCTGCAATTACTCCCCCATCCCATTTTATTGTGAAAAATTTCAAACATAAAGTTGAAAGAATTTTACAGTGAATAGTCTTATTCTCAACGAACATTTTACTATACTTGCTTTATTACGTATCTATCCATCCCTCTTTCCATCCATCAACCCATCTTGTTTGGATTCATTTCGAAGTAAGTTGTAGACATCACTACACGCCCCCTCCTCACCCCACCCCCCAAGTTCTCCCTGCATATTACTACCTAGAGTTCAACACAACCCTATTTACTTCCAGATTTTTGGGGGGAGGATAAAATTTACATACTATGAAATGCACACATCTTAAGTGTACCATTAAATGAGGTCTCACAAATGCGTACACTCTTGCAAATTAAACACCTACCTATGCAGCCTCTCAACCAAATATTGTATGTCCCTTCCCAGCAAATCCCTACCCACATTCCTACAGAGGAAATCACTGTTCTGGATTTTTCCACCATCAACTTGTTTTCACTTTGTAGGACTTAGTCTTGCCTAGTTCTAGATCTTCATATAAATGGAATCATACAGTTATGTATTCTTTTGTGTAAAGCACTGTATTTCTGAGATCTATCCATGTTATATGCCTTAGTAATCTGTTCTTTTATTGCTACTTTTTAATTGTTTGAATATTCATTCTCTTCTTATTGATAGAAACCAGGGCTGTTAAAAATGCTTGCCATCATAAATAATAAAACTGTTAGGAACATTCTCGCAAAAGTATTTGCGGATATATGTTTTCATACCTCTTGGGTAAATACCTAGGTGTGGAATTGCTGGGTCATAGGGGTGGTGTGTATTTAATTTTATAAGAAACTGCCTAACATTTTTCCAGAGTAGCTGTACCAACCAACAAGATACAAGTCTTGGATGTCCCACATCCTTGTGAACATTTGGCAGTATCAGTCATTTTAATGTTAAACATACTGGTGGATGTGTTGTCGTATTTCATTGTAGTTTAATTTGCATTTCCCTGATGACTAATGTGCTTGTTGGCCATTCGTATATCTGCCTTTTTATCTTTTGAAATATTGTAAAATCTGTTGAATATCCATTAAAAGATTTGTTTCTCTTTTTTTACTACTGAACTGTAGGGATTCTTTATATAGATCCAGGATACTAGTCCTTTCTCAGATATGTATCTTAGAAATATTTTCGACAAGTCTCTGGATTGCCTAATTCTCAAAGATGTTTTCTGATGTTTATGTTTTTAATTTTGGTGAAGCCCAATTTATCAATCATTTCATTTATGTTTGGATCTCTTTGTGTAATAAGAAATCATCACCTCCCTTAAGGTTGCGTAAGTTTTACGGGTTTTTTTCCTGTAGAAATCTTATAGTTTTAGCTTTTGTACGTGGGTCAATGATTTATCTTAAGTCTGTTTCTGTATGGCGTGAGGTAAAAGAGTCGAGGTATATTTTGTCCGTGTGGCTATACAGTTATTTGAGTGTCATTTGCTGAAAAGACAAAAGTGAATTTATTATAGGAATCTGTATCCTGCTCATTATTTGTCCATCCTTATAAGAATACCACAGTATTTAGATTACTTGTAGCTTTATAATCGGTCTTGAAGTCAGGAAGTGTGAGTCCTCCAACTTCGCTCTTCTTTATCAAGATTTTCTTTGGGTATTATAGCATCTTACCATTTCCATCAAAATTGTAGAATCAGCCTGTTAATTTCATCAGAAAAAACCTTGTGAGATCTTGATTAGGATTGTGTCAGATCTATTTTAGGGAGAATTGACATCTTAATTCATGAATGAGGTATAGCCCTCAGTTTATTTCAGACTTAGCAAATTTTCATGTAGAGATCTTGCACATCTTTGTAAATTCATTCTAAAGTATTTTGGTTTTTTGATGAAATTGTAAATGAAATATCAAGATCCTATTTTCCAAGTGTTTGCTGTAGTATGTAAAAATGCAAATGATTTTTACAAATTAACTTGGTTCCTGCAACCTTGCTAAATTCACTCATTAGCTGAAGTAGTTGATTCCTTTAGGATTTTCTTTTATTTATTTATTTATTTATTTTTGGCTGTGTTGGGTCTTCATTGCTGTGCGTGGGCTTTCTCTGGTTGCGGTGAGCGGGGGCTGCTCTTACGTTGCGGTGTGTGGAATTCTCATTGAGGTGGCTTCTCTCGTTGTGGAGCACCAGCTCTAGGCGCGCAGGCTTCAGCAGTTGCAGCACTTGGACTCAGTAGTGGTGGCTCGTGGGCTCTGGAGCACAGGCTCAGTAGTTGTGGTGCATGGGCTTAGTTGCTCCGCAGCATATGGGATCTTCCTGGACCAGGGATTGAACCCGTGTCCTCTGCATTGGGAGGAGGATTCTTAACAACTGTGCCACCCGGGAAGTCCCCCTTTAGGATTTTCTATGTAAATAACCATGGCATCTGAAATAGTGTTTTGCTTCTTCTTTTCTGATGTTTACCTTTTTTTTTCTTGTCATGCTGCAATGGTTAGGACCTCAGTATAATACTGACTAGAAGTGGTAGAAGCAGACATCCTTGTCTTGTTCATGATCCTACGGGAAAGCCTTTAGTTCTTCCACCATTAACTACAGTGTGGGTTTTTCATAGATACCCTTTATCAGGTTGAGGAAGTTTCCTTTTACTTTTGTTTCTGAGAGGTTTTTTTTAAACATGAATGAGTGCTGAATTTTATCAAATGCTTTTCCTGCATTTAGTGTAACGATCATATAATTTTCTCCTTTATTCTGTTAATATCTTGAATTTCATTTATTGTTTTCTAATGTCAAGCCAACCTTGCATTTCTGGGATAAATTCCACTTCGGATTTCTACTCATATTTCATTCTTCTAATTCCTTTTGGGTTTACTTTACTTCTTTTTACAACTTCTTACAGTGGATGGTAAGGTCACAAATTTTAGATCTTCTTTTCCAATGTTCACATTTTTCAGCTATAAATCTCTGTTAGCCCTGGGCTAGCTGCATCCTAAAAATTTTGGTATGCTGTATTTCTACATCATTTTGTTGAATATATTTTCCAATTTTTTCTTCTTTGACCCACAAATTATTTAGCTGTGTTAATTTTTTAAGTCTGTTTTTAAAGACAAATTATAACATTTTCAATGTGGTCAAGTGAAAAAAAAGGCACATCCTGAAAGTTAAGAATTATGTTTTGTCAGACTTTCTGAGGATTTCAAGCCCAGGACACAGCTTCTCAGGTAGTTCTGAGGGACTGCTCTGAAGAGGGAGGGGAGGATCCAGGGTATATAGGAGTTTTCCGACAAAAACCAGGTAGCTGGAACACCAAAAGATTACTGGTAAAGAAAACTGGGTATCTCAAGTTAATGTATTTAGCACTTTCCGGGGTATGGGAAGATGCAACGTCTGGGCTCATTGAAATCATTCCTTTGATATGCACCTGAGCCATCTAGGGCCAGTATCCTGTGCTTTCCCTCAGGGTGTACCACTGGGAGTGGCCGCAGTGGCTTGATGGCTGCCACATCTTTTGTTTACTGATAAGGCAGGCAGTGTTTTTCATTCACAGGTCAGAGGACCATATTTGGTATGTTTCAGTATTCCTAAATGTATTGAGACTTGTTTTATGGTCCAGAATATGGTCTTAGTGAATGTACCATATGCATTTGAAAAGAATATGTATTCTGCAGTTGTTGGACGTAGTGTTCTATAAATGCCAATTACGTCAAGGTTGTTGATAAGTGTTTTTCAGATCTTCTGTCTTTAGTGACATTTGTTCTAGTTATTCTAACAGTTATTGAGAGTATTAAAATCACCAACTATGACTGTCAAATTGTCTATTTCTCCCTTTACTTATGTCAATTTGTGTTTCACATACTTTGAAGCTGTTATTTAATATAAGCATTTATGATTATTATATCTTCCTGATGTAGTGACCCTTTTATTTTTATGAAGTGTCTGTCTTTATCTCTGGTAATACTCTTTGCTTTGAAGTTTATTTTGTCTGATATTAATCTGGTTACCACAGGCTTCATTTACTTAACATTTGCATGGTATCTTTTCCATTTACTTTTAACCTATCTCTGTCTTTATATATATTTAAGGTGGATTTGTTATGGACAGCATATAGCAGTTCAGTCTTCTTTCTTTCCATTTTTCTGGTCAGTTCTGACAATCTCCACATTTTAATCAGATAAACACTGTCCATCACTTCCGTGATGAGGGAAGTATCCCATATCTATGCTGTTCTATAAAGTGGTCCATCGTGGTGCTACTGAGCACTTGAAATGTGACTAGTGCAAGTGAGGAACTGAATTTTTAACTTTATTTGATGTTAACGTATTTAAATATCACATGTGGCTAGTGACTGCTGTATATAATTTATGATGGAGAAATTCTGGATTCTGTTCCTCTAAAAACAATACTTCTTAAACAGGCAGTAAACCTGGCTGAACTCAACTGCAATATTATCTCTACAGCGGGAAGTATCTCAAATTCTAGCTCAGTTCTTTTAGCCTTAGCCACGCACGGACGGTTCCGCGGTCAGCCAGAGATTTGAGGAGAGTTTACAAACACACTGGGAATCCCCTCTGGCTCTTTCTTCTGTCATTTCCCTCTTCACTCTCAGAGGCTGTGGATGCTCCAAACCCTGTACTCTGGATCTCCAAGCCAAGAAGACTGTAGCTTTCCCACTGGTGGTGGTTTACCTGCCATGCATAAACCTGACCTCAGACTAAAACCTGACCTCAGGCCCAAAGTGGTGAAAAGACAGGAAACTCACCCAGTGGAGTGCTTTTCTTTCCGCCGTTGACTCTCTTCTTTTCTGCCTGCTTTTGGTCGCTTTCAGTGGCTGGTATAAGCTCCACCCCAGAGCGTATAACTTTTATTTGTGAAAGAATTGGTTCAATAGGAGCCATTTGGCGCTGCCAGAAACCGGAAGTTACGTGGTTTCCCCACAACGTTTGATAGTGAAATTTTCAAACACACACCAAAGTCGAAAGAATTTGAGAGTCGCAATCTAGATTGTACAATTAAATTTTTCTATACTTTATCATGTATCTACTCGTCCTTTAATACACCTTATTTTAAAGCATTTCAAAATAAACTGCAGACATCAATACACTTGCCCCTAAATACTTCAGTATATATATAACTAGAGTTCAGCTCCTGATCTTTTCTTATGTAGAATTTACATACAATGCACATATCTGAGCTTGTACGTTCTTTGAGTTTTTAAAAAGCAGCTTTATGGAGCTATAATTCACGTTCAATAAAAGTGACCAACTGGGTGTATAATGCAAGGGGTTTTGTAAAGTGTAACCAATGCCACCGTCATGCTAGGAACATTTCCGTCACCCCTAAACATGCCCTCATGCATTCAATCCCCTCTCCCCACAGCTGCACTTATTTTTAAGGCCACCCAGCTCTGCTTTGGGCAGGGGATGGGTGCCACACCAAGAGCAGGAACTAGAGACCCAGGGGAGACGTCATACACGGCCAAGTGTGTCCTGGAATGCCAGAGAAGAATGGAATGGAAGGGCAGAACCAGGGCTAGGCTGGGCTCTTCCTAAGTGCTTCCTCCCAGGTTGTTCCTAGAGAGGTAAGTGGCTGAGATCACACAGTTCATTCCTCTCTCTTAAGGAAGATTCTGCCAATCCAAGCACAAGTAAAGACGCCCATTGCTTGAGGCTGTTGTGGTATCAGAGGCGTCCCTCTGTCTTCAAGAAGGCAACTGTAGGCAGTTCACAGATCTCTTTGCACCTCAGTTTCTTCATTTGTAAAATGGACTTCCTCCCAGGGCCGAAGGGTCAACTCACACGTGGGGTTCACGTGAACATGGACTCCCAACCCCACCCTCAGTCCCAACTCAGCCTCCATGAGGACCCCTCTTTCCCAGAGGCAGGAGGCAACATGGATCCGTGCTTTCAGGGCAGGAAGTATGTGGGTCAGCTCTGCAGAGTTGTTCAGGGCGCGTTTGAGAGCCTGGGCCCCTGGACAAAGACTCCCTTGAAAATAGAGCCCCCGCCTCTGGAATCCAGAGGCCTACTAGCCACCCTGCTGCATCCAAGGACTCTTCAATCTACCCCCGTCTGTCAGAAAAACCTGCCTTTAGTAGTGGGTGAAGGAGCAATATTTGTGGCAAGTAGCTAATTTTTCAGAAGGCATGGGTTTTATTTTTTACACTTGAGTTAACCATTCTCTAAATGCCCCAGGGAGAGACTGCCAGTTTGGTACTTACCAAGAATCGTTCCAATTTACATTGAGGGAGTTCTTACTAGTGCTTAGGAGCTCCATTTCATTTGATTCTTACAACAATCCCACAAGGCAGGAAGGATAGCTATTAGCCCCACATAACAGATGAGAAAATGAAGACTCAGAGGCATCACATGACTTGCCTAAGGTCTCATGGCGGAAGGGAGCAGAGCTGGGGCTAGACAATTCTAATGAAGAGTGAGTCACTGCTCAGGCTTTGGTAAAACCTCAAGTCATCACCCAGGTGACCATCTGTCTTCATTCAGAGTGGGTGAACTAGCAAACCTGGGAAAGAATACGTTTTAGATTGTAACCCTGAACCCACTCACACAAATTGAAACAAAAATAACCTTACTTGGGGCTTCCCTGGTGGGGCAGTGGTTGAGAGTCCGCCTGCCGATGCAGGGGACACGGGTTCGTGCACTGGTCCGGGAAGATCCCACATGCCGCGGAGCGGCTGGGCCCGTGAGCCATGGCCGCTGGGCCTGCGCGTCCGCAGCCTGTGCTCCGCAACGGGAGAGGCCACAACGGTGAGAGGCCCGCGTACCAAAAAGAAAAAGAAAGAAAAAAATAATAACCTTACTTTGTGCTACACACAGATAATTTCTACTATCTTTCATTTAAAAGTGCTGGTCATGACACCCTAAACTGATTCATGATTCACTAAAGGGTTGTGACCCGAAGTTTGAAAAATCACTGCTTTAGAACACTCAAGTTACAAGGGTTCACTTATATAACCAGCTTTTTTGAGAAACTTGGATTTTAAAATGTCCTTCTTGGTCTCCTTTTGCTTTTATTTATTTATTTATTTTTAAATTGAAGTATAGTTGATTTACAATGTTAATTACTGCTATACAGCAAAGTGATTCAGTTACACACATATATATATATTTTTAAATATTCTTTTCCATTATGGTTTATCATAGGATACTGAATATAGTTCTCTGTGCTATACAGTAGGACCTTGTTGTTTATCCATCCTATATATATACTAGCTTACATCTGCTGACCCCAACCTCCCAATCCATTCCTCCCCCAACCCCCTCCCCCTGGGCAACCACTAGTCTGTTCTCTATGTCCGTGATTCTGTTTCTGTTTCACAGATAGGTTCATTTGTGTCATATTTTAGATTCCACATATAAGTGATATCATATGGTATTTGTCTTTCTCTTTCTGACTGATTTCACTTAGTACAATAATCTCTAGTTGCATCCTTTTACTTTTAAATAAAATCTGCATGCCTGCACACATTATTTAAGAACAAGGCATAAAGAAGGTTCCTCTGGCACAATATTAATACTTCACCTAGAGATACTTCTTGTTCTGGATTGGACCTCAGGCATCTTCCACTTGTCTTTGGTGAACTCTGCACCTGCCCCCTCCTCAGCAGGGGCTGTCTCTGATCTGGAGTGCTTGCATCATGGATGGACACATGACTCAACCTGACCAATCGGACGTGTCAGGGGACTTTGGCCAGCGCAGTTGGGAAAGAAGTATTTTGTTTTCTCTGAAATGACTAGCCGGATATAATATGGGATCCTGGAGCGTGCGGTGGTGGTGAGGGAGTGGGAATTTCAGCCTCCAGGTGGAGAGAGCTTGATTGAGAATGATGTCCAGATTCTGGAAAGCAGAGCTGAGACTTGAAGGTAGACTTGGTTACATTATGATCCTCTGGCATTTGCTAGACTCGTGTTAGAAGGCTCTTTCGTTGCTTAAGCCTAACTAATCTGGTTTCTGTAACTATAAAAGCATCCTGACTAATGTAGTCTTTCGTAAAAATATTAATAAAGTATTATTAAATAACAAATATTTACAGAGGCTTTTAAATTTTAGTAATGTCAATTATCTGAAGAAAACAAAATCAGCATTCAGCTGTCATAATGTTAATTTCTAAAGAACCTATGAACACAGAGCCACCCAGATCACGCACAGTGGCATCACCTGTGTCCTTGGGGCCACAAAGGGACACACACTAGTTCTGTGACCTTGAACCTTACTTTTTCCCTCTTATAAAATGAGGTATAACCTGCCCCACGTGTGATGATGTATATAAAGTTACCTACTATCATAACCCATAATAAATTCCCTACGGATGCAATTTCTCTTTTGCCTTTCCCTTCTGAGAGTCTCTTTGTGCGTATTAAGAAAACTAGCCATTGCAATGGGGCTCTCCGAAAACCTTGCTACAAAGGGAACAGGAGAAACTGAGCCAAGTGCCTTCGGCGGATTAACATTAATCAGACTGCAGTTTCAGTAGAGCTTCTGGTAGACCTAGAGAGAATAAAGTGTAACTTATACACAGCAGTTGGATTCTGCGCTGAGAGACCTGCTTGGAACTCTGTTGTGAAAACTGGGCTACTAATCGTACCCAGACTTGCAATGCTTTGGCTCTGTGACTACTCGTCACCCCTCCTTAAATATATGAGGTGCCCTCATTTCAACACATCCCTGCTCCCCACTTCCTGGGCTGCCTCTTGCCCTCCCCCCTCCAGCATCCTCTACGCCGCCAGTTTTCTGTGCTTTAGATATACTGAGTCAGTGGAAACGCCAGGTTTCAGAGAACTGAAGAGAACACACTCAACAAGGCAAAGTTTTCAGCCATCGATGTTCTCTCTTGAAAGGAACCGGCTCCACTGCTGGGTTCTGGCTTTAACACTGCAGTGGCTCAGCCCTGCACGCTAAGGCGGCATTTAGTGGCTGATTTTGTGCACTGCCAGCGGGTTCTGTCCTGCCAACCGTGCACTGTTACAGTGTCTGAAAGTGCACCTGGTTTTGTAGCTACAGCTACAAATCATGTATGGGCGCCCTGCTCCTTGACTGGAGCATTGGCCACACCTGCTGCCCGGCTCCTCCCAGCAGTCCTGCCTGGGTTCAAATCCCAGCTTTGCCCCTCGCCAGCTGTGTGACTCTCTCTGGACAAATCATCTTAGTTTCCCCATGTGTAACATGGGGATAATAATAATGCCTCCTTGATCAGGTTCTTATGAAGATTCAGTTAGTAATATGCATAAGTCACAGAACAGTAGCCGGGACACAGCAAGTACTCAGTACTTGTGGGTCAGTGTTACTCCTCAGGGACCGGTAGACAGAGACGGGGCTCAGAGGTGGTCCCTGCCTCTACGCTGCTCTGTTGGCATCTCCCAGGAGCCCCTTTTCTGGCCTCATCTTTTGTTTCTGCGTTTCTGCCTGTGAATCCTACTATGTAAGCAACGGCCACTTAAGACATATAACTTACTAGTTGATAGAAATTCAGTAAGAAATTGTACAGTTTTGTTTGTAGTACTTTTGTCCTGCATATTGCTTGAAATAAGTGGGCTACTAAACTTGGTAAACTCGGCAAAGATTTAATCATAATGGGATGTGACGTGTGCATAACACGTGTTAGCACATAATCAAAAGAATTTTAGATTTAATTCCATACAATTGTTAAGCTAATTTATTTCTGCCAGTCACTGAGTTCCTGTACAGACTTCTGTCATTATACTTTATCATTACAATTAGTATCATTCAGGCATCAACACAATTGCTACATTTTACGAATGTAAAAAAAGAATGCCTATCTAACCTTTTTCTTTGACATATAGAGTCAAAAGCAAGTATTCTCAAGGAATTCTCGAGGATGGGGTTAGTTAAAGCTCTAACTCTACAGTAAGTGGGGGGGGGGGAACTCAAAATGTCTTAAGATTTGAATCAAACACTTAGATCACCCAAAAATGGTTTCACAATGGATCAAATGATGTTAGACACTGTTTCTTAGAAAGTGAATTTTTACTCTCATGTGGGAAAAAATGTTCCAACAAGGGCTTCCCTGGTGGCGCAGTGGTTGAGAGTCCGCCTGCCGATGCAGGGGACACGGGTTCGTGCCCCGGTCTGGGAGGATCCCACATGCCACGGAGCGGCTGGGCCCGAGTCATGGCCGCTGAGCCTGCGCGTCCGGAGCCTGTGCTCCGCAATGGGAGAGGCCACAGCAGTGAGAGGCCCGTGTACCACAGAAAAAAAAAAAAAGTTGCAACAAAATCAAATCTAAGATCCTCATTTTAAGCATACTGAATCTGATGCAGAAACCATGTTCATTTGAAAAGTCATGTGATATTAATAATTTCTATTAAGGACAACTGTATAACTTCCACACAAGAAAACTTCCACACCAGGAAAGTGAGGCTTGGTGCTGCTGCTCACTGTGGGATCTTATGGATGTTATTTAAGAGAAGGCTGGAGAGAAGTGGAGAAAAGGGAACCCTCCTGCACTGCTGGTGGGAATGTAAGTTGATACAGCCACTACGGAGAAGAGTATGGAGGTTCCTTAAAAAACTAAAAATAGAGCTACCATATGACCCAGCAATCCCACTACTGGGCATATACCCTGAGAAAACCATAATTCAAAGAGTCTTGTACCACAATGTTCATTGCAGCACTATTTACAATAGCCAGGACATGGAAGCAACCTAAATGTCCATCAGCAGATGAATGGATAAAGAAGTTGTGGTACATATATACAATGGGATATTACTCAGCCATAAAAAGGAATGAAATTGAGTGATTTGTAGTGAGGTGGATGGACCTAGAGTCTGTCACACAGAGTGAAGTGAGTCAAAAGAGAAAAATACCGTATGCTAACGGACGTATATGGAATCTAAAAAAAAGGTACTGATGAACCTAGTGGCAGGGCAGGAATAAAGACTCAGATGTAGAGAATGGACTTGAGGACACAGGGCGGGGGGAAGGGGAAGCTGGGACGAAGTGAGAGAGTAGCTTTGACATATATACACTACCAAATGTAAAATGGATGGCTAGTGGGAAGCAGCCGCATAGCACAGGGAGATCAACTCGATGCTTTGTGATGACCTAGAAGGGTGAGACAGGGAGGGGATACAGGGATATATGTATACGTATAGCTGATTCACTTTGTTGCACAGCAGAAACTAACACAACAGTGTAAAACAATTATATTCCAATAAAGATAAAAAAAAAAAGACAGAAGGCTGATGTGAGGATTAAACAAGCACTTAAGTACAGGAGTTGAAACATAGGAAGAAGTCAGGGAACATCAGCTATTATGTTATGTAGAAAAATACAGTCTCCAAATCAGTGAACTTCTAAGGCTGATTTTTATCAACTATGGTTAAAACTAGGCCTCCTTTCCCAGGAGTATGAGGATAAAACATAATTTAAAAATCCCATCTCCCTCCCTCCCCCAAGAAAGAAGCTGGTGGCAGATCATTCCTCTCTTCACCAGAGAGTATCAGAGAAGTGAGGGGACATGGAATCCTCCTGCCTAAATGCCAAGTGACTTCCTTTAAGTCACCAAGTGTCAGGGATGACAATTTCCTGCCTCCAAAAGTTTGGGGAGGGTCTCTTAATTGCTTAAGCATTTAGAATACTGTTGAAATTCATTGTCCAATATGAAAATCTCATTTAGATTTTTGGCTACATGTCCATCTCTGTAAAAGGATGCTAGGTAAGATTTCAAAAGAACAAGATAAAACTTTTTAAGAAAAAGAGGCAGAGGTTCCTTTCGTCCACATGCAGAGAAACTCCTTACTCAGCAGATGAGTCTCCTGTATCGGGCAGCTTGCGAAGAAGAGGGTGGATTCTTTTATACGGAAGTTTGCCCTCAGCAGGTATAAAGTCACTAGATAAGTGTTTCCCTGAGATCTGAAAGGACAGAAGCAGGTGGGGAAAAAGGATAAAAAGTGGCACGGAGCTACGGCAGAGGGGAGGTGAGGGTTTCCTGAGTTGGGGAGAAATAATTGTTGAACCCCAACCTGAGAATAACAGAAGTGGTTTCCTCAAACATTAACAAGTGTTTGGACTTCCCTGGTGGTCCAGTGGCTAAGACTCCAGGCTCCCAATGCAGGGGGCCCGGATTTGATCCCTGATCAGGGAACTAGATCCCTCATGCTGCAATGTAGATCCCCTGTGCCGCAACTAAGACCCAGCGCAGCCAAATAACTAAACAAATATTAAAAAAAAATTAACAGGCGTTGATGATGCTTTTTTGTAGCACTTTGGGTAATTTAGCCAGTCACATTAATAAAAGGACCAGATGGGGCTGAACCTCTTGTTTTGCTGAACCTCATGGGATTTAATCAATCCCATGTTGATTACTCTTGAGGCATTACTTTATTTTCCACATGTGCTATCAACTGTGCCCAGAGAGCTCGTGGTACTGACCTGGTACTATGCTGGCCTGGCCTAGCCCTGCCTCGCTGAGCCCATGCTGACCAGGGCAAGGGCCACAGGAGGCAGCTCTCCGGGATTGGGCCTGCACACCCACTGGGTACATGCCCCTTGACCTTGGACCTCCCCTAACTGTACCTTGATGTACCTAACCAGCCCATCCTACAGAGATTGTCTCAGCTTCCAGAAGGGCACTCTGGGTCCCTGCTGGGTCTAGGGTGCCACTCCAAGTGTGGCTGTGGACCAGGCCAGCCTGCGATGAGTACAGAAAGAAAAAGTGAGCATTTAGAAACTTTCTTAGCAATCTGACAGTGCTGTGACATCCAAGCACCTGATCCTGTATCCTATAAAAGTATCTGTCCACAGTGGATTGGGGGAAAATGGTCCATCTCCTCGGCTACTGTCCACCACACTGCCCGGGAGCCTGGGCCCCCTGGAAGTACAGAACAGGCTCTGGATGCTGCCGGACCTGGGTCCAAACACTGGTGAGAGCACCTTCGAGAAGTGTGACCTTGGACAAGCACTTCACCTGTCTGAGTCCAGGTTTCCTTATCAGGAAAATGAGGATAAGCCTAATGACTCAAGGGTGTCCCCTGTACAGTCCCCACTCTGTGCAGGTACTTTCATGTCCTAACTCACTGGACAGTCTCAATGAGCCTCTGCAACGGGAATGATTATTACCCCACCCCTGTCTTACAAGGTGAGGGGACCAAGGCACAGAGAAGTGGTGGCAGAACTGGGATTCAAAGCCCGGCAGCCTGACTCCAGCTCTGGGCTCCGACCCACTTTGCAGTCATGTGGATCAGATGAGCCACATACCCGAGTCCGCTATCCTTTGACTGGCTGGGCCCGGGCCCCGAGCAGCCCAGGCTTCCTGGGTCCTGCCCGGAGCTGGCCGACTACTTGCGGCGGTTGTGATGCTCCCCTGCTGCCTGGAGGCTGGCACTCCCCCCATGCCCACCCAGGACGGACCACTGTGCTGGTGGGAATCACAGGTCTTTGATGGCAGTCCCCTGGACACCCAGCTCAGACTCCTGGGCTCCTGCTTTGGGCCAGCCCCACCGCTACTACCAGTCCAGGGCACCTTCCCTGTTGCCTTCCAAGGCACCTGGGCTCATCTGATACAGGGTTTGAATGCCCCTGAAGTAGAAGGCAGGGTGCGAAAAGGATTAAGCCTAACTTTTCTTACCAGTGGAAGAAACTGGTTAAACGAATTCAGTGGCTTTTCACTTTATGTTTTTAAGCAGAATGCAAAACAAAAAACCACCCAGATAGTATCCTTTAGAGAACCCAATATATAAAAGTGGTGAAGGAAGGCTCCTCTGATCAGGGAAGGAGAAGGGAGGAGCCCCCGTCCCTAACCCACCCCAGCAGCTTTCTGATGTGAACATCCTCGGCCTCTGAGGAACAGTCTGGAAAACTAGTATCTTAAAAAAATCTTTCAAAATTAACATTGGGGCTTCCCTGGTGGCGCAGTGGTCGAGAGTCCGCCTGCCGATGCAGCGGACACGGGTTCGTGCCCGGTCTGGAAAGATCCCACATGCCGCGGAGCGGCTGGGCCCGTGAGCCATGGCCGCTGGGCCTGCGTGTCCAGAGCCTGTGCTCCGCAACAGGAGAGGCCACAACAGTGAGAGGCCCGCGTACCGCAAAACAAAACAAAACAAAACAAAAAAACCCCAAACAAAACAAAATTAACATTGAACTCTATTCTAGATTCTACGATGAAGGAGCTGATGACAACCTGGAAATGAGCCTCACGCAGAAGAAAAAACGAGAAGGCTCTAAGTCATCTGAGGAGAGCGCGATCCTGCGTGTGAAGGGCACAGACACAAAGCAGGAAGATGCTCGTCGCTCTGACCCAGGCAGCTGGGGCCTGAGGGACGTCCTGAACCTTTCTGGGCCTCAGTTCCCTCACTTGTGAATTAAAGGCACCCAGTCAGTTCACCGTTCAGGGGCTCTTCTGAGTGAAATACTTGTGTGCTTTTTATGATCCTGCGAGCTGTCTTTTGTGGACATTTCTGGGGATGGAGGAGACACCGTGCACTGTGGGGAATGGGTGAGGGGAGGGCAGGTGGTCCTTGAGCGGGAAGGCAGCCAGCACGGCCGGGGGCAGGGGGGATGAAACGTCGTCTAAAGCTGCAGGGTGACGATGGTCAACACGGCCCATGGCGTCCGGGTAGCCGCACCAGCCGACACACCCCAGACTCCCTCCAGCAACGCCGAGACACACTAAGAAAGCTGAGAGAGGGCTGGGTGAGAGGTCACGTTCCTGCTCTGAGAAGTTCCAGCTGAATCCAGAGTACCTCTCCTGACAGAGCACAACTGACACAAGTCAACCTTCAATTCACAAGCGCCGACACCGCCGCGAAAAGTCCTCATCATTAGGAAGATCATTTTACACCTATATATTCTTTTAACGTGGTGAAGTTTAATAGCTTTCATTCCAAAGCATAGAAAAGGGAATTAAGAAAATATATAATTTTTTAAAGTGAGAATGTTAACAATGGCCATTAAAAGGGTAACCAACATCTGTGTCTGAAATCTCGACTTTTGCAAAGAGTTTTGTAGGGGGCAGATAAAACATTAAGAAAAGTGAACACCCAGTACAAACAAGAACATCCAATGTTTGGGGTTCAATGCCTTACACGTCAACTTCACAGTACTTTACTGCTCTCAGGAGGGAACCCACATGTTCCCGTGTGTATCTGGTGCTTTGACATAAGGAATGTTCCAAATCCAGGGCCGATCTGGGGGGAAAAAAATTACATAAGTATAATACTGATTTAAATAGGATTACAGAAAATTCACCCACCTGACAGGATAAAACTACTCATGGGCCGGAGCCTACAAAGCATGAAGAGCCTTTTCTGAATCAAGCCCCGACGAGAGCCCTTACAGGTAAGAGCTTGTAGTAAAGGTTCACGTTAAGACACGGGTGAGTGAACATGGGAGCAGGCTGAAGCCCGGGGTGAGTGCTGGCTTGCCACTTACGTTGACAAGTCACTTCACCTCTCTGAGCCTCAGTTTCCTTATGTGTATCTAAGTCGTGGAGCTGTCAGGAGGATTAAATGAAATGAACCCGTGTAGTGCACAAGACGCAGTGTCGCACACAGAGAGAATGTAACAAATGAGGGCAGCTCATTTTCTTCTTTTAAGAACCTGGAGAAACCAACAGTGACAATGGGTACAGTCAAAGGCCATTTTTCTGCTCTCAGCAGCTGGTCACGGTTGCACAGAACCAAGAGGCCCAGCGTCACATCCCTGAAATGGTTTTGTTCTGTAACTTAAGGCTAGTGATTGATAAGGCAGAAAGGTCCCTGTATAATGACCGTAGACCCACGTTGAGAAAAGCAACAAGCCTTGGAATGGTACAACGGAAAGGTGACCTAGGCTCAAATCCTGCCTTCATCCTTCTCTGCAGCCTGAAGAAGGCATGTGGATTTTGGCCTCAGGTTCCCTATCTCTGAAATGGGAAGTAATGACATTAGCAACCTCCCAGGATTATTGTGAAGCATGAATGAGAGAACATCTGTGAAAGTTCCTGGCATGTTGTAGGTGCTCAATATGTGTGAACTTTTCTTCCTTTTAACTGATGTTTCACAAATTGAAAAAATTGGAACAAATCTCTTTTACCACACATGGCTGCCAGAGTCAAACCATTTCAAAAAGAACCATCATAATATGGGTAGGGTGTAGGGACTTCCCTGGTGGCGCAGTGGTTAACAATCCACCTGTCAATGCAGGGGACACGGGTTCAAGCCCTGGTCCGGGAAGATCCCACATGCTGCGGAGCAACTAAGCCCGTGTGCCACAACTACTGAGCCTGCGCTCTATAGCCCGTGAGCCACAACTACTGAGCCAGTGCACCACAACTACTGAAGCCCGAGCACCTAGAGCCCCTGCTCTGAGAAGCCACCGCAATGAGATGCCCAAGCACCACAACGAAGAGTAGCCCCTGCTCTCAACAACTAGAGAAAGCCCACGGGCAGCAACGGAGACCCAATGCAGCCAAAAATAAATCATTTAATTAAAAAAATATATGGGTAGGGTATAAATACACTGCAAGGATTAAAAATAACCCCCCATACTATTGTTCTGAGAAATACAGAGAGATGGAAGGGCTGCATGCTTATAGTAAGCTGGCCACTTGGCAGGTCAGCTGAGATGGACCATCCCACTGCAGCAGCTGCTCGCCGCACCGCCCGCAGCCCCGGGGGAGGGTTTCTCCTTTTCTAGAACAGAGGCAGATGGTACCTTGGAGGCCGACCGGCAAACAATGGTATCTGTTGCTCCTTCCACCCAGCCTCGCTGTTTGTTTTGAATAATCACAGGGCAAGTATGCAAATGGCAGCTCCCAGCAGGAAGTGCAGGAAAAGAATGCCAAAGATGGCAACAAGTTATCAGAACCCTGTTCTCTCCCCTTTGGCCTTGAGATGGTTTGAAAGCATGAAACCACACTTTCTGGTAATTAAGTTTCTTAAGAGGTACAGGACTAGCAGGGCTGGCAACTTGACTCCGCGGCTACTCACTGGCCTTAAGAAAGCACCCACTCTCTTCCATTGGAAACACCATCTTCTGTGGCTGGACTTCCCCTTATTTACCTCTTTCCCTGCAAACTGCTCTGTTGGGCAATGTCTGCTCTGCTTCATCCCCCAGGCAGAAGACCCCCCAATCCTTGCTATATGAATAGCCATTAGAGAGATTCTTCACCAGTGCAGATCTGTGACACAGACATTTGCCAGTGAGGCTGTAACTTAAAGACCACCACTGCATTTACAGTGGACCCTTGAACAACTTGGGCTTGAACAGTGAGGGTCCACTTATATGCGATTTTCTTCAATAAATACACACTACACGATCAGTGGTTGGTTGAATCTGGGGATGTGGAACTGCAGATACGGATGGCTCACTATGGGGCTTGAGTATCTGTGGATTCTGGGATCCAAGGTGGGACCTTGACCAATCCCTGGCAGATACCAAGGGATGACTATTCCTTTCCCTCAAATTTAGCCAACGATGACCAAGCGAGGACCTGGAAACCACGCTCCTGGCAAATCCCCAAGGCTCTGCTTTATAAATGAGCAAATGTCTGCACCTCCCGGGCAGAGCCTCTCCATGCCAGCTGCAAGGCCTTCCACTACCGTGGGGGAAGGCCACAAAAAGGGCCAAGAGGAAGGCGAAGAGGGGGGTTATGATTCTGTTGTGCCTTTTTACCCATTACTACTGGAAATCAGCCATTACCACTCACTGGCTCAGATGAAGGCCTGTTTTAGGCAATCCTCCTAAACTGTCCCGTGAGAGAACAACTTGCCTCACATGATACAGTCACATGTGTATGTGAAATACTTGGTAGTGCTGGCTAGATGCCTGGTACTCCGCTAGCCAAACATGAAGGCCTCTCAAGTTAACGGTCCAGGGGGCAGCAGACAAGCAGGCACGCCCTGCTGCTGGGACGCTGAACCCCACTGTGTCTGTGCAGCAGCTCCCTGACTGGGCTGATGTGGGAATTGCTGGCATGTTTTTCTGGGACCCACCCCTGGAGAGCTCGTTTCAGTAGGTCTGGGCTGGGGCCTGGCAATGTGCACCTTTGTCAAGGTCTAAAGGTGATTTTCACAGAATCTGTTTGGGATCTGAGGCTAAAGGGGATGAAAAGCGCCTTTTTTTTTTTTTTTTTTTCCTGGAATACAATGAAAGGATTTAAAACAGGAGAGGGAACGATCAGAGGAGCCTGGCAGCAGCGTGGAAGATGGCATCCAGGGGGAGGAGTGCAGAACCAGGGAAATAAAGAGCAGCACAGTCCGGGTGAGAGTCCGGGTGAGGCCTGTGTTAGGGCCACGGTGGGGGAGGACGAAGGACAACCTGGGGGGCATGGTTCCCTCTGTGTGTCCCTGTGGTCAGGGACTGCATGCTACAGTGTGTGATTTACAATGTTAGCGATTTTGCTTTGTAAAAGTTTTCTTTTAAAAACACAGTTCCTGTTGTAAAATGGGTTTGAGTACATGTAACTTTTCATGGGAGGAGTAATATAAACTCAAGGAGGGCAAGGATTTGTGCCTGTCTTGTTCACTGATCTATTCCAACCACCTCGCTGGTATCTGTGCACAGCAGGTTCTCAATGATACACCTGTGGGGAGAGAGGATAAGCAGCAAGCAGGAAGCAGGTACCCCTGTAGCTGAGTCTTTGTTTCTGTTTAATTTGATCAATTTCTTGGTGTCAGGATGTCTGGTGGTCTCTTGTATCCAACCATGATTTGTTCACATTAGTATATTTCTCTGCTAAGCTTTTCTTATAGTCTCCTGACTTAAAAAATACTGAAAAAGATCTTATATATGTTGAAGTGGCTTGAAAAATCACTTACTCAAATGCAGTGCTTTTTTTTTTTAAATTTATTTATTTTCGGCTGCGTTGGGTCTTCATTGCTGTGTGCGGGCTTTCTCTAGTTGCGCTGAGCAGGGGCTACTCTTCCTTGCGGTGCACGGGCTTCTCATTGTGGTGGCTTCTCTTGTTGCAGAGCACGGGCTCTAGGCGCCCTGGCTTCAGGAGTTGTGGCTCACAGGCTCTGGAGCGCAGGCTCAGTAGTTGTGGCGCACGGGCTTAGCTGCTCCGCAGCATGTGGGATCTTCCCGGACCAGGGCTCGAACCCGTGTCCTCTGCACTGGCAGGCGGATTCTTAACCACTGCACCAACAGGAAAGTCCCAAATACAGTGCTTTTGAAATGTTCTTAACCACTCAACTTTTCCAAGCACTGGTAAGATGCCCTTTTTTTTTTTTTTTTTTAACATTTATTTATTTTAGGCTGTGTTGGGTCTTCGTTGCTGTGCCCGGGCTTTCTCTAGTTGTAGTGAGTGGCGGCTACTCTTTGTTGCGGAGCGCGGCCTTCTCACTGCAGTTGCTTCTCTTGTTGCAGAGCACGGGCTCTAGGCATGCGGGCTTCAGTAGTTATGGCTTGCGGGCTCTAGAGCACAGGCTCAGTAGTTGTGGCGCACGGGCTTAGTTGCTCCGCGGCATGTGGGATCTTCCCGGACCAGGGATTGAACCTGTGTCCCCTTCATTGGCAGGCGGATTCTTAACCACTGCACCACCAGGGAAGCCCAAGATACCTTTTTTAAGGTGCACATGACTCCCCCGGAAATGGTGATATCTGAATCCCTGGCATTATTCTACATGCTAGTAAAGCAGTGTGGAAGGTAAAATAGTACTGATAAAAAAAACTAAAATGTTGCAGTCTCTCTCGCATATGTCTTTCAAAGGAAATGCGTAAAAAATAGAAAACTCACTTAAACAATGGAAAACTTCTGCTTGCTGGTCAAATAAAAGGATTACCGTTTTCATTACATGGTCTAAGACACTACCTAGTTGTAAACATTTAAGTTCTTGGGAATGCTTTTTCTAGTGGAACTGAGGGAACCTCAGGATATTTTTAAGGCTCCTCTACCTCTTCCATTCTTGCTTTTACAGTCCTTTGGAGATTAGTATTAAAGGGAGGGGGTGAAATTCCAGCCAAGGTTCCTGGCTGCGGGTGGGAGGTACAATGCCTGAGGCCAGACTGCAGGAGGCTAAGCCTAAATAAGGCTGTCACAGTTAGTCCTTCCCACCTCCAACCTGTTTATTCAGGAGCACTCAGGTTGGGGGTGGGGGTGAGGGACATGAAGAGCAGAGAAAGGGAGAGAAGACAGAGGTGCAGCGCAAAGCCAGAAGGGGGGAAGGTCACTCACTGGGTCATGTCCTGGGTTAGGGACTGTCCTGCACAAGCCTCAGGCTCTTCTGAATGTCAGCTCATCAGGAGGAGGGGGAGGGATGGCCATCAATCCACTGTTATAACTGAACTGGACATTTAAATAACAGAAACAATGGCTAACAGAAATCAGCTGCTAACTCTGAGCTGGACGCTGGGTTAGATGCTTTCTAGACCATATCTCGGTCACTCTTCAACAGTGAGCTATGCACTCTCATGTTCTCATTTTGCAAACAGAGACACTAAGGCCTAGAGAATACAAACCACTGCCCAAGGTCACTTCATAAGTTGTCAGGCTGGCACACAAACACGGCCTGGATCTAAAGCATCTGTGGGTTGGAGGGTGGGGAGGAATGGTCACGGATTTCTTGAAATTCTGGTAAAACCTCTTGCTAGTGAAAAGTGAACGTGTGTGAACTTACAACACATTTAGAGGACTCAGAAAACTGCACGCGGCTTGGAAGGAAGGGAACAAGAATACCTTCCGAAACAGCATCCACACGACTGATCAGAGAGAGATGAAGTCACCTGGGCGAGGCAGGATGAACTCTGCCAGGTGTGCCAATACAATCTGAGAAATGGGTCCATCAGAAGGGCAGGTTTGGTTCACCACGAAAGCCAAAAGGGCGAGTGAGGGCGGGGGGGTAGCTAGAACCCAACCAGCATCGCTCAGGGAAGGAAGGGACCCACTGGGGCAAGGCTGACTCCGTTAGGGAATCCAAGAGTTTGGAATGTTAATGGGGTGGCATCATCAAAACTTACCAAATCAAAAACCAATTTCCCCTGTTCACATTCAGCCTTCTCTCAAAAACCACAGATTACAATCTGGCTACCTGTGTAGGCCTCTACCGTCCAGGGGAAAATACGCCAGCCACAGTGATATAAGAACCTGCCATTTTAAATTAATAAGCTTGTCCCGATTACGCATCTCCTCCGGGGTGAGCTTGGTGAAGTGTGAACTCACCCCAAAGACAGATTTTCTGGGGCTGAGCAGAGAGCCCTGCGGCCGGCGGGGCTGGGTCAGAGCTGGGATGAGGTGGTGTCCGCATCCCAGCCAGCCTTCCTCCCAAAAGCGCCGGCGACCTGGACCAATACCCCACTGGCTTTCTCTTGTGAAAAATACCTGGTCGCTGCCCTTGAAGTCCTCACCTAGCGCAGCAGTTCTCAGAGTGTGTGGCCTGGGGACCGACTTTTTAAGGGGGTTGGGGAGGGGGAAATACCTGTAAAGTCAAAATTACTGTCAACATAGCATTAAGCCATTATTTGTCACTTTCACGGGAGTGTACAGACGCTACACGACCTGTGTGATAACACAACAGAGCAGCTGTGAGAATCGGGCTGTTAACCCAGATAATAACGGGGTCTGCAGAAAAGGTAAACAATGCCATCTTCCAAACGAACTTGTTTTGGGGAATAGTCATTTTATATATTTTTAAATATACAAATGGGTTTATTAGTATCTTTAAATAAGTTAATAAATATTTAAAAATTTATTGGTTTTAATTGCTGATATGATACATATCAATAGCTATAAAAGCCACGTAAACAAAAGCCCTTTGTGGTCCTCAGTAATAAAATAAAGAGCGGTTCTGAGACCAACCAGTTTGAGAACTGCGGCTCCGGTGGCCACACACAGGGCAGCAAGGGAGACTCTGCAAAAACCTGCGCTTCCAGGGCCACCCACGAGCCAGGCTCCCAGGGAGAGCCCAACCCAATGGCTTTCCCTGGGCTCTGTTTGTTTCTGCTCTGGTACACACACCCAAGGTTTTCTTTCACCAGTGTCTCACCTTTACTTCCATACAGTTCTGGAGGCAGGTCATACGGCACAGGAAAGGAGGCTGTTGGCTCCTGGCTCCCTGAGAAGAATTTCTGTTTCACTCTGAAACTGTCCAGGCCCTGCAGACACAGAGAATCTATAATTGCATCTCATTTTCTGGAAAAAGATAGCAAGAAGCCATTATATTTTTATGATACAACAAAATTCAGAGCTATTTTTGTTATTTCAGTGCTATTTTTGATATTCAGTGGGTCAAATATATTTACAACACTCCCCCAAATATTCTTTCCTAAAAAATAAGAGGTCCAAATGTCAGAAAATAAATTATAGCAAAGTTTGCAAAAGTCTAATAAAGGATACAAAGACATAAGAGAAAAACAATTTTGGATGTTACAGCCCATTTCTACTAACCTCTGTGTACAGCAGCAAGGAGTGTGTAGAAGACACTGTGTAAAAATACCTCTGAATACTTTCGATATTGCCATCTATAGAAATGGGCTGCTCACTCTGGTGAAGAATGAAAGTTGCTTTCATGTATCATGAAAGTGTCCAATACGATGGGGTAGGAATATAAAAGTGAGAACTCTTCAAGACCCGTCAAAATGGAAGGTTTATCCCAGGAACTCGAGAATAGGCTACTATTAACTCTGGATCTGAATCAGGGTGCAACTATAGGTGCCACACCCAGGCCGATGTACACACTGCACTGCCTCCTCACACAGGGCCTGTCCGGTAGTGGGGGTGCCTACTACGTCGGCTTTGCCCTCCCCAGGCCTCCACGCATCGATCGCCTCCTGGCCCCCTTCCCGGATGATCCTGGCATTCTGTTTTTGCCTCATTCCTCTGGCCACCCATCCACGCACAGATCCACCCTTCTCATCCTAAATACCCACATATCAAACAGTGCTAACATCTACGAACCCACATAAAGAGCTACAACTACAGTTCTTCGGAAGATGAGGTAAGTGTCAGGGCTGTGTGGACCTGGGCTTTGGGCAACCTGAGTTGAGTCTCTGTGCTGGTATTTACGGGCTGTGTGAATGGCTCACATTTGCATTCATTCATCCCACACATTATTTCTTGAGTCCCTCTTTTGTGTCAGGCATGGGTGCTGGGCACTGAGTGCACAGGAGTCCGAACAATTATCACAATCCCTGTTCTCGTGGCATGTACAGTCTATCAGTGAGACATTAAACAAATGCATTTATAGAAGTAAAATAAATAACTACAATTTTTTATAAGCGCTAGAGAAAAACAGAGGAGTCCTAGAAGACAGAATAGTAGGCCTGTTTTAGATATGGGGGCGAGGGGGTGCTCAGCGGAAGCCTCCCTAAAAAAGTGACATTTTAATTAAACTCTGAAAAGTTAATAGTGTTTGGTCAGTTGAGAGTGGAAATAATAACGTTCCAGGGACTTCCCTGGTGGTCCAGTGGGTAAGACTCCACACTCCCAATGCAGGGGGCCCGGGTTTGATCCCTGGTCTGGGAACTAGATCCCGCATGCTGCAACTAAGAGTTTGCATGCTGCAACTAAGAAGTCCACATGCTGCAACAAAGATCCTGCATGCTGCAATGAAGACCTGGTGCAGCCAAATTAAAAAAAAAAAAAAGTTCCAGGAGGAGGGAACAGCATCTGCAATGGCCCAGAGGTGGCAAAGAGCTTGCGTGTGCTAGGAACTAAAAAAGATGGTCAGTGGGACACTTGGCCACTTATTCACTAGGCCTCAATTTCCTCATTTGTAAAATTGGAATAATAACTTTCTGGATGTTACCATATTAACATTTCTTACTTCAACACCTAGCACAAGTCTTGGTGCATAGCTGGTCAAGCAATTTTGAGCTGCAAAAATGGGATTAAAGTACCTTCCCTGCTTACTTTATAGGCGTCTGCATAGAAGCAAATGCAACAAGATGCACAAAAGTGCTTTGTGCCAGTGAAGACCTACAGGAAGGTAGGGGTGACAGCACCAACCAAGATGGTGGTTAGTAACTCCGTGAAAGGCAACACGTGACAGACGCCGGGCACAAACTCTAGGCAGAAAGGGAAGAAATGACCTCTTGCCAGTGGCAGGTTAAGAAAAGGGTCTGTAGAAAATATTTTTGCTGGGCCTTGAAAAATTGATGTAATTTTGATAGACAGAGAGCTGGTAGGGAAGAGCATCAGAGGGAGACCGGCATGACCAAAGGCGGAGCTGGAAAAGCAAAGAGCTGGCATTTCAGGGGGACAGCGAGTGAAGCAATGCCCAGGAGGAGAGCCTGGGACACCGGAGAAGAAACGCAGAGACAGGCTGCAGAAGGTTTTGAAGGAAGACTCCACGCTTCCACTGCAGGGGGCATGGCTTCGATCTCTGCTCGGGGAACTAAGATGTTGTATGCTGCATGGAGTGGCCAAAAAAAAAAAAAAAAAGAATTCGTGCCTGGGCAGATGGGATCGGATGGGGATGGGCGAGTGGCAGCAGTGGAATGCCAGGACGTGGCTGTATTCGCTGAGTCAGAGAACATGAGAAGTTACAAAGAAACACCACCTGAAACAGTGTTGCCCAGCTGTGAGCCCTGGGAAACGCTGAGAGCCCTGAACCCATGTGCTGGGCCCAAGGCAGGCTGTCAGAGGTGGTGCAGGGAGTACGAGGGGGAGTTAATGTGGCAGCTCTTGTCACTTGTATTAGTTCTTCCAGCCAGAGCCATCTTTGGCAACAGAGGGACAATAAAATAGTTTAACCAGAATGGAGAAAAGAGAAAGTAAAGCCTTGAAGACTGAAAGTTCTTGGGGATTTAGTGGCAGCATTTTTGACTCCGATTGTAGGAAAGAGAGCCCGCCATCTGGGGAGCAAATGAACCTGGGGCTGAGCAGGGCCTGAGGTGGCTCTCAGCCCTGGGACAAGGGCAGGGATGCTCAGGGTACCTTCCTCTGGAGGAAGGAGTTCAGGACATCGATCCATGATTCTGAGATGGTCTGTGCATTATTCCCAGAGGTAGGAGGCGTTCTAGACACAAAGTGCTGGGCAGCCTAGTCGGCGCCTGACAAAGTACGTACTCAGTAAACACCAAAATGCACCGAGTTCAAAGAGAGAAAATTTCTATCTCCCTGAAATACAGATGCCTGAAGGTTTGGAATACAGCTGCTGGTCTTTGAAATCATTAGATGATCTTTCCTATATTGAGATTTTTCTGAACCTAAATGCATTAGTCTAATCTGAAAGTTAAATACACTTAAATTAAAGGGACAACTCAAAAAGCATAATAAAACTGATAAATTGATGTTAGACATTAAAAGAATCAAGTCTTCAATTAAACATTTATTAAGCACTTAACTGTGGAGCAACAACAGCCAAGTGCTGGGTACACAGTCAAATGTACCTTGACATTAAGCCCCAAAGCCCTTGCAAGTGTTCCTAATCACAGGGAAAGCTACTGACTCCATGCTCTATGGCAAGTCAGGTTAATTTCGTAATGATGTGTTTATTGATTCATTCATTTAAAAGCAGCAGAAAAAAATGGGAAAAAATCAATACTCGGTTACCAGGGACTTATCAGCTTCCAGATCAATCCCAGAAGTTTCAAATGGCATCTTAATTATGAATGGGAAGTGCTGGCTCTCCGTCCACTGCAGTTTGTAGGCCACACAGCGTGTCCCTTCACACGGCCATTGGTTCCTGAGTGACAGGCCTGTATGACGGCTGCGGGAAAGGGGAGCTGCCGGGTTTCTTCTGGCCAACCACCTCTGCAGCGTTTGAGACTGTGCCGTTCTGGGCACAAAACCTGACCGTTTGCAACGCTGGCCTCAAGTCAGCGTTCAGGAGCACAGAGATCAGGATGGCCCACTGGTGAAGGACAGAAGTGGCAATTCTGGCTGCTGCTAACTCAGAAACATGGGCGTTTCGGACATGCAGTTCTGCCTAAGGGCCACAAAGGTGGGCTGATCTCAAGAAACTGGATTTTGGATGCTGTCCAGTCAGAAGAACGACTACAAAACTGGGTGCTAAGTAACTCTTTGGCAAATGTGTAACTAAAGGTATGAAAAGACGTTATCTTGATAGTACTGAAGGGAGAAAAGAAAGGAATCACACTGGGCTTCATTTCACAACAAACTGCCTTACTGTCAGTAACTCTTTTAAGATTATGGCCAATACCGAAATTTTTAAGACATTAAATGAATATATAGGGATTGGCATTTGTAGTTAAGGCAATAGACTTCTGTGAGTGAGAGCGAACGTGAGCCTGTGTGTACGTTTTAGTTTGCACAGAACAGCTACAGGTGAGCTATCCCACGCTGCAAGCTGCTCACGACGAGATTCGTGAGCACACTTAAGCACCTACTGCACCCGACACCCCTCAGACTAAATCCACGTTGCCTCTGCAGCCACTGTTTTGCACACGTGTTCTCCTCACAGAAAGGGGAGAGGGTACTCCGGGAACCTCAAGGGAGCAACACCAACAGACTTCACTAAGAGCCTCCCGTGTGCCGGCCCTCTGTGAGAGCAGCTCCCAGCCCAGTCAAGGAGACACACAAGTCATCGATGACAACACAGGGGACACAGGAAAAGCCCCGGTTCTTGAGGGCTGTGGGGCACAAAGGAGGGACCCCTGGAGCAGATGTGAGAGGCCGGTGGGGTTAGGGGCCTCAGGGGGTCGTTCCTGCTACGGATTAAGGCTGCTGAGAAGGGTGGTATGGTGGCTCATTCTACATGTCAACGTGACTGGGCCATGGGATACCCAGGTAACCGGTAAACATCACTCTGGGCATCTCTGAGGGTGTTTCTGCATGGGGTTAATATTTGAATCAGTGGACTGAGTAATGATGATCCCTGCCAACGATGCACCATCCAGCCAGTAGAGGGACTGAGTGGAACAAAAAGGCCGAGGAAGGGCTGCTTGGCTGGGACATCTGTCTTCTCCTAAACTCAGACTGGGACGGAAAGCATGGGGTCCTGGTCCTCAGGCCTTCAGACTCGGGCTGGCCCACACCACCAGCCCTCCTGGTCTCCAGCTCACAGACGGCAGAGCTTGGGACTCCTTGCGCTCCAAAATCGTGTGGGCCGATTCCTCACAGTAAGTCTCTTTCTATGTGGATCTATATATCCTATTGGTTCTGTTTCTCCAGAGAAGGCTAAGGGGCCTGGTCCAGAATGAGAGGCAGTCGCTCTGTGTGGCTGGAACACGAAAGGCCAGGATCGAGAGGGAAGAGGTCAGACCCGAGGAGTCAGGCCGCAAAGGGAAAAGCAGGCCATGCTAAGGAGTCATAGGATTTGGAGCAGGTGGGAGACATGACCAGATTCATGGTCTGGAGACGTTCTGGCAGCAGGGGGCTGAGCAACTTGGAGGTGGCCTAGGAAGTGGGCCGGGAGGCAGGTCTGGCCGCGGTGGCAGCAGGGATGGCCAGAAGTGACAGATTTAAGGGAGCATTAGGAGTTGGGGATGACAAGCCTAGGTGATTAAACATGTGGGGGGAGAACGAGGAGTGGGGGATGACTTCCTACACCCTGAGCTGGGACAGTGGGTGAAGGCAAAGAGCGATTCATTCAGCATCAGAATTTTATAACAGTGTGGTGTAGGTGATTAAGATACGATTTTGACGGCATCTGCAAGGCCCTTCCCCTCAAGTACCTCGCATAATATAAATTACACTATAATCCTAAGGGGAGATAAGTTTTACAGATTCAAATTCTCTGAAAATTGGCCTGATGAGACCACTAACCCTGCTTAAAAACTGATGGCTTGGGCTTCCCTGGTGGCGCAGTGGTTGAGAATCTGCCTGCTAATGCAGGAGACACGGGTTTGAGCCCTGGTCTGGGAGGATCCCACATGCCACGGAGCAACTAGGCCCGTGAGCCACAACTACTGAGCCTGCGCGTCTGGAGCCTGTGCTCCGCAACAGAGGCCGCGACGGTGAGAGGCCCGCGCACCGCGATGAAGAGTGGCCCCCGCTTGCCACAACTAGAGAAAGCCCTCGCACAGAAATGAAGACCCAACACAGCAAAAATAAATAAATTAATAAACTCCTACCCCCAACATAAAAAAAAACCCAAAACTGATGGCTTTCCACTATTCGCATGGGACAAAGTCCACTCCAGCACGTCCTGCTTGCCACCTTCCTTCAGAACAGGACTCCAACCGCATAGCCCAGGCCACCCCCCGGCCCATTCCAGGCACGTGGAGCTGGTTGCCATTTCTCAAATATAACGTGCACTGTTCCCTCTGGCCGGGAGCCTCATCTCCCCTGATGGTGGGTTGAACACACATTCATTTTTCAAGACCCAGGTCAAACGTCATCTAAATGAAGCCTTCCCCAAGCCCCCCAGGCAGACTGTTCACTCCCTCTTCTCAGTCCTTATATTCTGGACACCCCACAGCTCTCATCACCTACTGTGATAACTTGGGTCTGCTTCCTTTACTTATCCACAAGCTTCCTGAGAACAAAGAGTCCATCTCTTCCTCCCTGTGTTCCCAGGAGGAGCCAAAGAGGACACAGGAGGTGCTTATGGAGCTGACTGCACAAGAGGTCATCTCAGGCAGCCAGATGTCTGGTGACGAGCCTGGCGTGCACTCTGCGGACGGACAGCCACTCCTTCACAAGCTAAGTCTCATTCTGTGCTCCTATAGCCTCAGCAAGATGACTAATTACCTCCTGTCATAGACCTTTAGGTTGCCGTCAAAGTGAAAACCATAAATGTTAATTCTGTGAGGGCAAACAAAGGTCTACTACTTTCCCAGAAGCTCCACGTAACAGTAAATGAAGCAGATGAGTTAGAGTGGCTTAAGGACAAAGTCTCCTATGTTGCAAGATCCCCTTTAACTGCTTTCTGCAGATAAAACACACATCAACCCACTTACAGGTGAAACCCTCTGGCAGTAAGTTCCTACCTCTTGAGTGGCTTCCTAGCTCACAACAAACCCCCTTTTCTGGAAACAGGCCCCGACTGGGGGACGGGGTTGGGAAGGAGAGAGGCATGCGGGGCAGACCCAAGCTTGCGCAGTGACTGTAAATGCAGAAGCCCTGGTCACAGGGCCGAGAAGCCATGTGGTGGAGTCACAGCAGGGGCAGCAGCCCAGAGAGTCCGCCTGCTGCCTGGGCCCTAGAGCTGGCCGGCCCGTCCCCCCCACGTCTCGGCTGTTCCCCCCTTCCTTTGATTCCATGACACTCCCCCTTCTATGGGCCTATGTCAGCTCAAGTTCGTGTCTATAAAATGCACCTAAAAGAACTCGGACACCCACTTTGAGCCCTCTGGGTTCTGCATGCTCAGGCCAGGTGCCCTCCTCACATGTCTGAGCACCCAAGCTCACACCTGGGACGTCTCTCAAACAAGGCGTCTGCTTCACTTCTATGACCTTCTTGCTCAACTCGACCCTTAGCTCCTTAGGAGACAAGGTCAAATACCTGTGTACTGTCCACACGTCTCATCTCAGCGCTCTGCTCAAGTCACTTATGATTTGCTAAAGGACACGACGATCCGCCCAGATGGGAAAAAGTCTGATAGCAGGACAGCGGCAGCGTGTGGGTCCTCGTTAACGCTGTGGAGCAAGCCTGCTGTAAAGCACTGCTCCCCGTGGGACCTGCATGTTGAGACGCCATGGAACCACCTGCTGGAGAAGCCACTGTCTCAGTGTGTCAACTACACGGGTCCCCCTGCTGGGGGCCTCGCTCTTGAATCTGCTGGCACAGGACGGGGTGGGGGTGGGGGTGTCCATTTTTTAATATTCTTGCCTGATGGTCTTTATAAATAACTAAATCTCTACTTTACCTAGAATGCACTCTAGTAGGACTCGCTCTTATTCCAAAAGTATAGGAATAATAGTCTAGTCTAGAGTCAGTTTGGGGATTCTAAATGATTATGCCCATTCTTTCTCTAATGTACAGACAGAAACAATATTAGAGGTAAAAATTAGTAGCTTAGAAGGGTTGAGTGGTCCTGGAAGTGCAGTATACTTTCCTAGCACCATTTTTATGATGAGGGATAAGGTCAGAACAGGTAGAAATGACTAGAATTTTGCAAATGCTGACATGAAAAGCCAAGCAAGAGCGACGCGGAATTTACTCCTTTACCTAGGTGATTACTGGGAGCTAATTCTAGCTGAGTTCGAAGCTACAGCCACTGTAATCACACCACATGACTGTGTATTATTACCCTGGTGCTGAGAATCTCCTACCTCCCTGTGATACAGCTGAGAGATCACAGGAGGATCAGTTAGAGACGGAGGCTTGAGAGCTAGATCCACTCAGCGGTGGAACCTTAGGGAAGTCACCTCCTTGTCTATGGAAACCATCTACCGACGGGGCTGTGGAGGTGGTGATCTTTAGCTGAAAGCAGCATCAGGATCTGCTGTTTGACTCTATGGGAAAGAAACAAAAAGTGCTAGAATCTGCTCTCAGGAGAGGCCCGTGGGACAGTTCAGTAGTGAAACCCTCTGAGACAGAGAAAAGGATGGATAAAGAGTGGTGAGGGGGGGAGAAAGGGAGAGGGGAGCTCTTCCCCAGAGCATGCGTGAGAAAAGGAACAGTGGGGAGGCCTGTCAGGCTGGGCAGGAGGGCAATCTCAGCTCGCCTTGAGACGATACCCACACAGCACAGGGCCTGGATGTAAGTCTCGGGACAAGCACACAGCACCCCCCTGGCTAAGTCTTCTGGTCCAGTCCAAGTGGTTTGCCATGGGGCTGCATCATGTGTGTGTTTAGCTCAACTAGAGCAAGTGGCAAAAAAAAGAAAAAAAGAAAAGCATTACACATCACATGGTGTGGGCAGTTCCAACTGCATCCACCAATGAGTGTGTGCCCAGAGTGGGGTTGGGGGCGAGAGCGGGTACTGGGGACCCTGTGTGCCTCTTAAGGAGGGAACAGCTCTCTGGACCAAGAGGAATTCTAGTGTTGAGAGAAACATACGGCTTGTAAAACCCAGTCCCTACACAAAAACTAGCTACTCTGTTGGGTGTTCAGCTGCAGAAACTGAGCGCTGTTCCAAAGCCAGGATGCAAGCTGGCTGTTCCGGTGCCCTTCTGGGGGGCTTCCCAGTGAGCCTGGTAACACGTCCTCTGCGACCCCCGGGACTCTGTCTCTAGCAGATGCTGTGAGCTTCCCTGCCTCCCTCCCGGCTTGTGCTCAGGCCATTCCTCCCATGAGGCTGCCCTTCCCGCTCCTCTCCGCCGACTGAGAATCCTCAGCATCCTTTGTTGCCCCCAGGCCGACCAGCTTCTGAAGGCGGTCTCCAGTCACCTAGTACAAGCCACGCACTTGGCTGACTCATCCCTTTGGTGACTTGTCACTAACTACCTTAAAGTAAATTTTCACATGCTGGTTCACAATCTTCATTTAAAGGTTGTTATTAACTTTACCCAAAGCGATGCCTTTGATCACTAATCTGGAACACACCTCGAGAGCAGCGATCCCCCCACACCCAGAGCAGTGATTGGTGAATAAATTCATCGGCTCGAGCCTGTGACTAGGAGCACAGGCTCCGGGTCAGTGCACAGGCTTGCAACCTCCTGACCTCGGGCAGGTCATCGAGACTCAAGAAGAGAACACAAACCCCATTCGCTTCACTCATGACCAATCATCTATCAAGTGTGCACTTACAAATGCTGATGGGAGGAAAAGGACGCCGAGCTCATAGGAGCGGATCATCAACTGGGCACCGTTCTTCTCTAATGCTCCCCAGGCGGCCTTGGACAGATTGGCGCTGCGGGGACAAGGACAGGGAGAGGATTGACTCAGTGAGGCGTTTTAGCGCGGGTCAAACTCCCACAGCTGCGAGAGTGACGGTCAACGCCCGAGAGCCGCAATCATGTCCATTCAGCTTCTAGCAGAGTCCTGCATTTTGGGAAATGGAATGTAAATCCTGCTGTGCTATAATTCTCAAGATTTATCCAACTGATTGGTGAGAAAGTAAATTGATACAGCCACTATGGAGAACAGTATGGAGGTTCCTTAAAAAACTAAAAATAGAACTACCATACGACCCAGCAATCCCACTACTGGGCATATACCCTGAGAAAGCCATAATTCAAAGAGTCATGTACCACAATGTTCACTGCAGCTCTATTTACAATAGCCAGAACATGGAAGCAACCTAAGTGTCCATCAACAGGTAAATGGATAAAGAAGATGTGGCACATATGTACAATGGAATATTACTCAGCCGTAAAAAGGAACGAAACTGAGTTATTTGTAGTGAGGTGGATGGACCTAGAGACTGTCATACAGAGTGAAGTAAGTCAGAAAGAGAAAAACAAATACTGTATGCTAATACATATATATGGAAGCTAAAAAAAAAATGTATATATATGGTTCTGAAGAACTTAAGGGCAGGACAGGAATAAAGATGCAGACATAGGGAATGGACTTGAGGACACGGGGAGGGGGAAGGAAAAGCTGAGATGAAGTGAGATAGTGGCATGGACATATATACACTACCAAATGTAAAACAGATAGTTAGTGGGAAGCAGCTGTATAGCACAGGGAGATTAGCTTGGTACTTTGTGACCACCTAGAGGGGTGGGATAGGGAGGGTGGGAGGGAGACACAAGAGGGAGGGGATATGGGGATATATGTATACTTATAGTTGATTCACGTTGTTATACAGCAGCAACTAACACAACAATGTAAAGCAATTATACTCCCATAAAGATGTTAAAAAAAAAGATTTATCCAACTGCTAATTAGAGATAGCTTCACCCTGACCTGTGTTTTCCCCTGAGGGCAGCTATTAAAATAATTATCATTCCTTAGAAAGACCCCCACCCCAAAACCCCTTTCCTTTTCACGACCCTGCTGTAGCCCTAGACAGGAGATCTCGTTTTGTTGTATATAAAAGTAGCACTTAAGAAAAAAAACTATGTGAAGGAAATGCAAATCAAAACCACAATGAGCTATCACCTCACACCTGTCAATGGCTATCATTAAAAAGACCACAAGCAAATGTTGGCGAGGATGTGGAGAAAAGGGAAGCCTGGTGCAGAGTTAGTGGGAATGTAAACTGATGCAGCCACTATGGAAACAATATGGAGGTTCCTCAAATAACTAGAAATAGAACTACCATGTGATCCAGCAATCCCACTCTGGGGTATATATTCTAAGAAAACAAAAACACTAATTTGAAAAGATACATGCACCCCCATGTTCACAGTAGCATAATTTACAATAGTCAAGATATGGAAGCAACCTAAGTGCCCATCACAGATGAATGGATAAAGAAGATGTGGTATAGATTAGCGGTCCCCAACCTTTTTGGCACCAGGGACCAGTTTCATGGAAGACAATTTTTCCATGGACCAGGGGTGGGGTGTGGGGGGGGGTTGATTTCAGGATGATTCAAGCGCGTTACATTTATTGTGTGCTTTATTTCTATTATTATTACATTGTAATATATAATGAAATAATTACACAACTCACTATAATGCTGACAGGAGGCAGAGCTCAGGCGGTAACGCGAGCAGTGCGGAGCGGCAACTGTAAATACCGATGAAGGTTCGCTCGCTTGCCCGCCACTCACCTCCTGCTGTGCGGCTGGGTTCCTAACAGGCCACAGACTGGTACCAGTCCATGGCCCGGGGGTTGGGGACCCCTCATATATATAACACACACACACACACACACACACACACACACACACACACACACACGAATATTACTCAGTCATGAAAAATGAAAAGTTGCCATCTGTAACAACATGGATGGACAAGGAGGGTATTATGCTTATGAAGTCAGACAGAAAAATACTGTGTGTTACCACTTATACATGGAATCTAAAAGATAACTATAAATATAACAAAACAGAAAGAGACTCACAGATACAGAGAACAAACTAGTGGTTATAGTGCGGAGAGGGAAGTGGGGGGCAAGACAGAAGTGGGGGATTAAGAGGTACCACCTACTGTGTACAAAATACACAGGTCACAAGGATATATTGTATAACACAGGGAATAGAGTCAATATTTTATAAAAACTATAAATGGAGTATAATCTATAAAAATACTGAATCACTATATTGTATACCTGAAATTAATATTATAAATAAACTATACTTTAATTAAAAAAAAACTCTGTCAATATAATCTTACAGAGTAGTATCTTAAGCTTCACATTCCCTTTTCTGCCTTTGGTTTTGGCCAGGGAGTGCTAATTTCTACTTTCAATCAAAAGAAAACAGCTCCAAGGGCACTAGATTGGTATTTGTATCCAGAAAGAAATAGTGCCTTTAGATTCATGTTTTATGTGGACAAAGAGTTGTAGATACGGCTGAAAATCACACGATGCAGTGGGAGGAGGAGGCTTGGACCTGACTGGAGGCACCAGGATGCGAGCAGGATGCCCAGGAGCAGAGATGAAACAGCTCCGAGGCATCTTTAGAAACTCTCTCCTGCAGCAAATCAGGCCGAGAGCTCTCATCCATCCGTTAATCAGCGTAAACTCACTGGGACCATTTTTTTCAATTAGGCTCACCCAAATTCTATCTCATTTTTAGAATGGAGAGTAAAACCTCAGCTATTCAGACCCTTAAAGCCTGACTTTGTGGATAACAGAAAGATTCATTAAAGATTCATTCACTGGGGCATCAACCACTCTCCTGAGCCAAGGGCTGGGACTGCTGTCGTGGGGACTGAAGTCAAGGAGAAACAGGCATCAGTGAGGTGAAAAGAACAGTCTCTGTTCAGCATTCTATGGGAACAGACAAGGAGGAGTATGGAAATCAGAGCTAAGGAAGCTCTTAGAGCAATTAAGCTACAACTTCAAAAAAAAAAATAAAATAAGGGTATTCACAGACCTCCCTACCTTCTTAAACGGACCACACTGAGGACAGGGGACCTTTCTTTGATGCCCAAGAGCCACAATCATGAACATCACTATCAGTGATGTGTCACAAAGACATACAATGCAGAGGAAGTGGGAAGTTGACAATAAAGTGATATTACGACTCTAGAAAAACAGCCTGCTTTTATTTCTCTCGCCTGTTAGTAACATAAAGTGACTGCCTGGGTCGAGACACAGGTTTAAGGGCAAAACCAATCAGTGAGCGTGAGGTGGAAGCCGTCTTCCTATGAATAATTTTTCCAGCTTTCTAGATTATCGCCTTCCCGGTAACTCCCTCAACTTGTCGGCAGAACGTTATAGGTGAGAGGCACTTTCCGGAAGGCTTATTCTCACTCTTCCCTCACTAGTCACGTTTTCCTCAACATCCCAAGATCTGAGGGCTTATTCCAAGGTAAAGATCAATGAAGATCATGAGAACATCTCCTCAGACGGTTTCCTGCAACTCTCCTTTGTATTTGGCTTCTAAGAGAATTCTAAGCATCTGGAACCTTAAACTCTATCCTGAATAATGAGACTAAAAGTCTCTTGTAGGCTGTCTAGGTGATAAATTTTTATTCCTTGAAATAGCATCTTTGATACTTCTTTACACTCTGAATACACTTTGGATCACTGGTGCGCAGGGCGGCCAGCACATGGGGTATATATTTGCAGGCTCTGACCCGCCTGCTGTGTGTGTGGATGGGCATCCGCCAGTGTCTGGCAGAGGCACGGTGGCACCACAGGGCTGTTTATGACAAGCTTGTTTACTCCTGAAATGCCAAAGGAGCTCCAGCTTCTCATCTTCTCCATTCAGGAGCCACATCTACTGCCTGCCCTGGCTTCTTGCTGTGGCCACTACCACCCCTCAAGCTCAGTTCTCCATGACTTCTATCCCCTGCTGGCCTGAGCTGCTTCTCCCCCCCCAGTGCTGCACTTTCATTCTGGGTACTGGATGTGCTTCATCACCTAAGAGCGTTGGGGTCTGAACTGACTTTGCATTCTCTGGGGTATCGAACATTTGTAAGTTGGAGAACTTCAGAGGGTGATTCTGGATGTCCCGTGTTGTACTGTCCATCAGAAACTCTGCCCAAGCCTTTAAGAAAGTAATGGTGAATAAAACAGTGGCTTCTGGGGGATGGAGGTGTGTATTAGTTGCGGTTCAACCAGAGAAGCAGAACCACTTTGTGTGTGTGTGTGAAATATACAATGTATGTAATTTACAAGAATTTGACATCAGGAAAGTAGCTGTGAGAGCCAGTAAAGCAGTCTGTGCTTTCCTGGCTCTCACAGCCAGGAAAGTAGCTGTGAGAGCCAGTAAAGCCAGTTGCTGTCTTTGCCCTAGAGCCGCAGCTTGAGGTCTGCAGGGTGGACAGAAGCCAGAGGATGCATACACAGTGGAGGACAAGCCAGAACCACAGGCAACGAGATGAAGCCACATATACAGGCGCAAACCATGTCTTTTCGTGCTGCCTCTGGCATCGAGGGTAGGGTGTCCTGCAGAAGCCGGGCCCTCACCAGAGCTAAACGCACATACCTGGCGAGGTCCAGGGTTAGAGAAGTTGCAGCAGGACCAGGAGAAAACGCAGCAATGCAGGGCCAGCTGCCACCTCATGCCAAGAAGGTGAGCCAGCCCAAGGTGACAGTGTGTGGGTTATCACAGTGCACTTCACATCTGCCCTCTAATCCCCACAGGAATCTCCTCTGGGGCCCATCCTAACCAGAAACATACAAGAAAACTAACCGGAAACGTACAAGAAAAGGGACTCTGCAAAATGTGGTTCAGCCCTGGTCCAGCCCAGAAAAGGGACTCTGCAAAATGTGTAAAACTGACACATTACAAAGCCTCCACAGGGTGGGATGTTTTTTTCCTGAGCCCCTGCTAAGCTGACCAACGGTCAGTTATTCAACTGGGCAGTTTATGGGCCCCTTAATGACCAGGAGCTCGGCTGTGGTCAGTTCTCTGCCATGGCCTGCAGAGCGTGGCTGTAACTAGAGATCTGACCTCAGCCCACACTATGGGAATTCTGTCCCACAGTTTAAAGTTTTAAGAGTAAATTCAAACTAATAATGTATAACAGAGAATTCCTGAAAGAAAGCTCAGTAAAGCACAGGAATGCCACATAAGGGACATGGTGAAGAAAGGAAGGCCAATGCTGAGAACAGCTCCCTGGACCCCAAATCAGGAAAGAGGGTATCGCCCACAAAGACACCCAAAGGCACTCCTCTTCCTCCCAGGCCTTAGCTTCTCGTCTCTAGAATGAGGGATTTCAGCCGATGAGGCCAAAATTCCCTTTCTAGACAACAGTCTACAATGACTAGAGATGTCCACACTCGCCTCTAACTAACTCAGTCCCTCCACCTACATACTCCAACCGTGAAGATAAAATCCATGATAACGTGTTGGGAAAACAGCCATGCAAGAAAGGAGAAGGGGGCAAGGAAGGTGATCTCTGGGCCGACCCTGCAACGGCATCTGAAAGCTTCACATGTCATAGCAGCAGCAGCAGGAGCCATTACCTCCAACCCCAGCCTGAGCACTGGAGCAGCTGACGGAGTTTACTTCTAAGATTCTGTTGCAAGGTGTCTGAATCCCTGAGGATGACTGCTGCTTCGGGAAATGTGTCCTTTGATACAGCACTTCTTTCACGGTTGGTACCTGATGTTGGCAGTGGCTGCCCAGAGCGCAGAGATGCCTAACAGACCGAGCTTTTAGCCACACATCCTGGAGGACGGGGGTGGAGGAGCAGATGCTCTCACAGACAGATGCAATAAACAGAACGTTGACAGTGGATGTGAGAGAGGATGGAGATGGAGCAGCTGGGGTGACGAGGAGGGAAAACGATCAACTCGAGCTCGTGCTGCTGTCACCCTGTCCTCAAACCCCACAGCTGCGTGCCTGTCTCTCTCTCTCACTCACACACACACACACACACACACACACACACACACACACACACACACACACACACTGACACTGTGAGTCACCTTCCCCTTTGCATTTGCTGTAGGTTTTCCTGTATTGTGCTTGGGCTCTGTTTCTTTTTATGTACTGAAAAAATATTTTTGAGGAAGACAGAAGATATTCTCACTGCAAAGGATGTGAGTTGTATCTAGGTACATGCAAGGAAAGAATCTTTAATTTTGATGGATTCTGTCAAATTTCTCTCTAAAACTATGTCTTAATTCTGCCAATTATCCACTTTTAAATTGTCACTTGTCTTTTTTATTGATATACAGTGTGCATTAGTTTCCCACTGCTCTTACAAATTGCCACAAATTTACTGGCTTGGAACAACACAGATCTTTGGTCTTACACTTCTGGAGGTCAGAGTCTGGAATGGGTCTTGCTGGGCTAAAACAAGGTGTTGGCAGCTTCCCTTTCTTCCCCTCCAAACCTGTTGTCTGCCTTCCACTCAAATAATATTCTTCACTGCCAAACCCCATGGGCTTCTAGACCAGTGGTTCTCAACTGGGGGTGATTTTGCCCCTCGGGGACATTTAGCAATGTCTGGGGACATTTTCTAGAGGCCAGGGACGCTGCGAGATACCCAACAATGCACAGGACGGCCCCGTAACAAAGAACGACCCGGCCCCAGATGTTCAGGAGTGCCGCGGCTGAGCTACCGCTGTAGACCTCTCTGCTGTGCTGATGTGGTTGTCTCCTCCTCCCCTGCCTCTGGTTTCCTTGGCTTTCCCTCCACTTGACTATTCTGGTTCTCTCCCAGCTCTCTGACTCAGCTTCTCTCAGATGTGCTGCTCTTTCCACCCCGAACCGTACCCTCTAAATTTCTGCTCTGCCCTTGGTTCCTCTTTCTTCCCTCCCACAGGGACTTTCCCACTCACCAGCTGCAACCGTTACTTTAACAAGAGGACGCTCAGACTTGTCCAACTTTGATCATCAAATTTCCAAATGGGCATCTGCAACCACAAGCTGGATTTCTCCACTGGAATATCACATGGTTACCCCAAATCCAACACTCCAAAAACCGAAAACTATCAGCATGCCTTCCCCTCTGAAAACCAGCTTTCTTTTGAATTTGATTCTGTCCACAATCTCAGTCAGGCTCAGAAATCTCAGGGACTTTGGTCTTGCCGGCTCCACTGGCAGCTGTGTAGTCAGATATCAAGCTTTTTTAACCCCTTGTAACATTCCTTTTCTCTTTCCAAGAAGATCTCCCTAGTTCAGTCCTTCCCACCCCAGACTTTAGATCCAAACAGATTTCCCTGTCTCTGGTTTCTCATTCTATGTCTTCCTCCAGTGGCTCTCCAAGTATCAATGCATCCTTTCTCCTGAAGCATATATAAAGCAAATGTATAGCCTGGCATTTAGGAAACTCCACAGTCTGACCAAGTTTATGCCCTTCAATCTTCTTTCTTTTTTTTTAAAATAAATTTATTTATTTATTTTTGGCTGCATTGGGTCTTCGTTGCTGTGCGCAGGCTTTCTCTAGTCGTGGCAAGCGGGGGCTACTCTTCGTCACGGTGTGCGGGCTTCTCATTGAGATGGCTTCTCTTGTTGCGGAGCACCAGCTCTAGGTGCGCGGGCTCAGTAGTCGTCGTGCACAGGCTCAATTGCTCTGCGGCATGTGGGATCTTCCCAGACTAGGGCTCGAACCCGTGTCCCCTGCACTGGCAGGCGGATTCTCAACCACTGAGCCTCCAGGGAAGCCCCCCTTCAGCCTTATTCTGCAGCATGTCTTTTCTTGACTCCCCTACCCTTAACTAAATTGATTTACTGACTGCCTCCACATCTTCACAAACACCATTTCCTTGTCCATGATGCCTTCCACCTACCCACTCCTGGGGATAATTGAGCCCTTTCTCCTCCAGCTCTTTCAAGAAGCTGTTGATGGCTATTCCAGCCCACAGATGTCTCCCAGGACTGAATCCTGCAGATGTTAGGTGGGCAGGAAATATCTAATTAATTTGAGAAAAGAGACTAATACACAAAGGCTTAGAAGATACAATTTATCAAGACTATTTTGTTCATTGTGGTTAGAGAATTAAAAACTTTTAAACTACAAAAGTAAGCAGGAGAGGCACAGTAGGCCAGTGGGTGAGAGCAGAATCTGAGCTCACATACTTTTCAATCACAATTACAGCCAACACTGCTCATCTTCAAGTTCTGTACCTGTAAGGTCTGGTAATGCAGCTGCCTCATAAAAGTGATGTGCAGATTATATCAGAGAAGGTGTGTAAAGCCCCAGGCACATATATGTTGCTTAACAGATACTACCTATTACCATCATTGAATACTTGGCTAAATTTATGGGAGGCTGACTCTGGTCCTTCTCTCTGGTGTGACTCCCCAAGCAATGGAATTCTCCAGAAGGCAGGTCCATTTGGACCTCCTAATCCTAGGTTATAGTGGTAGATGGGTCCAAAAACCATTCATCAGATTGCTTCACTGATTCAATAACCCTATCACAAGGCTTTCCTGGTGGTGCAGTGGTTGAGAGTCTGCCTGCCGATGTAGGGGACATGGGTTCGTGCCCCGGTCCGGGAGGATCCCACATGCTGCGGAGCGGCTGGGCCCGTGACCACTGAGCCTGCGCGTCCGGAGCCTGTGCTCCGCAACGGGAGAGGCCACAACAGTGAGAGGCCCGCGTACCGCAAAAAAAAAAAAAATCCTATCACAAGTTCCCGAGGCAGAGATACAGTGAGCTTCTATTTTATTTTGTAAAGGATGTCCAAAGGATTTTGGTCTCCTTGATACAGACATATGCCCCCCAATTTTCAATACAGATATGAGTGATAATGTGCCAGGAACTTAAAAGCATGGTTAAAATTAAACCAATCATGCAGATGTCCAACAATCTTGCCAGATTAAGTGCCAAAAAGGACACATCACATCAGCTGTGTTTTGGGGGCTGGTATCTGATTTATAGATACAATGTATCAACAAAGAAATGCCAGCAGAAAAACAAAAATGATTATGACCCATGTTTTTCCAAAGATAAGCAAGAGCAGAGTCTAGAAGAGATAACATACGTGGGTGTGCGCTTTTGCAAGTTACGATTCTGACAGATCACCAAACAGACTGAGAAATCCACTTGCAACCTCACTTTGTTTCTCAGTCACAGGCATGTTACGACCCCCTTTTGAATCTGGATTTGGAAGCCTAGCTTTCAATCCACGGCACAGTCCAGCCTAGCGGTCAACTTAGTCTGTAAAAGAATCCATCTCTCTTTGATCCCACAAATCGAATCACACGGGCTTAAAAAGCCATCATGTCAGCATACAGAATCCAAAATGACAAAAAACACTGTCAAGCGGAATCAAAAGTTGCTTTTCAAATTTCGGGTCAAAACTGGTATTTAGAACACCATATCAAACAATGTCAGTGTATATTTGTTTGTGATAACCCAAAACTGATTGCTATTTCATTTTCTACTGAAACGTTCCATTATTTTGGTCCATCTCCTATAGTGGAAAGGCAAAATAAGCACTTGGAAAGAGCAACAGGTTCATAAGATTTGAATTTTGGTTTTGGTCAGCTGTTACCTTGGGGTTACATCCTTTGGGCACCAATTTCTTTGTCTATAATATGGGTTTAACACCATCTGTTCACTTCACGGGGTTATAATGAGGAATGAATAAAATAATCTAGGCGAAAGTGCTTAGGAAATTGTAAAGCATGGCACAAAGGAAACATTTGTAAAGTATTACTACTTTGAACAGATCCATGAAATTTTGTTAGAATAGGCTCTGGGAGGCTATCTACTGTAATATATTTTAAACTTTTTTTTTTTTAACCTGGAGAGTCCTTTGTTCAAAGGAAACATTTAAAGCAGGACAGTGAGCTCTGAAAGTGGTTTCCAGGACCCTTAGGGCTCCAGGGACCATGGCCCCAAACCACTGATCTAGTCTAGCCCCTGGTTACCCACGTGGGGAAACAGCTTAGAAAACGGAAGGAGCTGTGGAGAGCAAGGGTGTGGCTGCAGGCAGTGGACTGTTTATAATCCAGGTAGCACTGAAAGGTCCGATGAATAGCCAGTATTTGGTCAATTCCCTTAGAGACCTCGAAAGGTTTCTGAAGAAGATCCCTCCCTGAGCCCCCAAACAAAGTCTGTGACATTGCTCAAGCACCTCGCCTTTGCTTCCCTGGCTCCCACAGGGGGTTAGCCTCTGGGAACCTCACAGCCAATAGCACCAAGTACTGATGCTGCAGAGCCAACAAGTGGTTTCCACGAAAACCTTCCGAGACGGCATGAGGGGCAGCCTCCTGGGGGTGAGCGACCAGCTCCACGAACTCTGCCTGCATCTGTAACTTTCCCAGAGAGTTCCGTTCACAACCTTGCAGGTAACCCAATTCTTCCAGCTTCCTCCCGCCCTGCTCTCATCAGCCTGTTCCTCTGGATTCTTCTGCAAGGTTTCTATTGCGAACGCCCCTCTGCTTTTCCCTTCTGTGACCACCTTTATAGTCTGTGTCTGGAACTCTGCACCAGTCTCTCAGTAGTTTTCTCTGCCCCCATGCTTTATTTCCTCTATTCTATCCCATAAACCAATTCCAGAAAGAGTCATGACTTAGAAGAAAGAGCCGTTCAAGTGCTGGTTCGACCATGTCCTCGATGAGCAGCCTCAGCTCTGCACCTGTTTCTACATTCATAACATACCTGCTCCACTTAGATCTCAGAGGGCACGGGGATGGCCTTATCATGGGAACAGTACATCAGTTATAAAGCCTTGAACAAGGACAGACACTATCAGTAACATCAGCAAAACACTGTTGGCGATCTCACTCCCTTGTTCAAAGGCATTCAGTGCTCCCCACCTGCGAAGCCTCAAGTCCTCTGCCCGTCAGGCCAGCGCCACAAGCCCTGACCCATCCACTGGTCAGGCTGCCCTCCCACCCCACAGCTCTCCGTGCCAGCCCAGACCACCGCCCCCTCTGGCAGCGCCCCCTGCCTGAGGACTTCAAGTACATGATTTCTTCTACCTAATGTTCCACCTCGGCCTATCAAACACAAAACATGCCACGTCCCAAAGCTTCATCTAGTTATTTTATGCAGAAGTGATCTCTCTCTTCTCTGAACCACCACCCCTGCATTACTGCCACCCTGGATGCCCTGAACTGCCACAGGGTAAACTGTGAGTTCCCCTGAACACACACACGTGCGCACACCTACCTACATCCCAATCAACCTCTTGGTAGATGGGCAGATCTAGTGATCAATATCCCAAGCTTGGGGACGTCTGCAGGCCCATAGGCCCACCATGGTATCAAGAATAGGTGCTGAATGTGCATCTGCAAAGGAAGAGCAGATGAGCAAAAGACTGAATGATAAGGGACTTCAAAGCAATGTGGGACGACAGGTACATCCAGAAGATCCAGGCTCTAGGCGGCATGAACCACTATGCGGGTGGTTGAGTTTGGTATGAACAGTGTAGATGGGCAGAAGCCAGAGGACTCAGGCGCTCGAGAAATCTGTCAGGTGCCTGGATGTTGACTAGCAAGTGGGAACTGACGACCAGGATGAAGAAGTGTTTTAGGAGAACCTGGAAGGTTTAAGCACTGGACCCTACCAAAGCCTGGCACAGACCGGATGCTCAAGAGACTAACAGAGGCAGGACACACAAAGGCTAGGAAAAAGCAGCATCAGGCCTCTCACGGCCAGCCACACTGTCATATGAGCTTGCGCAGCAGGGGCCACAAATGACAGCTATGGCAGAAACCACAACCTTCACTGAGTTGGGGGTGGAGGGTGGGGAAGCTATGGCAAAGCGATGGGTAGGAAGTCAGAACATTTTCATCGAAGGGCCAGGAGAGAAGAGTCGGGGAAAGGTCTGGCTCCGCAGTGCTGGAGGCCATTAGCGGGGAGGAAGCACGATCTGACAAGTTGCTCTTAGGAAAGGGAGCTGCGGTGAGTTTTTGAGCTGCGTGTTCTCGCCAGAGACTTAGCCAGCAGTGCTGATCCTGAAGCAGAAGGCAACAGGGCTACACCAGCTAGAACACAAGCTGCTTGTGGGCAGGGACCATGCCTGTCTTGTTCATCATCCATCACCAAAGCACAGAGCAGTGTCTGGCACACAGGCAAGAAATATTCATGCTAGACTCTCTGGGTGTGAATCCTAGCTCTACCACCTTGCCTACTGGGCCACGTTTTTCAAGGTCTCTATGCTTTAGTTTTCATATCTCTAAAATGAGGATTATAGTACCTAGATCTCAACTGGGAGGATGAGATGAGTCAGCATTAAATGAGTCAGCATATAGTAAGCACCACACAAGTATCTGTTATCATTTGTGAGGCGTCTTCTTTGGAGGCCAGTTCCTGGTGCAGAGCTCCCAGACTGTACCTCGTCATCTCTAGCCACAGGTACAACTTGTCACTAGCAATGCCAGCGTACGAAGGGTCTAGAGGCCCTAGGTTGGGGGTCTCAAGCTTTCTCCCATCAGGGATAGTGCTTCAGGAGACTTGCTCCCACGAGCATGAAAAGCGGCATGTACTGACCTTGGTCTACTTGTACCAGAATGCAAGAAAGTGAGGGACCTTGAATCATCTCTAACATATAAAGGAAATCATTTGCAGACTTTCATATATAATAATAATAATAATAATAATAATAATAATAATAATAACCATTATTTGTAACCAAGTACTTGAGACATACCAACTTGGAGCTGTAGCCCCAGGCAACCAAGTCTACTCCAATGACATCTATGAATATTTTTCTGTGTGATCCAATCTGATTTTTACCAAAAAGCTCAGACGAAGGAGGAAAAAGACTATTTGTTTCAGAATCAAAGGAACAGACATAAGAGAAACATTGCACAGCTATGTGGAAAAGCAGAGGGGGGGAGAGTCTCCTTTATGTTTCCTCAAAAAGCCACAGTCGTTTTCTAGTCAAGCACTTGTCTTGTTTTCCCCTGAAGTGGCAGCACTAACATTTCTACTCATCCCAACCATCCTGCAATGCCTGTCGGTTGCTAGGCAACTGTAACAGGGATCGCTGCTCTCTGCCCACCCACAATGCACAGCTTTCATAATTGTTCTCACTGGGTTTGCCAATTACTCCTAGCCACTATCTTCTCAGCCAAGGTTGCTTCTTCAAGCTCATCTTCTTGCCTGCTTGGTCCTGTGGTAAAATTTAAACACTGTATTTGTCATTATGTTCCAATAATTCCATAACAGGCTGTCCATCAAACACAGGATGATTTCACAGTAGCATGGAGAACTATAAATAGCTTTCCATAACAGCAACCAGACAAAAGCCAGCCAATAAAACATTCTAATAAGTTCAAGCTAAAGTGCTAGTTTTAAGTTTCTTTGAACATATTCTTCTGGCTGAATATACTTGCCTTGATTATATAGAATAATTATGACCAGTTTTTAACTTAACCACATTGAGTTGAGAAAAGGCTATACCTATGGAAAATCTTTAGGTCACATACTACACATCCATATGTCATATAAACAAAACAGTTTTGATAAGCTTTCTTGACTCCCTAGAGGCCTAATGAACATGACCTTAATAATAACACGTGGTTGTCAGTAGCCAGTAAAAACCAAGTAGTTGACTAACATCATCATACCTCATACCGTTTAATGGGTAACCTTCACACTTACTTCCTATCCTCCTCCTCTGAGCATTCCATAAGTGAGAAAAGGCTCAGATTAGAAATGACTTTCCCGGGGGTGGTGGTGGTGCTGTGATGAACTGGGAGACTGGGATTGACATGTATACACTAATATGTATAAAATGGATAACTAATAAGAACATGCTGTATAAAAAAATTAATTAAATAAAATTAAAAAAAAAAATGAAATGACTTCCCCAAAATTTGAGAGGCAAGGCTAGTAAGCGGCAATCCCGAATTAGGACATGGATCTTTGGACTCTACCTCAGGGCCATTTCCTCCACAGTATGATGGCTGATTGGATAAAATCATCACCTGAGGTACCTGAGTTTGAAAGGGCTGATGAGGTTAAAGCTAAGAAACTAGCAGTAGTGGTTTGGGGTTGAGCAGAATGGCTGGGGACCAGGAGTGGGATGACAAACCTGCTCTGCACACCCTTGTTCTATGATGTGTGGATATAATTTATTTGAACAGAAGTTCTGAAAAGGGCACTGATTCAAATACGTACTGGTCCCTAACCATACACTGGGCACAGTGTTAGATGCTGAGGATAAAGGTGAGTAAGACCGGCACCCACTCTCAAGCAGCTCATAATAAATTGAGGCCAATGGATGCCCAAAGACCAACAAGGGACATGTAAAAGGACCAGGCAAGAGGTGCTTGAAAACACAAAGGAAAAACAATGAATCATGTCTGCTGAGCTAGAAGAAGTTGCAAAGGGGAAGATTTGAGACCAACCTTAAGAATAAGCTTAAGTTAAAAAAAAGGATAAGCTTAAGTGTTCTGGACAGTACAGAAAGGAAAACATACTTAAACCTGAGAAGCGGTCAGAAAATGAACGGTACTGTAGTTAGATTAAGAGGGATACCACACATTCATTCAAAATTTCCTGAGCTACTGCAGACCAGGTACTGTACTAGGTGCTATACTTAGTGGTCTGAAAGAAAACAGACATTGCACAAAATTACCAAGTGTCAGGAAGAGCATTTTCGTAGGAAAAAAAGTATGGGAATTATGAATTCATTTTCTCTTAGAGTAGAACAAAAACTAACATATACAAGTCCAATCACGCGGAAACTTCATTAAAAATGGTTTTAGTGCAGATTTGGGTGATGTGGCAGCTCTATACTAAAACACTACCCAGGATCTATAAAAAAGGTTTTCAGTCAGAATCCCAATCACAACACATCATGAAAGAGAGGAAATGAAAACTTTGTGATTTTTGTGTATTTAAAAGGATAAATAAAACAGAAGATGAAAACTGTATTAAGGCTAGCATTTTTATAAGATTTCAGTTCCTGATCTTCAAGCCAGTTTCCACATTTGTGAAATGTCAACTGGGTAAAACCAAGTCCGTATGACCAGGAAGCCAACATCCTCTACTTACGATGGGTACAGAAATGACCAGTGATCATTATGCACACACTATAGGAAATATGAGAAGTACACTTCTAAAGTGATGAGGTTTTTTGTGTTTTTTTGGAAATTAGATCTTTTAGGATCCTACTTATCTTTTATAAGACTTACTATCATTATTTTTTAACAACTCTACACATCCTAGTGAATGTGGTTCTCCAAAGCCATCATGCTGCAGGGTTATTACCTCACTCCAATAAAGCTGCCTTCTTTGGCTCCAAATAATGCTAGAACTTCACTTCTTAAACAGCCTCTAGAGCCTGAGGTTCAGTCTTTTGAGTATATTCAAGGGGCATTTCCCTTAACTATGGAAAATAAACCTCAAGTTTAAAAATAGTAAGAAATTATTTCAAGTCAAGACTGGAGAATAAGATGGATGAATCAAGCTGGGTAATGAATACCAATGAGGCCGGTGGAGGGCAGAACTGGAAGACAGCCCCCAAGATTTCTGCCCCTGCCCCCGGTGTACGTATCCAGTATAATCCCCTCCCCTGGAGTGTGAGCAAAAATTGTGAGTATGATGGGATTTCATTCCCATGATTAGGTCACTAATCCCTTGACTTTTAAGTTAATCAAAAGGTTTGGGATAATCCTGGGCGGGCCTGACCTAATCAGGTGAAACCTAAAAGGAGGGACTAGGTCCTTCCTGAGGAGAGATTCTCCTGTTGATTTTGAAGAAACAAACGGCTATGCTTTGCCATAAGCAACTAAATTCTGCCAACAACCAGTGAGTTTGGAAGAAGACCCTGAGCCTTAGAGGAGATCATAGCCCTCCCTGGTCAACACTTTGATCCCGTGCAGCTAACCCATGTCCAGACTCCTGACCCACAGAAACTGCAGGATACTAAATCTGCATTGTTTTCAGTCACTCAGTTTGTGGTAACTTATTACAAAGCAACAATAACCTTATACAAGGCCTAGAACAGAAGCATGTCTATTAAGAAACAGTACTCGTTAATGTGCCATGTAAACTCATTTTGAAGGAAATTCCAAAGAGTGGCAAAAGGATTTGAGCAGTGGCAGTATTCTTCATAAAATATCTAGTTTCAAAAGGTGACCACCTTGAAGGGCAACATTTCTTTGGACATGCAATTCTGACTTATTAAAAAAAAGAAGTCTCATTTTTAGGTTAGAGTCAAAATTCACATTGCTTATCATCCATCTTGCTTATTACTGTTATAATTTTTTTCTGGGAAATCTGTTTTAGTAAAAGGTATTTATTCATCCCAAACGTGAACACTAACATGGAGGGGTAATAGATCAAAGTAGTAAAGTGTCAAAAAAACAAAGGGAGTTAAATGCATGCAGCTTTTGATGTATTTATCTTTCACTAAAATCCCCATTCTTAAAACATAATACGTCTGCCACTCTGTAGATGGATTGCAAGGTTTGCTGGCATTATCGTTTCATTTAGACTAGAATCCATGGTTCTCTCTACAACCCCACCTCATCACTCTAAAGTAGGAAAATGCATTAAATGAAAGAACAGCAGCACTCATAAATCAGTTGTTCACAGAGTTCTGAATTTATTCTCAAAGACGACAATACCATCCACCAGGAGAGACAATCTAGGGGATATTTAGAAAGGCATGGGGCATCTGGATGGCTTTCAGCGTGACATGGCGGCTCGTATGTGAGGCCCAGGTTACTGAACACCCCATAACGCACAGGACAATCCTGCACAACGAAGGATTATCTTGACCAAAATGCCAGTTACTGCTCTGACCTCCCCGGCCCTCCAATCCCACTCACTCCAGCAATAGCCACTTGGTTTCTCCATCACAAACCAGAATATCCCCAACTCCGCCTCTCTGCCCAGAACGCTTTCCCCCAGCTCTCCCCCCACACGGCTCCCTCGCTTCTTTCAGGTCTCTGCTTAAATGTCACCACGTCAGCGAGGCGTTCCCTGACCATCCTATTCATGGGCAGCCTCCCTTCCTGACACAGGGATAGCACAGTGCCTGAGGATGTTACTGGGCTCCTGGGCGCTTGTTGACCCCTCTGTGCTTCAGTTCTCCCATCTGTAAAGGGGACTAACAGCTCTGTTGTAGGGCTGTTATGAGGATTACATGAGCGTATGTGTGTGTATGGACTATGCTTTTAGAAGAATGCCTGGAACTTAGCGTAAGCACTACGTTAGCTCTGAAAATCTAAAACAACCGAAACCAACTTGGAAATTAAGCTATTACCTAACTTATCATATTAATGGCAAAACTTAATTTTGTTAACTCATTAGGTGACAGAAGTTGACCTAAGCTAACATGAGGCTTCTTGTAACACCACTAAGGATGTTAATAGATGGTATATGTACCATACTATGTCTCCATGCTCCAAATACATCTTGTCTCAAGGACTTTGAGTAAAGGACTGTGCACCTAAATTATTCTTCTACTTTATTTTTCTCTAGAGCAATTATCACCATTTGGATACATATAAACTTGGTTTCTGTATAATTCTCACCATCATAAAGTCAAGGATTACATGTTATTATTGCACTCCCTGCACCTGGAAAAGTACCTGCTACATAGCAGGTGCTCAATAAATACGTGTTGAAATGAATGGTTAAACTTTATGATGCCCAAAATACAACACAGAACATTTCTTAGGTAGAAGGAAGATTATTTCACGGAAGATGGTGACCAGTTAGTTGTTCTTTAACTCAGGAGGGAAGGCTTGGATCCAATTCATCTGTGTGGCAGTGGAACACTGGGTTAATGTGATGTTTAGTCCCTGTATGTTCCTCCCCTCCCAGGCACCAACCTCGTGCTCCTCTTCCCTGACCATCCACAAAGGCTCAGGGTGTCCATGATCAGTTCCAAAGAGAACTCCAAAATATACCATGTGTACACCGACCTTCTGAGTGCAACATCGCCAATAAACAATTCCACTTGACCATCCCACTATAATAAATCAGTCTAATCGAGTTGACCATTCTCCCACCGAAACCAGTTTCATTTCCTGACTTCTCTATTGATGATGGTGACCATCCCCCATCTCCCTACCAGCCACACCCCAAGCCCAGGACTTGCCTTTGAAGCATCTCCCACAGTCAATTACACACAAAGTCTAGGCAGTGCTTTCACTGGTACAGCCTCCATCCTGGCCTTCGTTTGATTCCTCGTTAACAAATCTGTGCTGAGCGCCCCTCCATGCCAGGCACCGGAGGGCACTGAACAAGACAGAAATGGACTTGGCTCAGAGGTGAGAGGGGAAGCCAGTGATCACACAAGCAACCACACTGAAAGGGAAACAACATAGACCATGCAAGAAGCCCAGGGCATATGGACACCCTGCCTGGAACAGAGTAGTGTCTGGAAAGAGCAATGGCTAAAATAAGGAATATGTGTGCCATGAGTTGTTGGACAGATGGACACCAGGAGGCTGAGGAAGCAAGGAGAGTTTCAGTGATGTTTAAGCTGAGAGCTGAAAGTCAGTGTAGGCCTTGCTGGGTGAAAATCTACTTATGCAGAATGGTCAGAATTACACTGCAATTACATAACACATATACAACCAGCTGTTTGACAGAACCTCTTTGGTCCTAATGTAAATCCCATGAGAGCATGAACCTCTCATTCTAAGGGTGGAGTAGATGCCACGGAGGGGCCACACGCATTGGACTATCACTAGTGACCCGTGTGTCAAGATTGTGCTCTTCCACTCCCAGTTCTTTCATTATACTTTATCAGTGAATTTACCGCTCTGAACTTAAAGTTGAACTCTTCTGACTGTGGGTCAAATCACCAAGCGTGGCACCTCACACCCTCGTGGCTGCTGTGCAGATGAGGTGTCTGAGGCTCAGAGAGGTTAAGAAACTTGCTCATGGCAAAAGACTCGTTCAGGAGTAGACAGATCATCTCGTCCAGGACCGTCTGATGATGTAAAGCTCATACTCTCTCTTCTCTACAAGATGAGACAGAACAGTGAGCTCCCAAGCACACGCACAAGTGCTCTTAAGGATGTGCAGGAGGCAGAGACCAGTAGCGGCTGGCAAAGCCTCCTTGAGAAGAGGCCAGCCCTGAGCACAATACTGACGAGATGAGCAGCAGCTGGAGAGGCAGAGGAAAAGGACCAAGGCATCTGGAAAGGGGACTCCATGGGCTGCTGGCAGGATGACTTCAGGGGCAAAGGAGGCCAGCCCGGCGGCTGCTGGCAGTTCCCGCCAGGAAGTACAGGAGAAGCAAGGTGGTAATGGGGTGGCCAGGGTCTGAATGCCAATGGAGGACTCCAGACTTCAGCTTACAGGAAACGGGCGAGGATTCTGAACATGGGACGGTGAGGAAGACCCGTGTCTCTGAAAGATGAATGGTCATGGACAACGAGGACAGGTGGCCTGGGAAGAGGATGACCTGTGTGATAGGACAGCAGACAGGCAATCATTTCAGAAGTCCAGGGATTAGAAAAGGAAACTTGGAGACATCTGAAGGACGAGTAAGCTTTGTTAGCTATTTCGAAAGCGTCCACGTGCCCACGTCAAGAATACAGTTGATCTCTTTCTATTGAAATCATTTCTGTGTCTGGCTTCTGACATCTCTGAGATTCTGAGCATCTCAAAGGCACTACATACATCTTCTTATTGTTTTATCCCGAGTGCCCAGCATCCACAGGAGGAAGGACCTCGGTAAACGCTCCAAGGAAGGAAGAGCACAAGAGGACAGCTGGGCTTCAAGCCTGATGAGAGTGGGCAGGTGCCTCTGGGGCAAAGAGGGGTGATGGGAAAGGAACCTCCTTCTAGATAGATGAGCTCGGTTTGGGAGATAAGGTTGGAAACAAAAAAGAAAGGAGTTACTAATAGATGTCACTTATACTTGGGATCTGTACCTTCCCTTGTTATGAAAGGGCTGGAGAGCGGGCTCTAAGTATGTTCTAAATTGTTATAGAAGTTACATTTCTCAGGTATCCTTTCATAAAACTGGAGTGCTATGGTGGCTTTTTCTCCTTTACATAACAAAGTAAAATGTGCTGCAGTTTCTTTTGACCTAACTGGTCTTCACAGAAAACAGGAGCACTAAAACCGTATCTTAATTAAGAGGCATTAGAAGGTAGAGCTGAAGAGTGCCAGTCGTGGAGCCAAATGCCCGGGGTTCAAATCCTGCTTCTACCACTTACTACCGTGTGACCACGGGCAGCCTTTTCAACCACTCATCTCTCCAAGTCCTCATGGAGCTGTTGAGCATTAAATGAATAATCGTACATAAAGCATTTAGAACAGCGTCTGGCGTGTCGAAATCCCTGAATGAATGTTACTTGTTATCCTTTAAACATCTTGGCAAGTATAGTTTTTGGTCTAGGTGCTCCAGAATAAAATTAGAAGCCACAGATTCACAAAGACAAATTTCAAATTCTTCAATTAACTTGCAAGTTATAATTAAGCCAGTCAGTACTACAGCAGACATTCACAGTACAAAACCGCCACCAAATATTAAATGAATCAACTGACAGTAGATGCTTTCTGGACTTAAGTGCAAGAACACAGGTGCACTTGTCTGAGAAGATCTGTTCTGAAGGTATCTGAATCTGTTTTTATTCACCTAGCTGCATGGACTCACTCAGATTCTCCCTGAAAGCCCCATGGGCTTTCTCAGCTCTGTGCCCTTCGTCCCCTAGCTCCTCGGCTCAGATTCCCCTCCCGATCCACCTGGTTTACGTCCAGACCTACCTTGAGACCTACATGAAATACCACTTTCTTATCTTTAGCTGGTGGTCTCTCACACAACCAGACCCTGCTCCCGCCAGAAAATGTTTCCAACACTGGTCCTTACACAGCGGAACGACGAGGGGCCAGCGTCGTCTCTCCCGGCAGCCCCTGCACGGCAGGAGCACGTCTCGCTCTTTTTCCCAGTCGTGCTCCCAGGGCTGAGCACACACTGTCGTTAAACTATGAAACTCAGCCCGTAGAAAAGGATTACTCACGGGGTTAACTTAATCTCAACCTCCCTTAGTGCCCTTAAATCATAATCAGTAAATCTCATGCAACTTCTGTGAAGCACATCTATCCTTTTCACTCCACTTTGAGGAAAAACAATCCCCAAATTGTCTTTTCCAGGGAAAGTAAAGAGAGGCTCAAGACTGCAACACAGGACCGGAGACTTGAGACTCCAGGCTGCGGGCTGGCCCTATGGATTCTGGACCTTGAAGCTCCCACAATCGCGAGTCAATTCCTTAAAATAAAAATACCTCTCTGTGTATCTCAGCTACTGGTTCCGTTTCTCTGGAGAACCCTGACTAACACGGCAGCGTGAGAGGAATCGTCCCTCCCTTCCCAGGACCCAACGTTTCCATTTCTATCCTACAGGCCAGCCCTCCAAACAGCCTCTCTTCTCCTTTATCCCTGGGTCCCCGGCACCAGGATTTCCATCTCTAGTAACCCTCAAAGACCCACAGCAAGCACTCTTACATAGAAGATTTCGACACTAACATCTTGGAGGAAAAGTCTACCTAATGGCAGGAGGGGAGTAAAAGAGATCACTTCTGATCACTCTGTGGATAAAAGGTGAGCTGCACGCTTTTGAATGCTTAATTTCTTGGGGCACCTGTTTTCTCAGCCAAAAAACCCATGATGCTAGATGAGACCACTTTTCCCCAATAACTGATATGTTTCTTTATATTGCTCTGACCCTCTCACCCTATTTTGAGAAAAAACATTCTGCTAATTGTTAAGAGGATTTTAACCAAAGTTGGAAGAATAGCCTTCAGATTCAATTCAACATTGCTGCAAAGTGGTACGATTTCAGTAAGAGCCTTGATGAGTATAAAAACATAATATAATGGGTAGAGAATCTGTCAGATCTGATTGAGGGAAATGTCACATCATTTCAGGTACTCAACACAGAGCAAAACAACAAGCTTTGTAATAAAGTAGCCCTTGGGATGTATGATGGCCTACCACTCCGCAATGCTTCCAATGGTAGCGTTGTAGAATCAGAAGCAAGTAGATAATTTCATTGAGTCCTACTGACTCATCAGCATATACAAGGAAGCAAAGGTCACACACAGCATCACGATGTGACAGAACCAGTATTAAAAGCCAGGTTTTTCTCCTTGCAGCTTAGTAAGCTGGTTTAACAGACAGTTACTGAGCACATAGGTGAGCTGACACTGAAATGTGGTCTCTGAGCATCCAGGTCACTTGGGAGGCTGTTCAAGGATCCACGTTAGGCCCCAATTCATGTTTTTGTTGGTTAACTTCATAGAAGACTGGGTAGTATTATAACTTAATTTCTCATCACTTGAAATTCAGGAATACTGGTAATAATCTAGCTTTCTCAAGTGTGTTTTATTTAAAATACACTTGGGAGAGGAAGTAACAATCTCCCACTCACCAAGGCCCAAACTCCTCACCCACAGAGGGGCCACACGGCCTCCATGCCTCTGCTCTCCCTGGCATTTCCTATCTGTCTCAGGCAATGACTTCTCTACCCAGGGGATCTACAGTTCAGGTCTCATACTCAGGTAACCTACTCTTTACAGGCAGAAGTTTCTCTTTTTATAGGCACACAGCAAAGAGAAGGGCACTAATTCCCCTGGCCATCCTTCACAGCCTTGAGGGCAGAGCTTGAACAAGTGTAACGACAGCTCTCATGTCATGGGCTGATATGTCTCCAGCACTGGGCTCTGTCATTTAACTCTCACAATAACCCCCAAAGGCAGCCATCACCTTTCCCATTTTATACAACAGGAAAGAGCCTCGGGTTAAATAAATTTCCCAAGTTCACGGAGCTAGTAAATAACAGAAGAGCCCGATCTTTAGGACTCAGGAGGTGCTTTCCCATTGTGCTATGGCTCCTCAGAAACGTCTGGGAAGCCTCTCTCACATCTAACCTCCACCACTAACACTGTTTAGTCTCGGACCCGTATCCGGAGCCAGGGGCAAAGGTTAGCCACTAATTTCCATAAACTAGGAAAGTAACTTGGTTGCTTCTAAGTGGTTCTTTGGTTGAAAAGTGTGTTCATGAAAGCTTTTAAACTTCTGTTTAAAAGTTTGTTCATCATTAAAGAAATAATTCTACTCTGTGATACCTTAATTAGTTGCTATTGGCATCAACTGTGTTATTAAATTATGAAGAGATGCCTAACGGTCTCTGTAGATTACAAGCCAGGAACTAAAGTTCTAGTCCAGCTCTATTTTATAGTTTGTTATAAAAACAGACACAAAAATGCTAATAGGTAGGGACTTTCTTATAGGGGGTGACAAAAATAATCTAAAATTGGATTACTGTGATGGTTTCATAATTCTGTGAATATACTAAATCATTAAATTGTAGACTTCAAATTGGTAAACTTTATAGTATGTTAATTATATCTTAATAAAGATGTTTAAAAAAAACACAAAGAGATTTGATTGCTCAAGTTTCACTTATCTAAGAAGAAAATAATTAAGGAATATTAATTTTACCATGTTATTCTTCTTCTGTATTTACCAAATGTCAATTTGCTTAATTCCTATTTCTGAAGTATTAAATACAGAAGTAAACACAAACTTTATGCAAACCGTGTAAACATCTACACTTATAAGTAAAATCAGGCAATGATCCCTCTACCAAGTGATTCATGTCAAGGGCCTACTTTAAATAAGGCTCATAGAAGACACACACATACACAAAGAAAACTAACAACAATCCACAAAGTCACTTTTTGGAACCCTATTCAGTACTCTTAGCAGGAGTTACAAATACACTTGTAACAACTCCTCCCATCAGGAATGTAAGAACTACGTACCTTGTGACAAGGAACCACGCAAGTTGACTGAAGTCTGGAGAGGGTCTCATATATGTCTTAATATGTGGCATGGCATTGCTGCGGCCTGACGTGTCAGCTGACCATTTGCTAGTGACGGGAAAGACACACATCACTAATTAGAAAATATAAATTGGTCATAGTCCTAGTATGAGGAAACTGTCTCAAAAGCAAACTCCTATCATCTAAGAAACAGTGAGTACATTGTTCTCTGTGATATGACCTGTGATATCTCCTTAAACTGTACTCAGCTAACAGCATAACACATGTTCATTTTAGAATGTAGGTACTCAGAAGAAAAATTTACCACCACCTACAAAAAGCACTGTAACCTTTTGTATGGCCTTCCCATCTTGTTATGAATACACATACATATTATTTCTATTGTGCTTTTAACCGCATGTATGCACATCTGGTCTCCTTGAAAGCAGGAACTGTGCTCCCGGAGCACGTTACTGAGTACAAGAGGCTCACCAAATGCTTGTTGAAAGAATAAAATACAAAATGGGAAAAATACAAACAGTATGAATATCAAAATGGAATGCTGAAAGGCAGGGGGACAATTCAGAAATATTCCAGTCAAATGCTGATATTCATATATCTGAGTTTGGTTTCTAAGTTTCCAACATTTTTAGGACTACGGTTCCATGGGAAAAAAAATGACCTATATTACGAGGTAACAATCCTTACTTATGAATATAAGAGGAGGGTCCCTCAAGAAAACAGATTGTCTGCAAGAGTAAAATCAGGATTAGGTAGATTCCTTATTAGATTGTTACATTCACTTGTATGAGGACAATACTGAAAGGAGTTCAATTTTTAAAAATGTCCTCTGCAAAACCAAACATCTCCAAAGAAAGCATTAAAGAAAGGCTCCAGGATGAATGGCGTACTGAATTAGACTGAAAGCTTTTTTTTTTTTTTGGCCTTGCTGCACTGCACGTGGGATCTTAGTTCCCCGACCAGGGACTGAATCCGGGCCCTTGGCAGTGAAAGCGTGGAGTCCTAACCACTGGACCGCCAGGGAACTCCCAGACTGAAAGCTAGAGAAATGTAATCTGCCCTAGTTTCTGGCGTCCAGCATAATGAATGCTTGTTGAAGCAAGTATGAAACTACAACTGGCCTAGAACACGCAAGATGTGCAGTCACTGCAGCCAGAAGAGGACGCGGGACACCCTGCTCACCTGAACACTCGGCCATTTGCTGACTGTTACAACAAGCCAAAGGCACCTCGTGCCCTGGAGAGAGTGGCGTGGACTCTTCCCTCGGTAAGCCTGTGGTTTCACAGCGTATGAATGTGTAGACGGAAGGATGACATATTTTGAAAATATGGACGAAAATACTGCTTATGTAAATTCGAAACTTCCCAACATGTTCTTTTATTTACCTTTTTCTCTGTATGCCAATATTTGACTCTTTGGTATTAAAAAACATTTCCAAGAAATGTTTAGAACCTTGTTTTAAATGATTTCTATCACTAACATATGCAGATAAAAAATATAGCTATATTATATAAGGTCCTTTTTTTAAAAAAAAATCATACTGACAAATAACATTCTTATTTTACCCTAAAGAAGCAAAGGCAGCATTCTAAACCTACTACTTACTGAAAATAGGAATGGAGCCAATTCTGTTTCTCCGCCGTCTGGATGCTATAGGGAAGAGAGCCCCCGGCTTTTAAAATAAGAAAAATTAAAAAATGAAAATTACTGACTATAATTTGAGGATCCTTTTTTAAGAAGAAAAACTACAGCAAACAGTTGGAAGGTAAAAGAAAACCACTACTTACTTCATCTTATGGAATAGTTCTTTGAAAGAAAATGGCTAAACAAACCTGCTTTGGGTTTGCTCTCAATGGGGTTTCCTTTCTTAGATATGCGTGTCAAATAGTAAATGTTTACTATCTGAATAGAAAAGGTATTTAATCACTGGGGTGGTAGTGGTGGTGGAAATTTAACATCTATAATAGCACAGATCTGAAATGTTAGGAAAGACCAGAGAATGAATCTCTGCCCATCCTGCTGTCCTCATGCAGGTGAGACACCCTTAGCCACATTTTGCAAGATGAGGTTTGGTGCACCTGTTTTTTGCCCAAGACCAGGACACTCGGGGGAAGGCACACTAGGATAAAAACTTGGTTCTCCTGCCTCCTTCACCTTTTACACTGATATCTCCAAAAAGACTTTGTCCTAGCTACACAGATTCTTACAAATGAAATAAAAGGATCACTAAATCAAAATGTTCAGTAAACAGGTACATTTTTAAAAAGGAATTCTAAAAGCCATAGTCCTACAAAGAGAACGAAGATACAGTTCCAAGTGGAAACACAATTAGAAGCCATTTTTTGTTCCTCTTTGAAAGGAAGAAAGTTCCCTGTAGATTCATCAGTGACTTTCCAAACACGTTAGAACTTCTCCATAGTAATCTATATCCAAAGAGGGCTTTAAATTCCTGACATATCGAATAAGGCATGTTGTATCTCCCACTACAAATTAACTAAGAACATAGCTGAGGTTTCAAGGACCAGTTACCCAATAGCTTTATTGAAACTACCAAGTTCTTCCCTACTGAAAAACATGCTTTGCATGGATCTAGCCTATTAGAAGTACAGAAAGGAGGGAAAAAAAAAAAAAAAAAGGCAGCCAAACCAACCAGAAAATCACCATGTCCCTGAGTGTCAGTGAAGTAATTTTAGCTTGCCATTAAAAAGCAACAAATGGGGCTTCCCTGGTGGCGCAGTGGTTGAGAGTCCACCTGCCGATGCAGGGGACACGGGTTCGTGCCCCGGTCCGGGAAGATCCCACATGCCGCGGAGCGGCTGGGCCCGTGAGCCATGGCCGCTGAGCCTGCGCGTCCGGAGCCTGTGCTCCGCAACGGGAGAGGCCACAACAGTGAAAGGCCCGCGTACCGCAAAAAAAAAAAAAAAAAAAAAAAAAGCAACAAATGGGCTAATACACTCCAAACTCTACTGAGATTTTCCTGGCAGGGTCACATGTAGTTTGATAAGCAATGAATGGACTAAGCTGGTCTAATTCAGAGCACTCTGCTTCCAGCCATAAGCAAATGCCAATCAGACTTCCCCTTTTCCCAAGGCATTACCCTGTTTGGGTTTCTGGTTAATACCTCCTGAATGCACTATCTGGGGGGGGGCTGCTGAATTCTAAATAAGTTTAGTGCCCAGCACTGACATAAGGGAAATAGAGGACAAGACTGAAAGATGTCTACAAAACAGTCCTAGGATTTACAGATGAAGCTCTTGCAAGACAAGATATATCAACTGGGTTATACCAAAGGTTTCATCTCAGTATTAAGCATAAGTTCCGGACCTTCAATATTATCTGTATCTGGAATTCAAATCTGGAAGAACCACACAGTACTTCAGGCAGGGGGGGATGTGGGGAGAGAGAGGTCAGAGAAAGGTATGACACACAGCTGTAGGGGAAGCTGGTTTTATCCGGACGTCTTGTCTGGACAACCAATATGCTGGTGGCAGAAGTGAGAACAATCTTATTGGTAAAAATATCAATCACTCAGAGCATTATTGTGAGGATTAAATAACACACAAATTGCCCAACTGCATGGCATCATCTTTGGAACACAGCACTGTTCAATATTACCTACTGTCATGATCCTTATCTAGTTAAGAGAGAATAATCTCTAAATTTCTAACCAACACTTTTCTGGTCTCAAGGAGGAAGGCATTTTTATTACTTGTTTTAAAAAGTTTACCAGGGCCATGTATAACTGAATCACTTTACTGTACACCTGAAACTAACACAACATTGTAAATCAGCTATATCCCAATAAAATTAAAAAAGAAAATGTTTACCAGGGCATTTATGAAATATACACAAACACAAAATACAATCGGGACAGTTTCCCCAACAATTACCTGGATATCCTTCTAAGCTGGTCCGCACGTTTTCCACTGAAGGATAGATCTAAAAAAAAAAAAAAACAAAACACTTGGAATTTACCACATGGAAGAACTATTTGTTAAAAGGAATGAAGATTCGTTTTTAAGAAAATGAAAATCTCAATTAGAAATACCTAAAGACTTAGAAAACGTGCTTTAAATTTTAAACAAGTTCCCATCTTACTGAAAAAAATTAAACTTCTAGTAATTAAACTACAGAAAGCATTTATAGTCAATGAAAGAAAATTACATTTCCATTTGAGTATTTTTTTTCCCTCTGAAATGACAAATTAACACTGAATTGAATGCAAAATTATTAATTCAAAGGTCTCTAAACTAATAATGCTTGTAATTCTGCTGGCAATGTTTTATCAAGTATTTTTTCCCTTGGCTTGACGACCTCAAGGAAGGAATGGAGAATTCGCAGGCTAGTCTGTGGCTGAGATGGAGCTCTGAGCAAACCAGCAAGCTCCCAGCACCAAATGATATTAGGGCCACTTGATTACAAATGACTATGCTGAGGGCCTGCTGCTTCCATCCCCAAACCACGGAATGAAACATCTCTCTATGACAACGAGGACTGATTTGATTCTTCCCCTGGACTACAGGATAAGAACAGTGACCTCGAGGAGGGGGACACTCACCAGATGAAGAGGAACAGCCCTTCCTAGGGCCCTGCCTTCTTTGCCCAGTGTCACCAAGCTCTCTTTAAACTCAGAACACAACCATTTTGATTCATCGGCTCCCATGGAGCCAACGCTTGAGAACTGACCTACTATAGGCCAGGACTCTGCTTTAGGTATGGACGAGGTGTGCTCTTTCAGAATCTGTGAGAGAATAAAAACGAATGCTACCGTTACTCCAAACACGTGAACAGAAATGCTGTGACAACTCAGAACATGGTTTTCTGCCCTTGGAATCCCTCGTTCACAAGGAAAGGCTGAAAATATTAGCAACCAAGTTCATACCCATGTGTAGTTTTTTTTCCTTCTTTGGGAAATATTTTTAAACACTGAAGATATTTTATTTTAATTGAGTAAGTGGACATAAGTATTCTTCTTCCAAAATTCTTTGATTTGTACTAAAAGCAAAAACAGATTAACAAAAATAAAAAGAAGACCCATTTTAGTAGCAATGTCAGATAAAGCACCAACCTGACATAGGAAATTAGATTTTTGCCTTGAAGTTGCAATGGTTTAACATACCTAAACAATACTAGGAGATCAAGCTATTGTATATTTTGACTCGTATCATTTGAAGGAGGTTTAACCCTTGGGGCCTAGGCAGCTGTGATGCTCTGGAAATAAAAGGGAATATATTTACATATAGATACATACTACCATAAGCACTGCAGAAGACTGACCTGCATTTCCTGCTTTGTCTGATATTTATGCAAAGCTGCAGAAACAATTCAGAAAATACTGGGAAATTTTATCCATTTAAACACAAACTGAGGGTCTTTCCTAGAGGCTGGAGATGGCAACAACAACAAAAAGCCGCAGTTCCTGCCCCAGTGGAGCTCATATTCTGATGGATGTATTGTTTAGTTTATATGTATTATTTTCCATTAATATTTATAAACACACTTCCCCAAAGAGCCCAAATAGTTCTCAACTTCCACCCTGGGTGCAGCATGGCAACACCCTGGGTGCAGCTGAGCCAACAAGACTCAGCTTCTATTTGGGGCTATTCTGGGCTCAGTCCTTGATCAGGTACACGACCCTAGCCAAGTCCCTGGGCTTCTCTTTACACCTCAGTGGAACATACGTCTGATCACCCATCTTCCCTGGAGTGCAGCTATGATGCACCACGAGTTCCTGACAGTGGAAAGTGGTCGCAAACTCCAAGATGCTCCTCAGCTTTCAATAAGATTGGGATGCTGCACAGTATGTGCGATCACCTGGCCGTTCTGAAACACTGGCCCACAGGCTAGTACACACTAGTGCTTACCGAACACTCAACACATGCCTTGCATTCATTTCCTCATTTAATCCTTACGTAATGCTGTGAGGGAAGTACTATTATTATGCCCATTTTATGGATGTCAAGAGGGGTTAAGGAGCAAGGCAAGATCACATGGCTCGTAACCAGGTCAGGATTTGGCCCTGGGTGTGGGTATCCGCCCACAAAGTTGTGCACTTAGCCAGTATGTGGGACCCTCTCCGCCCCAGGTCAGGATAGAAAGATGGTGGCTTCAAGACCTTGCCCACTTTCAGCTGTGGTGTCACTTACAAAAAGAAATTAAAGTGAAAAGTTGTCACTGGCTGGGCGGAATTCTCACACAACATAATTTATGGAAAAAGAGGGGCTTTTAAGAAAGCCCCTTTGAGGAATTTACCAAGGTCGATAAACTGACTCTAGAGAGAGGTGGAGAAAACGTTAAGCTTTAACTTGCTGGTTGTTTTATTTTGTTAAAGATCTTTCTTGGCTTATTTTCATACCAGCAGCAAATGTCATTGCCATAATTACAGTTCTCAGGGCAATGGTTTAGCAAACAAAATACATCATAGCTCAGGTGTAGTCTTCACTCAACACTATTTTCTGTTCTTTGTTGAATTTGTGTTAAAAATCCTTGATGTGCTGATGAAAAGCTATAATACTTATATGAATAAAAAATCTCTATCTTTATTACAAGAAATAAAAAAAACTAAAAATCCTCCATATACTTTTGCCATTTAGAATTGTTAACTCTACACCTATAAATGAGGCAAAATGTTAAAATGCAAGTAATTACTGGAAACTATAATTAGACAATCAATTATCAAGTGCCTACTATTTGCCCAGAATTGTGCTAGAGATACTACGAAGCTGCCTTCAAAATATACCAATTATAAATGAAAAAGGACAGAACATACATTACATTTAAAAAAAATGGTAAAATAGTAAAAATTCTGTTACCTTCCTAAGCCTAAAATGTCCCCAATTATCTTTTTGATTTCCTTGAAAGCGTCCCGGGGTTGAGCCAATAAGGTAAACACTAAAAAGATATAAAGCACAAGTTATAGAACATAGTGATTTGTGGACTCCCCAAATCACAAAATATGCATGAAAAGTAACATTAAGCAAGAAATATTCTAAGAGCCAACCCACTTTCTTGAGATGCCTCTTCAGACTGACACTTAAAATCATTTTTGAGCACATCAAGTAATGGTGGGACACCCACGGAGTGTGAGGTACCAGGCAAAGAGCTCAGCAATTTTAAGAGAAAGCTCTCCAGCTGGGATGGGAGGGGGTGGGGTGATGGCACTCAGGTGAGGGGCAAGATCTCCCAGCCTCCACTTCAATGCTCAAGGACCAGGAGGTGCAGACAGGGACAGGCCTGCTCTCATCACGTCCCGAAGGACAGCTATCTCCTGCCAGGCCCCCGTGTCCCAGACCTCACATGACGCTCAAGGTAAGCACCCCGTTGCTAAGACGCCACGTACTTTGTTTCTGAGAGGTCGTGCTCCTGGATGGTATCTATCCACTCCTTGAGGGGAGAGGTGTTATAAGCCATCAGGTAGCTGATGAGGTCAGCTTTAAAGTGTGTGGTTGATTCTCCAGATCTGTGGGTCCCATGGACTATTCGTGGGTACAAGGGGCTCAACCACATTCTGGAATGGAAAAATATATATATAACCTTTAACAGTCAGAAGTACAGCTGATCACAGTGGTACCTCTGTATTGATTAGGCACTCACCCTAAGGAAGAGGTGAATTCTCACTACCTCTCTCCTTGGTAGGTAAGGTCATCCTTATAAACATGAAACAAATCTGATGTCACCACTCCAATGGTTCCCATCACATTCAGAATTATTTCTGAAAACCTCACTGTGAATTTAAGACCCAGTAAGACCTGGCCTCTGTCCGCCTCTCCCGACTCAGTCTCTCCATGCTCCCTCCTTCATTCATGTACCTTCCCCCTCGCACCTCTACATCATATTTAAAGACTTGATGACAACAGTTAAGTGTTCTACTCCTAAGTGCTATAGCAACTCCACCACCAGCAGTAACCCCAGCAAGGTTCTGCCCATGCCTACGTCAATGTAGCTCTTTAGCCAAGTGGAAAATAAAAGTTATCTAAGAAAAAAATGTATGTGCAAATGTTTTCAATAAACAAACTCATTTTCATATATAACATATGGGATATATATATCCCACATCTGGTGTCTGGAATGAGTATAGACCACATTTAGTCATGTTACATTAACACTAACCTCAGACTTTCAAATAATTCAGTAAAAAAACTTTAAAGACATCTTTCATCAATTCTTTGTCAGCATACTTTGCCAAAACTTCTATATCATACCCACAAATGGCAAACAAGCACAGCGAAACCCAGTCCTTCTGTGAAGTGGTCCCTCGTAGATTACAAAGAAGTATGGCTTCAAACTTCTTGTGCTGTTTCTTCAACAGCAAAATCAGGTTAACAGCCCTGCCTCACCAAGGTGCCCACGAGGTAATGAACAGGGTCTAACTTAAAGCAGCCTCAGCAAGTACGAGCTGTGTCTGCCTTTTTCCCGTTCTTGGGTTATTTCCACACTTCTACCCAACAAGCCAAAAGAGAAACTGCCCAATTCCTCTTTCACTCAGCGGCCCTCCAAGGAGACTAGTAAGAGGCAGGCTGTCAGGGCAGGAAGGATCCGGGACCACGAGGATCCCGGCTGTGCGTCTTGTGAACTCCGTACACGTTTCTAGCAGTGGCAAGTCACACCTTCCCTTCCCACCTCGAGGTGACCCCTCGCATGAGGGGTTATACTTGTGACCAGGACGGGAGTCCAGGCTCTGGACCTGGATCTGCTTCTACCTGGTTGTCATTCTGGGCAAGCTCGGTGACCCCTCTGGGCCTCCCTCTGACCCTGTGCGTGTAACGCGACCATGTCGGGCTGGCTTGCTAAAGTCTCTCCTCCCAGTAGCAACTCGGAGCCCACAGGGTGAGTGGGGCTCCTCCTGGATTAGAGGTTCACTCACGAGAGTTCTGAATGAGGAACATGACAGATGACGACTTTCTAAACGAGGATACCAAGATGTGAGGCGTTTTTAACATTTCACAAAACAAGAAGAGAAATCACCCTGGGCCAAATAATTTTAAAATTGAGAAATTAACAGGTGGACCAAGAAGCAGGTGAAAAGGATGGCTGGAACACACGTGGAGAAGGCAAGAATCAGCAGAGCCATGATAGGATGACCAGGAAATGAGATTACACAAAAAAACTACTTTTAAATATTGGGCTGGCCAAAAAGTTCATTTGGGTTTTTCCATAAGGTCTTACGGAAAAATCCGAACGAACCTTTTGGCCAAGCCAATATTTTAAAAAGTTACAACCCACGACATGAAAGTCTCAGAGAGTAGAATCTAGACTAACCGTGAGATAACAGCACCTCCTATTCTGGGGTGGCCGGAAGAGGAAAGTTGGAGGGAGATTTCATACCCTTGGTACTTTTGAGTTTTGAACCGCGTGGTTTTTTTAAATAAAGGAGAAAAATGAACACCGGAGCCATTTACCCTTAATCCCTTCCCCATAGTAGCCAACCCAGAGATGCCTAAGGAAACAGGCCTGGCTGCCTATAAACTGAAGCTCCAGAGGCGCTAGAGGCTGTGGGTGGGATTCTTTGAGCCACGGGAGAGCCAATTCGATAAATCCCTTTAGCTGTGTTAATTATTGTTCCCTCAAGAACAAGCTATGTTAATATCACATCCTTTTTTAGATGGGGCTACATATGAGTCATGAGTCCCATAATGCAAGCTAGCAGCTTAGAAGCTCCTGGGGCAGCAAAGACCTTGTTAACTGGAAACTCGGTGGATCAAGAGCACTGCGAATACTTTCTCCCATTCTGAGGGTTGTCTTTCGGTCTTGTTTATGGTTTCCTTTGCTGTGCAAAAGCTTTCAAGTTTCATTAGGTCCCATTTGTTTATTTTTGTTTTTATTTCCATTTCTCTAGGAGGTGGGTCAAAAAGGATCTTGCTGTGATTTATGTCATAGAGTGTTCTGCCTATGTTTTCCTCTAAGAGTTTGATAGTGTCTGGCCTTACATTTAGGTCTTTAATCCACTTTTTTTTTTTGCAGTACGCAGACCTCTCCCTGTTGTGGCCTCTCCCGTTGCGGAGCACAGGCTCCGGACACGCGGGCTCAGCGGCCGTGGCTCACGGGCCCAGCCGCTCCGTGGCATGTGGGATCTTCCTAGACAGGGGCACGAACCCGTGTCCCCTGCATCGACAGGCAGACTCTAAACCACTGCGCCACCAGGGAAGCCCTTTAATCCATTTTGAGTTTATTTTTGTGTATGGTGTTAGGGAGTGTTCTAATTTCATACTTTTACATGTACCTGTCCAGTTTTCCCAGCACCACTTACTGAAGAGGCTGTCTTTTCTCCACTGTATATTCTTGCCTCCTTTATCAAAGATAAGGTGACCGTATATGCGTGGGTTTATCTCTGGGCTTTCTAACCTGTTCCCCTGATCTATATTTCTGTTTTTGTGCCAGTACCATACCATCTTGATTGCTGTAGCTTTGTAGTATAGTCTGAAGTCAGGGAGCCTGATTCCTCCAGTTCCATTTTTTGTTCTCAAGATTGCTTTGGCTATTCGGGGTCTTTTGTGTTTCCATACAAATTGTGAAATTTTTTGTTCTAGTTCTCTGAAAAATGTCAGTGGTAGTTTGATAGGGATTGCACTGAATCTGTAGATTGCTTTGGGTAGTAGAGTCATTTTCACAATGTTGATTCTTCCAATCCAAGAACATGGTATATCTCTCAATCTATTTGTATCATCTTTAATTTCTTTCATCAGTGTCTTATACGGATAAAGAAGATGTGGCACATATATACAATGGAATATTACTCAGCCATAAAAAGAAACTAAATTGAGTTATTTGTAGTGAGGTGGATGGACCGAGAGTCTGTCATACAGAGTGAAGTAAGTCAGAAAGAGAAAAACAAATACCGTATGCTAACACATATATATGGAATCTAAGAAAAAAAAGGTCATGAAGAACCTAGGGGTAAGACGGAAATAAACACACAGACCTACTAGAGAATGTACTTGAGGATATGGGGAGGGGAAAGGGTAAGCTGTGACAAAGTGAGAGAGTGGCATGGACATATATACACTACCAAACGTAAAATAGATAGCTAGTGGGAAGCAGCCGCATAGCACAGGGAGATCAGCTCAGTGGTTTGTGACCACCTGGAGGGGTGGGATAGGGAGGGTGGGAGGGAGGGAGATGCAAGAGGGAAGAGATATGGGGACATATGTATAACTGATTCACTTTGTTATAAAGCAGAAACTAACACACCATTGTAAAGCAATTATACTCCAATAAAGATGTTAAAAAAAAAAAAGCACCACGGCTGAGGCTCTTAGAGACAGTCCATCCCCGAGACCCTGAACCCGTCAGAACAACGCTGCATTCTGAGAAGCATATCTTAAGTGGGGACACTTGGAAACTAGAACATGTTTGTAGGAAAGCCATCAGGCAGTGGGGACAGGGGATCAAGCCACCTTCTATGGTGGGGAAGGGGAGTGAAGAGAGGACGACACACACCTGGCTCAGGGAAAGGCTATGTGAGGGAAGAGGCAGCTGTGATGCTGCCCGGCCCACTCAGGTCCAGCAGGCCCAGAGGATGGGGGCTGGGAGGCTCTCTGTCTCAGCTCAACTGAAGGTCTAACTTGGGCTCAGTCAGAGCCCCAGAATAGGGCTCTAGCCCAGGCTGGGCAATGGTATGAGCGAGGGAATGAGGAGGAAGATGCAGGGGAAGATACTCGAACCTTGAAAGGGTGAGTTCCTTCTAACACAGGAAAGCAGAGACGTGCAGACTAGCTTAAGTGAAAGAAAGCGAAATTAAGGCTGGTCATAATGAAGCCTTATCGGGAAGGAGAACAAAGGGTGAAACGATTTGAACAAGTCCCTAAAATCCCTAAAAATAAACCTAAACTTCTCTTAGGAGATCAAAACCTAGATCTGGCATATATGCACCAAGGACAAAGGGTTAGTAATTAAAAAAATAAAATAAAATAGAGCCATGAAAAACCTTCATGTTCAATTCTTTTGGAGATTCACAACCATGTTACAGGCTCTAAAAAGCCGTTTAGATTTGTTTTATGGGAAACTAAACTGACTGGGGGTGAGGGGATATTTTTAGTGTACAATCAACCCCCAAGTTTTCTTTTGATACCTGTTGGGAAGTGGCAAGTACAAGTGGATGCAGGAATAAGTGAGGACCAAGAAAGTTATCAGGAGGGTCTTAATGGAAAAATAATAGGTTCAGGCCTTTCATTTTTCATCCTCTTTCCTGCCTCAGGAAAGAGGCAGGATCTACTTGGATCTACTTGGCTGGAGAGTGTATGTATGATGCCATTTTGCAAAAACTAGAAAAAAACTACGGTGTATAAATATGTATGTTTACAGGTATAATAAAGGCAGTTATGGATTATGTGTTATGATTATGATTATGTGTTGAACGGTTAGCACCGGCCACCCCAAGAGAGGAAGTGGGGGGAGGTAGTAAAAGAATACTATCACTTTTTTTTGCATGTGTCTCTTTTCTATGCCATAATTCTGGGTTTTTTCACAATTAAAAAAACAGGAGAAAAAGAATAAATCGAATGTTCTTGCTTTTGACCTTTCTCAGCACACACAGTGACTACCAAGAAATGAACGGAACCTACAAACCCTTGTGTTTTCTGGTGCCAGTCGGCGTGGATGAGGTTGGAGGTGTGTATGACAACCCGGAGGCCCTCTTCGTAGAGCAGTAGCATCATTTTCCTTTAAAAACAGAAAAAGGTCCAAAAAGCATTAACAGTACTCTCATAATACCTTTCTAACGCAAATGCAATAGCTAAAGGAATTCTTTAAACTCTTATTACATTATCCCAACTTTGAACATTTAGTCTTCTTTTCTTCCATACATCATTGTTATCAATGATGTTATCTGCTTAAGTGACAAGTGGAAAACCACCTTCCAAAATGCTGAGTATTTGGTGGTAAATGAACTTTTGCTCCATCCCGTCCACGTGGCCAGCCCTGGCACTTTAAACCCCTCCCCACACTGTAGTCTGGCTCCTTAATATCTATTCAGCATCACCCATTACTATCAGGGACAACAGGAATCTTCTTGCCCAGTGTTTTCAGAGTATGGTCACAACCTCTTGCTACGCTGTGCCTACCTCGCATTAAAAAAAAACTGCAACAGAATAAATTAGAAACTCAAGAGTATATTGCATATATTTAAGTGCTGGTTCGTGAAACTCCGGTTTCAGCACTTATCAGTACAGACACGTGCAGCAGACTGAAATGACAAACGCATTTCCTACTGTGGGTTGCAGTTTAAGTTTGAAAGATGCTTCCCTTTCAAGAGACTGATCTTTCTTCATACTCTATAGACGCCAGACTTGTCACCAGCGTGTACCTGAGCTTGAGGTAAGTCTTCCCTTTTTTTCTCCCTTTACTCAAATCAGCCCTAGAGATTCCCTTCTTTCCCATGGGGCTTCCCCAGTCATCAGATTATTTCTCTTAGTTTAATTCCAGTGAGAGGGAGGGAACAGGACAGATAAGAGCTTTCCATCCGAAGCTGGAAGACCTAAGTACCAGTGTTCATCAGTTAGAAGCCATAGGACCCTACATAAGTCATTTAATATCTCTGAGTCGTTCCATGTCCCCTGAGCCTCGGCTTCTCACTTGTGGCATAAAGGATCAACCCCGTATTCACTTCATAGGTCTGATGTGAGAATGAAACGCAGTACATGTTTTGTTAAATGTAAAACACTCCAGGTGTACATTCCCTCTACTGCTTCCATGCCTTGCTTTACTTTGCCATCTACTTTCGGATGGTTCTTGGCCTCCCGATGGTTTTCTAATTATTTCAGGAACCTAAATTCTCTCTCCCCCAACTAGAGATTCACTCAAGGCAGTAACTCTACCTTATTTCTATGGAGGCCAAAATGCTACTTAACATTTACTGATGGAAGTCAGTTTACACGTGGGAAAAAAATGAACCACTGGTTCTCTCAAATAAACAACATCCCAAATACTATCTCAACCGAATGGGGTTATTAGCATTAAAAAGTACAGAAAAGACTATACAGAGAATGAGATTTAGCTCTTGCCAGAACGAGAATTTAACCCAAGCTGGCAAATGGTAAATTAATGCAAAGCTGGAGAAATGACAGCTGTTGAGCCAATCTTCTCTCCATGTATGAGATGTGCTCCCTGAAATCTGGGCAAATTTACATACACAGTTGCCACATTAGTAGCTGACTGTAATTAAGAATAAGCCAGTTACGAATTCACTATTTAACTTTGACAAATATTTCCATTCGTTAAGGTATCAATTAACAGGAAAATCATGCACTGATGTCAGTGAATCCTATCAAATAGCATTGAGAACTAATCTAAGGGGAGTCATATTAATCTTTTCATAGACAAAATGGCATGTCCCAATAAGGTCAGAGTTAAAAATGGATCAAACATAAAGAAATGAGGTCTTCCCTGAAGAATACTGACCTGCATATTATCTGTTAAGCTATGGGGGTGGCAGAAGGGACATTTCCCCTATTTGAAGCTGTCCCTGCACAGGGGGAGGCAAGCTAATGTCCGCGGAGCATTTATGTACCAGGCACTGCCACACAGAATGCTAGCACACTAAATGCCACCCAATCCAGAGGAGGCGCTATCATTCCCATTTTACAACTGCAGAATCCGTGGCTAGGAGAGCTCATGGGGACTACCCAGCTCCCCACGTGAACCGGAAGCAGCGCTTATTTGGATCACACGTGTTGGATCCTCCTCTCGCTGTGCACGGCTTCCCTTGGGCTGGACAGGGCCGCAGCTACTTCATGCTACTGGGGCAGGAGTGGGTCACACGGAGGGGAGCCCTGCTACAGCCCGAAGAGGAGAGAGACTCATCCTGCAGTCTGCTCCAGGCTGCACAGCCAGATCTGACGCTTCCCTCCCCCTGTGGATTCTCAGGGCCGTGGGAGGTGCCTTTGCTTCCGGCTCTGGAGGCCACCAAAGAGCTTCAGCATTCTAAAGCACTATGAGATAAGCCCCGGGACTGCACAGCATCCTGGAAGCAGGGATGGAGCACGTTCACTGTCTCTAAGAGGACCATGAGCTCCTGGGGCCGCAAGTAGTACGTGGTCAGCACCCGCCAGCTGACGCAAGTGTGACCCCGGAGACTCCTTCAGAGTTACTGTGGCAGCTCCACTCTGTTGGGGGAGGCGGGGGACGTGTTCACACCTGTCACCAGGAGCTGGAAGGCTTTCCTTCTTTCCTAGCTCATGTGTTTGTCTTGCCTCTCTCACCCAAAGACTAAAAGCTGGAAGGACAAAAGCCACTATATCTTAAAACACTTTACATTCCCTTGAGCTGTGCTTCAAGAATATAATAGATATTTAATGAATAACTCTTAAAATATTTTAAAATGAACAACTGAAAGTAATTTCAAGGCATGAGTTCAATCTCCTACAAAATACTGGCATTTTAACAAAATGTAAACTACACACATACTACAGAGTGGGGAAAGGGTCTATCAGTACTTCCCTAGGCACTTTCAACTCTGAATGAGGAACTCTGCTGGGTTTAACCTGCAAAATGCATGTGCTGGAGGCGAAGGAAGAATGGGCTTGCAAAGTGCGCGCGCGCGCCAAAGGAAACAGGTTTAATTTGAGCAGTGAGGAAACAACAAAAGTAAATTAAGAACTTAAGCAAAAATAAACAGTTCTAGTCCTGTCTCCCAACACTGGCTGGAGGAAAGCTGCCTACCTATTTGGGGCCTCTAGTCTATAAAATGAAGACAAAGGACCAAGTAATTTTTGGAATAGCATTAAAAAAAAAAAAAAAAACGGATAGCTCCATCCCCCTCAAATGCCACTGTGTCAGATCTGGGCCAGCCCAGCACTCAGTCCCTCCCCTGACCCAGGCTCTCCTATGACTCGCTAGCATATTAAGTGCAGTGTGAAAGTGCCCAAGAAACGCTGGCTGCAGGCACAGAACATGTGCCCTGCACAGGAACCCCGCACTGCAGGTCTAGCAAATCATGCCCAGGATCCAAAACAGGGCTTGCTGAATGTATTCTGGAATCAGTAAGGTATTTAGGCTAGGGTTCCAGCTAAGGGCGGGGGACAAGGACGCTTTACTGGCAGAATCTCTCCCAGGACGGCTGACTACTACTACTGCCGCCCATCAGCGTCTCCCACTGTGGTGCAGCTATAGGAGCCTAAGATTCTGACTCAGCCTATTCAGTGCTATTTTGTATCCTTTGCTGAAATTAGCATTCTGTGAGCTCTGTGCCTGATACTCCAGCTAGGTAGGTGCTTGAGGTCACTCTCAACAACCCTCCATTACACTAAAGTTACCAATTAGGGGTGGTTGGTAAACGCAGCAACATTTACACAAGAGCACCTAAGACCAGATAATGTATGCTTGATAGGTATCCTTTCACAAAGTGGCTCAGTGCTTTCTGCTCTGGTTCCTTTCTGGAGACAGACTGGCAAAATATAGCTTTAAGCTTACAAAGGGAATGATGAACATATGCCCTCGTTTTTGGCGTAGTAGCAGGAAAACAGTGGTCACTGAAAGACTCGGGGCAAACACTTCCTCCCATGAGATTCCTTGTTGCCTTAGGGACAGATACCCAAAGGGACATGCCTGAAGCAGGAGGCTACCTGTTTCCACTGCTGGTCTAGAAGAAAGATAAGGCTTTATCACTCTTTTTTTTTTTTTTGCCGTACGGCGGGCCTCTCACTGCTGTGGCCTCTCCCGTTGCGGAGCACAGGCTCCAGACACGCAGATTCAGCGGCCATGGCTCACGGGCCCAGCCGCTCCGCGGCATGTGGGATCTTCCCCGACCGGGGCACGAACCCGTGTCCCCTGCATCGGCAGGCGGACTCTCAACCACTGCGCCACCAGGGAAGCCCTTTGTCACTCTTTTGAGTGTGACATATTTCTAGAGAAATATGATTTACAAAAATACTGAAATCGAGGCAACCATGTCTTATTCTTTTCTCAGCTAGAGAACAATTATGTAAAACGGCTCTATTAAACAGTAAGACTCAAATAAAACGGGAGTCAAGCTGATATGTATCAAGTAGGAAGTAAGAGAAAAGTTTCTGCTGTCTGTTGTTTGCAATGTCTCAGAAATTATCCTAAGAGAATTTTCTGAGATGTCTTGAAGCAGGGACAGGTACCAGCCTCTCAAGATGACAATTTCTTGTAAAACAGTTTTTCTTTCAATCACAGCACAGTTGACCCAACAATATTCTATTTGATGCAACTCAGAATCTTATGAAATTCACAAGACCCTCTTTAAAGTGGTGGAATCCATAGGCATGTGACTACCGCACGTACAGTCATGCGTAACCGCGGACCACAATCTATCCCCCTCAGTTGGCTATAATGAACGCCCTCAAGAGAAAGCAGAAACCACATCACAGATTCAGACTTTCATGTCCAGAGCCAGAATCCTGGTACTTGGTCTTAAGGCTGTTCAGAAACAACTCCTTTTCCTCTGCTTCCTAAGTGATAGCTTTTCCCCCAGCAAAATCATCACATGTGAGTCCCTCTAAGGGCGATTTCTGAAGAGCATCCTCTGATCTATTAAACTCATATCCTCCCCTCCCCATTTCATAAAAATTGCTTACGTGTGGTGTGTTCCAAATGCAATATCCAACTTTGCCTAGGATAAAAAAGAGGTCAAGTTACTTGTTTTTTAAAAACTCAATAATATCCCTATCTATTGAAAATTAAATTAGAAAAGATTCAGGTCAACTTTTTTTTGTTTTTAAAGTTGTTACTGCCCTCTAGTGGACAAGCCCTTGATCGCCAAAGCAGCTTTTATTTTTTAATCTTTTTTTAACATTTTTATTGGAGTATAATTGCTTTACAGTGGTGTGTTAGTTTCTGCTTTATAACAAAGTGAATCAGTTATACATATACATATATCCCCATATCTCTTCCCTCTTGTGTCTCCCTCCCTCCCTATCCCACCCTTCTAGCTGGTCACAAACCACTGAGCTGATCTCCCTGTGCTATGCAGCTGCTTCCCACTAGCTATCTACTTTACATTTGGTAGTGTATATATGTCCATGCCACTCTCTCACTTTGTCCCAGCTTACCCTTCCCCCTCCCTGTGTCTTCAAGTCCATTCTCTAGTAGGTCTGCGTCTTTATTCCCATCTTGCCTCTAGGTTCTTCATGACTTTTTTTTTTTTAGATTCCATATATATGTGTTAGCATATGGATTTGTTTTTCTCTTTCTGACTTACTTCACTCTGTATAACAGACTCTGGGTACATCCACCTCACTACAAATAACTCAGTTTTGTTTCTTTTTAGGGCTGAGTAATATTCCATTGTATATATGTGCCACATCTTCTTTATCCATTCATCTGTCGATGGACACTTAGGTTGCTTCCGTGTCCTGGCTATTGTAAATAGAGCAGCAATGAACATTTTGGTACATGACTCTTTTTGAATTATGGTTTTCTCAGGGTATATGCCCAGTAGTTGGATTGCTGGGTCGTATGGTAGTTCTATTTTTAGTTTTTTAAGGAACCTCCATACTGTTCTCCATAGTGGCTGTATCAATTTACATTCCCACCAACAGTGTATGAGGGTTCCCTTTCCTCTACACCCTCTCCAGCATTTATTGTTTGTAGATTCAAAACAGCTTTTAGAATAGCATCCAGTGAGGTTCATTTTTTAAAAAACTTCTTTTTCATTACCCAGAATGATTCAACACATATTGCATTTTTAATTACACTAATTAGAAGTGAGAAGCCTAATTTCCTTAGAAGCCAGAAAACTAGTAAAAACAAATGAGACTCTATGCAACGTTTTAAAATTAGATATTTGGCTTATACAGAAATACACACACAAAGTTTTCAAAGCATACTTAAAAGAAACATTGAAAGTGGTGGCAGTATTGAGACATTATGATATTAAAAGTTTTCTTACATTTATAACACAGAAGATGCTGAAAATAAATATATTAAATCCATTTTTCATGTTTTAAAATGATATCTTTACAAACAAATGGGGGGGGGTAGGTGGGGAAATAAAACATTTTATCTAAAATCCGGTATAGCAAGACCTTGGTTAGGCCTCAAGATGAAAAAGTTAAAATAAATAGAGATGTCAAGAATAGTTTACCAGCTAGGAATTCTGTGTATGGACACAAATCCTGTCTTCACAACTATGTAGGACTTTGGAAAATACTTGAATCTCTATGCCTCGGAAAATACTTGAATCTCTATGCCTCATCTTTCTACTCTTTGAAATGAGGGTACTGTTAGGAGATTCAGGGAGTTGTTAGGAATAAATGAGAGAAGTACACATAAAACGCTTAGGAAAAGGAGCTGCACGGGGTAAGCACTCTACAAATGGAAGCAAGTGCTATTAAAATCAAAGCGTCCCCCTGTCCACTCTCCACAGGTGGGCCTGTCTGCTGGGGGCAGCGATGGGCAACTGGAATACACAGGTGAGAATGACATAGCCCGTCTTGGGGATGTTCACGGACAGATGGCCAGGTTCACTACTCTTGTAAACTCAGTGTTTGGGCTGCTCACAGACTGGCACACGTTTGTGTGGACTGGCCACAGAAGAGTGAGCAGGAAAGTACATTTCATGTCTTTCTTTTAAAAAAAAATTAACACAATGTTGTGTTAGTTTCAGGTGTACAGCAAAGTGATTCAGTTATATTGATACGTATATATCTCTATTCTTTTTCAGATTCTTTTCCCTTATAGGTTACTACAAAATACTGAGTATAGTTCCCTGTGCCATACAGTAGCTCCTTGTTGGTTATCTATTTTATATATAGTAGTGTGTATATGCTAATCCCAGTATTTCACGTCTTTAAATTACAAAATTAGAACAAAGGCCGCCACTCTGTAAATTGATATTTAGCTCAGGAAAAGCAATGGTCAAAATACTTGGCTTCTGAGTTTAGTTTTGTGATTTGTTGTGGGCTTTTGGGCAAGTCTAAGCACAAAAGCAAGGATGATAATAATTTCAACAGATAATATTTAACGGGTGCTTCTTTTTGGCAAATGCATCAAATTCTTTGCCCAATAACCCTATGAGATACAGTATTAGTAATTCATTTTAAAGATGAAGAAATGAGGCTTTAAGTGGTTAAGTGATGGGCCCAGAATGACACAGCTAGCGGGCAGAGAGCTGGGACAGAACCCAGGAAGTCTGAACCTGGACCACCAGGTGTGCAAAATGGGAAAAGTGTCAGCATCCACTTATTCTTTGACTTAACGTGACCCAGCTTAGTCAAATGACACTACGTTGCTAAAAAAAATTCAAAAATTCATTTTATAGACAAGATATAAAGGTATTTCAATAAGTCAGGATGGGGCAATCACCATGTCCCTCAGACTAGAGCTGGGAGCTTACGGAGGCTCTGCACACAAGGTTTGGAAGACAGGGCTCGTTACACCCTCTAGTGGCTGGCATGAAGCACGCCACTAGGCATGCCACCTAAACTTTTCAGTACATTTGAAAAACACTTTGTATTTCCATTGATTTTATCTCTGTTTTTCAGGATTCCCGTGTTATTTTATTTTCTGCCCACTATTAGTCTGATAAGTACTATCCTACTGCAGTTTAACCTCTTCTGTTTTTGGAAACAAATGCAAAACAAGGGGATTTTAGGCAACTGCTAAGCAAAGGCATATCTTGTGTAGAAGGTAAGCTGCAAACAGGATGGATAAAGAGATGGAATAATTTAAAACTCTACATAAAGTACAGTGAGTTACATCACAGGAAAAATGTTGTGAGACAGGTTTAAAATTGAGCAGGTTGAGATTTCTCACTGTTTTAATCTTTAAAAAAATACACATACACACATAGATAATATTCTATAGCTAGAAGAAGTGATAAAACGTGAGTTGGAATTCTTTTACCTTGTATGGATGGAGGAAAAAGGACGTTAGAAGGAAAATGGAAAAGAAAAATAATTAGGTTCTATGTAATTCACTCTTGCCTCTGTACTCCAAGAGCAGAAATCCTGAGCCAATTTCACTAAGCTATTGGCCAGGAGAGAAAAGGGCCATGAAAGACTCATTCATCAAGCTGCTCATGAATGGACTGACCAACTTGCTCAAACAGGAAAAGGTGAATATTACACCAGCCACTTCAGAACCACCACAGGAAGGAAATGATAAATGTTAACATTTTCTGAATTCCATGCTACCCCCTTGCCTCCCCTCCCCGCCCAGTGTGCCTGCTTCTTACACAAAATGTCACACATAAAAAGATCCTTTCAGACGTGGAGGCTAAAACAAGGAGTCCTAAGGAAACTCCAAGACTCACTGGTCACACTGTATTTCCATGAACTGACTGGAAAGTATCAGGACAAAATTATGGGAATATATAAAGAAACAGCCTTCTCGCCCCTTCTCTGCTTTGGTCCCAGCAAACCAAGCCTGTTCTGAGACCACTTAACGCCCCTCATCGGACTAGGATCACAGGCAGCATACAACTCGCAAGGTAGTTTTCTAACAGGTCTGCTTCTGATCGATCTATGGGTCTCTCCAGTATTGAGTGATTCTTGGGAAGGGCTATGGGTGAAATGTCAATGGCAGCTAATGTCACAATAAAAACTACCAGTTTTAAGCTGCCTTCAGAGAAAGAAACTGCCATTGAATTGAATCCAAAAAACCTGCTCAATAATGCTGAAACCTCCGTTTCCACAGGGACATGGACAAAATAGATACAACCAGAGGGCTGGCAGGTTGGGGAAAGACAGGGAACCCTTGATATACCCGGTACAACTGAAGAAAGTGAACGCTTGAACCTGAACGAGAAAACTAGGGGGACAAAATAGATGACTTCAGATACGAGAATCACTGACATGTGCAAGGAGATTTAGTCTATGTGGCTCCAGAGCGGGAAAATTAGGACCAACGTAGAAGGCAGAGGAAGAAGATGGTGTGTGTCAACCTGGCTAGGCCACAGCACCCAGATATTTGGTCAGATGTTGCCGTGAAGGTATGTTTTGAGGAGATTAACGTTTCAATCAGTGGACTTTGAGTAAAGGAGATTACCCTCCAGAATGTTTGTGAGCCTCGGTCAGTCTGTTGAAAAGTGGAAAGGAAATTAAAAAAAGACTGATTCCCTGTAGGAAGAGGGAATGAGTCTCCAGTCGGTCTTTGGCCTCAAAATGCAACATCAGTGCTTCTTGGGGTCTCCAGCCTGCCCTGCAGATTTTGGACTTGCCACCCTCCACAATCACGTGAGCCAGTTCTTTGAAAATAAATCTCTGTCTACACACAGACACACAGACACACACAGAGACACACACACACAGACACACACACAGACACACAGACACACACAGACACACACAGACACACACACACACAGACACACAGACACACACACACAGACACACACACACACACACACACACACACACACAGACACACACACACAGACACACACACACACACACACACACACACCCTTATTGGTTCTGTTTCTCTGGAGAACCCTGACTAATTACAGAGATATCAGGTTAGCATAAAGGAAAATCTTTCAACCATGAGGGCTACCCACAAATAGGATGAGCTACCTCAGGAAGCGTTTAAGCCAAGGCTGGAGAGATGTCTGTTGGTGATGCTGGAGACAGGATTCCTGCATTAGGTGGGTGGATAGACTCAAGGTCTCAATTTCCTTCCAACTCTCAGACTAAGCATGATCTCGAAGGGCAATGAGTACCTTACCTGGCAGAGGGCAATGTTTTCATAAGGCTTTGCCTGGGCATGTAGGTGAGCCTTTGCTTCGCGTTTGTCGCCATGCACGAGCAGGATTGGTTTCTTCCTGAAAAAGAGATCAGGAGTATTTAAAATCCATCATTCATGAAGCTGAACTGGCACTCAGTTAAGGGTCGTTGACCACCGACATCTGTTTCTGGCCTGTGTGGTGACTGAGTAGGGGGCCAGCACAGGACATTGACCGGCTAACCTTCGGTAACTGGTTACCTTTATAATGGAGCCCTGTGGCCTGAGCCTGAAGCTCTGCTGTGACCTGGAGGGATTGTGACTCAAGAAAGTCCTCGAGTAATTATCTTCTTTGGTCCAAAAGGGCACATCATCATCTCTGTGTTAATATATTTAAATTCAGATAGACTAAAAGATATACAATCATTGTTGTCTAGTATGATGCTCTTTTCTTTCCCTTCTCTTGGCCCAAACAATAGACCACTTCCTCACTAGCCATATGTTAAACCCCTACTGTGAGCAAGGTCCTGCACCAGATGCCCAGAATACAAGTGAAGGGGCCCAGGCCCACAGCATGTAGTTTCACTAATAGGTGGTGATATTTCAATGCAACAGAGCCCAATGCACATTGAAAATGCCCTATTTTTAAATTCAAAAGGACAATATAAAAACATTCTGCAGGAATAGATTAAAAGGGCTTTTAAAGGAACCATGATCTACTCTGGTTAATTCAAAGCGAGATAAGCCTTAGAAATCAATGTACCTTTATAAGCTCTCCCAACACAACAAAAATTGGATTTTTCTCCAACAAGCAATCAAGCAAGATGAACAACTTCCACAATTATCAACCACATGCAGAACGATTCTCTGCCACACGTGAAGGGACAACACTCAACTAAAAAGAAACAGGAAAGGGGCTTCCCTGGTGGCGCAGTGGTTGAGAGTCCACCTGCCGATGCAGGGGACACGGGTTCGTGCCCCGGTCCGGAAGGATCCCACATGCCACGGAGCGGCTGGGCCCGTGAGCCATGGCCGCTGAGCCTGCGCATCCGGAGCCTGTGCTCCGCAACGGGAGAGGCCGCAACAGTGAGAGGCCCGTGTACCGCAAAAAAAAACCAAAACAAAAAAAAAAACAGGACAGAAAACGCACATCCAGGACTGATTCCTAACCCCTAAACCTGATAGCTTTACTCTAATATGTCAGGTAAAATAAAACTAAGAAACACACCTTCCCGGTTTGTTTCTATTTGGAAAAAATTTTCTATTTTACAACTAGAAACACAGTACAGAGAATAATGTAAGAGATAATCATGCATGTGTTACCTAGAAACGATTCCTGTTATCAGATTATCAGGTCTTTTTAAAAAATAAAAGATTAAACATTATTGACAGAAGCTGAAGTCCTCATTAATTACTTCAGATTTACTGGTGTTCTAAAAACTATCACAAAAAGGCAGTGGGATGGGTAATTTTGTGTGTCAACTTGATTGGGCCAAGGGTGTCCAGATAAAACATTATTTCTGGGGCTTCCCTGGTGGCACAGTGGTTGGGAGTCCACCTGCCGATGCAGGGGACACGGGTTCGTGCTGCGGTCCGGGAAGATCCCACATGCCGTGGAGCGGCTGGGCCCGTGAGCCATGGCCGCTGAGCCTGCGCGTCCAGAGCCTGTGCTCCGCAACGGGAGAGGCCACAACAGTGAGAGGCCCGCGTACCACAAAAAAAAAACCCATAAAAACCCAAAACACATTATTTCTGGGTGTGTCTGTGAGGGTGCTTGCGGAGGAGATGACCATTTGAATCGGTGGCTCAGCAAAGCAGATCGCCCTCCCTAATGTGGGTGGGCATCATCCAATACTTTGAATAGGTTGGTGAAATTATTTTCTCTCCTGTTTAAGCCACTGTTATTTCTACTTTTCTGTTACATGCAGCTGAAACTAATCTTACGTGTTACAGGTCAAATATGAGCCCTTGAGTGCCAAAGCTGCTTGGGAAATTTCAACAGTATTTTATCTATTAGTATTATTTTTGGCTGTGCCTCGTGGCTTGCAGGATCTTAGTTCCCCAACCAGGGAATGAACCTGGGCCACAGCAATGAAAGCACCGAGTACTAACCACTGGACTGCCAGGGAACTCCCAGCGTTTTATCTATTATTAATAATGAAGCTTCCCACAATCTGACGGGCTAAATGCACCATGGACTTTGAGGATCCTGACAACCATTCTCCTGCACGTGTATTCCTCCACCTTACCTGCTCTTATGGGATTCTGCCACGTCCATGTGTTAGAAATGGGACAGATGGCATGTCACCATGGGATGCCATATTTATTTGGTTTGCACTGCCTAACATGAGGCAGACAGACTGAAAACCCATCACTTCCATAATCTGGGTAAGGGAACGCCCTATGACCCCTGCATTAACTCCTAAGCTACGTGAAAAATCACTTGTGAGACAAGAGAGTCTCAAAAAAAGAACAGCACTGATGTGCCCAGTGAAGCATGGCATGCTTGTAGGTCGAGAACGCAGGTGGCAGTGACCTTTTCCTTCATATTAACATTGGACCTAAAATTCTTTTATTTGGGCTGAAATTTGTCCTAATCTACTTCTGGACAGAACAGAAGGACATGCTAAAATCTGTATTAGGAAGGCTTGTGATTAGTTAGAATATATCAAAAAATGCTGTTTTCCCAGTATAACTTAACGTTTTTATGATTTCAATAGTTCCAAAAGAAATATTCAAAGAAGATGCACGGCAGCTGCCTGAGAAACACAAATCTTGTGTTTTAAGGCTGCATTACAGTTATGACGTCATCCGTCACTCTGTGGAACTCACCTGAACTCTGGTGGATACTGTTTTATGAGCCAGTCCACATCAAAGCAGTAGTTAAACTGGATGGGGGGAAGAAAAGAAGTCACGGGCAATTCAGAAAAGCAGTCTATAAGGAGAAGTGTTTGGTTATTGAATTCAAAGAAACTCTAATGATGAACCACATATATTATGTATAAACATGGACAATTTGCTACAATACTCATAAACAAAGCTAAAATACATCTTGAAGGGAATACACCATTCAAAGGTTCTGAATTAGTGCAGGAGCGCCTGAGAAAACAGAAAATTACCTCTGCATGCTTTGGCAGCATTTGTATTTGTAAACTGAGTCTTTTTACAATATTTCTAAGAGTCCTCTGATTAATGGGGCTTATAAATTTATCCCTTTTCCCCTAGATGACTATAAAAAGCACTTTCGGAAAAGAACATTTCCTTTCAGCCTAACTTATGAGCTAGCTTTGTAAACAGGCATCTGCGACTGGACGTTCACTAGGCTTATGACAATTACATCTTGATTACAGGTTCTGGACTAGACTTACCCACGGGGGTCTTCCCCAGGCCTGGGTAATCCCTGGACCTCCTCCTGGACATACCGACTCAATCTAGCCAGGAGAACACACACAAATTCACCCCACGTTCCATCTGGAGACCAGGATTCCCATCGCCAAGCAGAACATGGAGCACAGAGAAAGCTTTGCCTTCTTTAGGCACAAGACCTTGTTCTATTTGCTGGAGAGCCTGGCACGTGAAGGTGATTTATCAACGCAAAGGGACCAGCTCTGTCAGGCAGGAGAGCTGCCAATCAAACACGTCAATCAAACATGCAGACGTACCCACATCCATAACTTCTGCTCACTTCTCTTTGGAGGGTGTAGGAAATTTCTCATTTACTTCTCTAAATCAAATCAAACTTGACATGGCCTCCACCTCTCTACCCACACTCCCAGGGAGTTGCACCAGAGTCCTGTGAGATTATTGGTGTCCCAGAGAGAAGTCCCTCAGGTTGGGATTTCCAGAGTGACTTCCTGGCCAGTCCTTATGGCCCAATCGAGAGTCAGAAGCCCCAGGGATCGTGCATCCACGTTCCAGGCTGATGGATCCCACAACCGCGGCGTTTGGCGCCAGCCTCCAGGTAAGTGCCATCTCAGGGACCCTGCACAGGACCGGCCCACAGGTCCCGCTGCTCACTCTCTTACAGAGTTATTTGCCCCTTCTGTCCAAAGAAAAAACTGTAAACTCACCTGAGCTGAAGAAACAAGTGTCCCAAATAGAGGAGATAAAATATCTGGGGAGACAAAACATTTATATCTAATTTCATATTTTTGATATAAAGACTACCTAGTAATAATAATCACAACTGACTTATTAAATAGTCACCGACGAGAATTTGGCTTAGAAAATGATGCGCTGAAAAGGTATTACAAGACTAGACTGTAATGTTCCATAAAATTCAAGAGAAAATTTCCCTGGGCTATTTAATAATATTTATTATGTATCAGTATTATTTAACCACACATAATGGAAAATCAAGATCTACAACTTTAGTACTGGATGACTGGGCAATTTTACAAACTACCAATAAGGACAATAACGATGAGTGTCCTTCCTCTTTCCAGATCTCTTAATTTTTTACCTCCTTCAAATACTTACTGAAGTCTCTCGCCAGGAAACCTCCCCAGTCTGGGACTAGCAAGACAGCTCTCTGGAGCCTGAGGGCTCTTGCTTCCCGTGGAGGGAGGACAGAGGCCCCCGCAGCTCCAAGCTCTAGCACCCAGGTCATCTCTAAGGAGGGCCCACCTTGCACCCACTCAGCCTTTACTTCAGAGAAAACAGAAAGCCATGTCTACACCCTGAGAGGAAGCACACAACCCTCATCGCCACCACCGATTATAACAGCCTCACTTGGACAGGACCCATCGGGTGCCAGGTCCTGTTCCTGGTATTTTCCACGTGTTAACTCTCACTCCTCGCAGCCATTTTCTGTCCGTGGGGGTCTGTCGTTCCCATGTTGTAGATAGAGAGTCTCTCCTTAGGGGGCCTCCCGTGGCCACACAGCTGGGGTCAGGCAGGGTCGGGACTTGAACACAGACAGTCTGGCTCCAGCGCTTCCGCTCTAACCACCAATCCAACCCTGAGGGTTCAGACTGGGCTCGTTCACTTATTTGACCCATATTTATTGAGTGCCTCCAGACATGGAGATAAATGCCAGGGCACAAAGATTTTAAAAGAACGAAAAAGTCCTCTAAGGAAGCTCCTACCTTAAAGGGAGAGTTGCATAATCAAGAGAGAAACTGCAACGTGGGGCCCCCATTTTGCCCCCACTGCCACTCCTCTTTCTACCTTTCTAAATTTTACCCATTTTTCAAGGCCCATCTGAGGTCCCTCTTCCTCCATGAGATCTTCTAAACAACCTACAATTATGGCCTTTGCTGGAGTGGTACACCAAACGCTTAAGAGCACGCACTGTGATGCTGGAATGCCTGGATTCAAATCCCAGTTCTGCCATCTGCCAGCTCTATGACCTTGGGCAGGTTATTTAACTTCTCTGCAGATCGGTCACCTATCCGAGGAGGACAACTGTAACATCTACTCATAAGGTTGTTTCGAGGATTAAAGGAGATAATCTATACAAAAGCTCCTATCATGTTACCTCTCCTTCTTCCATATCTTGGTGCTAATAGCCAGTCTTTATCTCTTTATTGTATACAGCAAAACCTTGCATAGTTCTCTATTTCCTGTTTCAATCTCTCTCAAATAAAATGAAACACTGAGATCTATCTTATATATTTCTGCAAAGCACCTAGACATTTGCAAAAAGGAAAAATAAACACCTTGTAGAACCAAACTCTTTATAGTATGGAATTAAATATACCAACATTTATACATCACATAAGATGTAATTATACATTGGGTATATAATTAAAACACTATTAACAGTGAACACAATCTATTCTTGAATGTGGGCAAGAAAGGCAATGTGAAATACGGGTGACAACGTTTCTTTTGTTTATCTGCCACGTGAATATACTGTGCCGGGCACTTCATGTGTTATCTCCCTTTTTTCTGAATCCCCAGTTTAAAGGTGAGTGAACTGAAATTGTGAAGAGTGTTAGGTCCTTTGTTAATTACCAACACAGCAAGCAGGTGGTGAGGCCCTGTGTCTGGGATTCTAGGGGCCCTGCCGTTCTCTCAAAGGAAACCCTTGTTTCCTCTCTGCACGCAAAGCTTTTGACACCAAGTGTAGCAGAAGGGAGGGGGGGTTCCCACACAGACCAATCCTCCACGGACACCAGCTGCGCGTCCTACAACTGAATTCAATTCTGACACCATCCACCCGGAGGTGGCATCAGACCCCACAGGACTGCCCCCATCTCAGATGCCAGTCACAAGCCCGGACCACCTGTGCTTCTGACCGACCGGCTATAAATTGGGGGTTGCCACCATCCCCTCCGCGGGCTCGATAATTTGCTGCAAGGCCTCACAGAACTCAGAAAAGCACTTTCCTCGCTAGATTACCAGCTTATTATAAAAGGACACAACTCAGGAACAGCCAGATGAAGAGATGCACAGGGCGAGGTATGGGGGACGGGGCGCGGCCATGCCCTCTGCAGGTGCGCCACGGCCCAGCACCTCCTCGTCGGCACCAACCTGGAGGCTCTGTGAACCCTTGCAGTGAGGGGTCTTTTACAGAGGCTTCATTACACAGGCAAGACTGACTAAATCAGTGGCCCTTAGCGGTGAACTCGATCTCCAGCCCCTCTGCCCTCCCCGGAGGTGGAGGTTAGGGCTGAAAGTTCCAGCTTTAATCACCAGGCTGGTTCCCCAGGCAACCAGCACCCCCCTTCCTAGGGGCTTTCCGAAAGTCATCGCATTAACATACACTCCACTCCGGTGTGGCTGAAAGGGGCTTGTTAGGAATAACAAAAGATGCTCCTTTCACCCTTCATCACCTTGGAGCTATTTCAGGAACCTGGGACAAAAACCAAAACCAAACCCCAACTATAACCGGAGTGAAGACCAAATATCTGTATACATCACAATATCACACAGATACTCCCTGGGGACTAACCACAGCAACCAAAAATCAGGGCACTTCTTGTTTTGCTTCTGCGCCAGGAACCAAAACCAGGCTTTCAAGCAACGGTTCTCAAACTTGATTGGGCTTGTTAAAGGGGATTGCAGGGCCAGGCTCCCAGAGTTTGGTGCTGGGAATCTGAACAGGAGGCCGAGAATTTGCATGTTCAACAAGCTCCCGGTGGTGCTGACACTGCTGGTCCAGGGACCAGAGAGAACTATTGCTGTCAAGGGCTGGCTACTTGGTTAATAAAGTGTCAGCGACCGAGTTTAACCTTTAAATTACAAGTTAAGTAATTCTAAGCACTGTGCAAGGGGTGCCAGCAGGGTGGCCTGCAGGGCTCTGGGAGACACCCGCTGGCTTCCCGAGCTAAGCAGTTTGCTGTCAGACGAATGCATCTGCTTGTCAAAATGGGTTCTTTTCCCCCTGAGAGAAGTTCAGAGGGTTCTTAAGAGACCCCTTCTAGGCTTCCCTCCTGTTCTTCGAGGGGGAGCCCCACACGTGCAGCTCCCAGACCCCCGGCTTCACTCACCCCTGATGTGGAGGGCTCCCGAGTTATACTTTGGCTTAATTCCGGAGACTCTAGTGAGGTAAAATTGGAAGGGGTTCCCTTTACCCAGCATGTCCCAGATGTCCTGGCCTTCCCCTGACGTTTCAAGCCCGTGGCCGGCTGAGGGGCTGTGATGCTCAGCTCCCGGGACAGCACCATCTCTGGGAGAAGGGAGGCCTTTCTCCTCTTTGACCCCCGTGTCCTCAGCCTGCTTCTGCTGCGTCTCTGGTGGCAGCTCATCCTCACTGCTGGAGAGACACCAGCCCAGGTCTTCCTGGGAACCGCCCTTCTGCCTTTTGGGAGGTGAAGCTTCTGAAACGGAATCTGTGCTGCTGAACTTCACAGGTGCGATCTTCCTCCTGTGGGCAGCTTTCCGAGCCTCGGAACAGGTGTACTTTGGCTCACTGGCTGCTCCCTGCTCAGCGTGCGGGAGAAAAGAGGTAGATGGCTCGTCCGGTCTTGGCTTTTCCTCCTCACTTTCATCACTACTGGATATCGTCCACCTCCCATAACTGCCTTCCTGAGACATTACACTTCCTCTGGAAATGAAAGGTGGAAATTTCGTTATTTCCCATCCATCAGGCCACCGGCACACTCATGCTCTTGCTCTCAAATTCCGTGTCCTGAGCTTCTAGGACACATACAGCACACCTGACACTTACCAGATGCCAAGACGTGTCACTAACATCAGCGGCTCTGTAGGTGTTCACGGCACATCACCACAATCTGCCGTGAAAACTTGGCAAATAAAGTGATGGCGAAAATCCTGCTCACCTTCTGCTTCTCTCCCTTTGTCTTTCCACCTAGACCTTGTTCTTAAATGCCTGAGGAAATGGAGTTGAGCCAAAGTCCAAAACAAAAATGTCCACTCTTAGCCCTGAAGCTTCCAACAGGTGTTTGGGGTTAAGGTCAGTTTAAGGAATTTCAGGGGTAATTCTGACTACGCTCATATTTTTAAGGTCAAATTGGAATTTATCACCTATTCCTCACCCAGGTATGGGAGCCCAAAGGACTTCAGGGACTACTTCTTACTCCCCCAAGATAAGCTTCTTACCATAGAGCTTAACGAAATCCTCCAGACAGTATCAAATGATCAATTCTATATATACATTATCTAGGGATGCTTCCATGAGGACCCAACCGACTCAATGATTATCTAATCCTAAATCAAACCATGAAAACCTGCAGAGAAAGAACTTGTACTAAAGCAAAACGTTACTTGTTTTCTAAACCACACAGTTTAACTTCTACTTTCTTGCTCTCAGAAGAGGAAAACACATGAAACTTTTGCTTTTCTTACCTACAAAATGTCACCAATTCAAGAGTAAAGGGCTATCTAAGTAGGTTTCCCAAATAACCAAAGAAGAGCTCCTTAGTGTGATTTAAAAAAAAAAAAACAAAACACTTTAGTACAAGACCCAGAGGAAAATTACACAACTCAAGAGTCTGTGCTCAGATCGTGGACAGAGTGTCTACATGTTTGCTCTAGAGCGTAAGCAGGACCTGCTGTGAGTGCAGATATAGGACAGACTGCAGCATAACCCCCACTCCTTAAAAAAGGCTAAATTCTGCACTGAAAGACTTGCTAATGAATATACTTTCATGTTTCAAGCTAAAAAGTATATATTTTTTAAGGTATCTATCACTTTGCACAACTTCTCACCTTTTTCAATTTATGACCAAGTCAGATAAGGTTTCTCCTGTAAATTACACATTTCAAGGAGCTTTTAAGCAGAGTGCATCTAGACAATAATTTGACTCGTTCTTCATGGCCCAGGGTCACTATTAAGCCCACCTGGCATGGACAGTGTTTTGCAGCCTCAACTGTAGGGACCACAGATGGATGCAGACACTTGCTCCTGTAATAGGGGCCCTAGACTCTGTCTAGGTCTTCTTTTCTAAAAGTTCTCTGTCCTTTCCCTCTGTGTTCAGTCCACTTCTAGGGGCTGTATGAACTCTGAGTAGGTTTTCCCCCTAAATTGTTTCTAATCTGATAAGGGTTAAGACACCAGATAATCAAGCTTGTTGGAACTGTATTGTTACAGTTAACAGGATCTGAGAACCAGGTTTTCCCATGAAAGGGGTTAAGACAGACTTACTACTTAACACCTACTTAAACAGCTCAGTTTTTTGTTTGTTTTGACTGTTTTTTTAAAACTTAAGTTCCCTTAGTGTTCTAGACTCTGGAGACTGCTATCACAATTCACTTTGAAGGAGCCATTTTGTCAGTTAGTTTGTAATTGAAAAATGATTTAAGAACAAAAGAACCATCTCTGGAAAAACTACTGTGCTGTAAGCTCTAGCTTCCATTGAATTCTAAACCAGCTCTAAAGCTAGGCAATGAGTAATAGAATCTTCAACTGAGATTCCTCAGCCTGTTCTCCCTAGATTCCTGCCCCATCCTAAAGCAAAGAGAGGGTCTCAGAGTTTTTAGGTGAAAAAAGGGTTCAGCTCCCAGCCTGAGAAAAGGAGCTGTATGCAGACCTTAGAGATCACCACCACCCCTCTTCCCAGATCAATTACGTATAAATAAAATGGAATTCAAAAATCCTGAGAACTCTAAAAGGAAAATATTTATTGGTCTTTAGTGACTCTGTGAGCTATTTTGGAGATTTCTAAATTTTTCAGTTTTATCATTATCTACACTTTCTAGAACCACATGTGGGGTGGGGGAGGGGAGGAGGACAGAGAATTCCTTCCAAAAAAGGACAAGTGGGTAAAAAATAAAGCTTTGAAAAAGACATTTCCTAGAGAAAAAAAAAAGGTTTTTGTCTGCTCTATACATCGTTTAAATTTGGGATCTACTCACAATCCAAAATGTGCCTGAGATTATTTACCAATTAAAGGCAAAAAAACCTTTGCAATATGCTAATAAAACTGTAACAAATCATTAAGCCTAGCAGGTTACCAGCCTCTCTATGCAGTCAAGGCACTTAACCTGTTGAAGAGGAGCTGTTGGTAAACACCAAGATTAACCAGCAACTGATTCTACTTTGGAGGACTGGATCTGGTCTCAGGATCAGAATTTCATTTCTCTCTCACACAGGCCCAGATTCTCTGCATTCTCAGACAGCTTTCATACTCAAGTCATAGAGCTTTACAAGGATAGAACCTAAGTGTTTTCCTTCAATTGTTTGTTCACGGTTTGTCTTCCCTGGGCAGTGTCTCGCACAGCACAGGTCTAACACCACACTCTGGGTAAGTGGTGACACCAGGATCAGAATTACAACACAGGTGGGCTGACTCTGAGAGCTGACATTCAGTGGGTCAGCAAAGTGCAGTATTTCCCAAAGCAGAGGTGACTGGGACCTGACATTAACTAACATTACTTTATGAAAGTACCTCCCTTTCCCATTCCAATCCAATGGAATTAATCAAGGAGAAAGCTGTTTGTAGAAATGTCTCTATTCCTGCTTTTGAACAAATAACGGATTTTGGGCTCTTCTGCAGGCAGTAACACTTTGGTTTAACATCAACAGAAGGGATCTTATGGCTCCATTACATTTACAATAACTGAAGTCTACTTCTAAAAGATGGTGTTTATGTAAAAGTGGGTTCAAATGAAAATATTACACAAATAGTAGTACAGATGTTGAGAGTGAGACAAAACTGGGGAGGAAGCAACCGACCACATTACTGAAATTTGGCAAACACTGCATTAAGCTACAATGCCAAGGAGGGTAAAAATCTAAAGAAATTCTACCACCAGATGCCAACTCATAACATTAGAGTGTCTATTAGATACTAAAAAAAAATGTGTGGATGTAAATGGATACTCCTCTTAAAGCTGCTGGCTCCTCCTCTCCCCCTACCATCCCAGACCCAGCTGGGCTATTTCTTTTACACTTCCAGCTGACCCTTCTTATAGAGCATGCAGACCATCAGGAGGCCATGGGAGTCAATCTCAACTGAGGCCAGGTGTGGCCAGTAGTTGGCAAATACGACTCCAATTTCAAATCCAGTCATTACTAGGTGGTAAATGTGCACTTAGGCAAGTTACTTAACTGCTGAGCCTCAACTTCCTCCTCTGTAAAATGGGTGTCATACCTACCTCCCAGAGTATGCTCATTCGAAAAATATTTATTGAGCAGCTACCATGTGCCAAGCCCTGGGAATAAGAAATTAACAACATAGAAACAATTTGTCCTCGAAAAGCTTCTATTTCAAGGAGAAAGAAACAGACTGACACAAACAAAAATAACCAAAAAAGCCAAGATATCTTTACAGATATTCATTATATTTTACAGGTATGAGAAAGTAACAGGGATGCCCTTACCTTCGACTATCCTGAATTTAACATCTAAGTGAGCTCTGAAGGGTGAAAAGGAATCAGCCAAATAAAAGTGTGGGAGGGAAAGAAGAGTATTCCAAGTGAGGGAACCCAACCTGCAACGACCAGAACAAGGGTGTAGTAACTCCAAAAACACACAGAAAGACTTGGGTAAGGAAGACAGGTAGGTGGTCCAGGATGAAGGGGGTGGGCAGGAGTAAGTTAAAGTTCCTGGATTTTATTCTAAGAACAGTCGGCCCCACTGAAGGGGAGTACCTTGGTCCGATCTACTTTTTAAAAATATTACGTTCCCTGCAACTCTGTATGGAGAATGGTTTGGAGGGAGACAAAAGTCGAAGTGAGGCGGCTCCTGCAGGGACTCTGGTAGCTCATGAAGGCAGTCGGGATGGAGTGAAGTGGGCTGATTCCGGGGTACACTGTTTTCTGTGCGCTCACCTTTACTGGGCATACACTCATTTCACGCTCACAACTGTTTCCATTTATGGGGAGACTAAACACAGAGGTTAAGTGCCTGGCACAGAGTAAGCGCCCAACATGCTAGCTATCACTAACTCTCCAGACCATCTGCCTACTACGTGGAGGAGCCAGAATAAGAATCCGCGGAGGGGGACCCCTCCAGCAGGACTCTGGTCTCCTCAAGCAGCAGCTGCTCGCGCCAAAGAGGTACTATTACTGGAGGAAGCCGAGGCCCAGAAGGGGACCCTACCTAGTGTCTTTACAAGATGCTCCGCTTCCCTCCGGATCCACCTCCAGCCCCGCGGGACACTCAAGAATTCGCCGGACGCCGGCTGCCCGCGCTCCAGGCCGGAAGGAGCAAAAGAGCGGGCAGCTGCCGAACGCGTACCGGAGGCCCCGGAACCCGCGGCCTCCACTCAGCTGAAGCCCCCAGAACGCGCAGCCACCTAGGATCCCGCCACTCCGCCGCCACTCGCGCCTGCGCGCGCTTCAAACCCTCCAGCCGGCAGCGCGCGCAGAGTGACCCTGCCCCTTCCCCTTCCGGGACGCCCGCAGCTGGGTCCTAAAGCCCTCCGGGTCATGAGGGGCTGAGGGGGCGCTCCCGCAGGAAGGGGCGGAGAGAAGACCTGGCCGCCTCCAGCTCCCCTCTCACCTCCTGGGCGCGTCTCCTAAAAGGGGGAGAGAGGAAAAGAAATTTCCCTCACTTCTCCCGTAGTTAATTAGCAAAACTCATCCGCTTTGCAGAGGTTCTCATAGCTTCAGACTCCCGGAGCTCGAGGTGTGTGTGTGGCAGGGGTGGGTATTTTAAAGGCAGAGACAGGATCACCTGAGAGGTTCGAGGAAGCTGAGGGCTGAGACCGGTGTCCCAGGAGGAGTGGGTTCTCCTGGGGGAGCGGACTGTAAAACCTGCTGTAAAATAAAAGGTTAAACGAGCTCCCTTAGACTCAACCTCGAATGCCCGTTTCTTCGTTGAAACAGGCACGTGTGCCTGTGTGTGTGTGTGTGTGTGTGTGTGTTGCCTTTTTAATCTTACTGATTTGTCAGAAGAGAGAGGGCTGAGATAAACTACTTTGCAAAGCGGAACCCTCGCCATATTCCTTGCCTTTAATAAGGATGTTTGCTGTGGAATTTGGGTTCAGTGCTGTTGATATTATTCTCAGAGTTTCCTTCACACCAGGCACCTCTCCTAGAGGACTGAATGAAATAACTTGGGGTAAACGTCCTAAGGGCTCACTTGGTTCATTTATTGAAAGTCTGTTTTGTGCCAGGTACCGTGCTCAGTGCTAGGCTTATAGGGAGGACGGAACAGACACAGTAGCTACCCTGGAGGGCTCGATTCCAATGACTTGCTGATCTGCACGGGAGCCCCGGTCTTGTTTTGATTGGTTCCTTTTATGCTTTGTTCACACTCTTTTTGTGTCTCCTATAATGTTTAGCATAGTGCCATTGATCAAAATTATCAAAAGTAATTTACTACAAGGTGTGGGGGCAGAAAATGAGAAGAATCATGCAGGACACGTTGAAACAGCACCTGGATGTGCGGGATCCACAGCCGCGCGCCAGGAGTTAAAGGGGCGAGAGGGGCGGAGCCAAGGCTGGGGGCGGGCCTGGAAGCCCCTCCGCCCTAGGCTGTTCCAAGGAAACGTTATTAAACAAAGTCTCTGGCCAATAGAGCTGCGGGGTCAACGCCAGTGGCTCGCAGGCCGTCCAATGGGAGAAGACGTTGGAGGTACCCGGCCAAGTTCAGCTTCCCGAACTGCGGGGAGCTTGGCGGGCTGTCGCTGCAAGCCGGGAGTAGGCCGCAGAGGTCGCGAGTTCAGGCGTCCCGACTGCCGTGTGGCTGTCGCGATGTTTTTCTCCCAGGCCGGGGCCCGGCCGCGGACGTGGGAAGCCAGCCAGTCGGAACACAAGAAGTGGGTGGAAGTAAGTGCCCGGAGGGCTGTCTCGGACTTAAACTTGACCCGGGACTTTCACTTCCGTCACCCCGCCTGGCTCTCCCTCAGCTTTGTTGCACAGATAGGGGCTGGACTGTCCTTCCGAAGTGTCCTGGTTAATGACCGAGGCTAGGGCTGCAAGGCTTCTGGATCCCTGTCCAGTGTTCTACTTCCAACTCCTTCTTTTCTCCGCGACATAGTCTGTGTATAACAAGCTGTAATCTCCATCTCTCCTCCCGCCTTTCAAAGCCAGCCTTTTGCCTCACCTTCCCAATTCTAGGATTGAATTTTCGGTAGAACTTATTCGAATGGTTTAAAGGAATTAACCCAGCGATTAAGTCGTTTGCATTTTTGGGGGGAGTAAATTTTAGCACATTAAGATTTCTTTTTCTTTTTGGCCCTGGGGGCAGCATTCGGGATCTTAGTTCCCCGACCAGGGGTAGAACCCGTGCCCCCTGAAGTGGAAGCTAGGAGTCTTAACCACTGGTTCTCCAGGGAAGTCCCAGCAGATTAAGATTTCTTGAGGATTAAAATTAGGATAATGAAATTCCATTTCCCAGCCCTACTCTTGGCTAAGTTTTAGGTTTGGGAGGTCTAAACTTAATATAGTAATAATAGAACAAACAGTTTCTGTCTTATTAACTAAAGATACTTGCTGTTCTTTAGGTATTTAAAGCATGCGATGAAGAAAACAAAGGCTATCTAAGCAGAGAGGACTTTAAAGTTGCTGTTGTAATGCTGTTTGGATACAAGCCCTCCAAGGTAGAACTTTCTTTTGTATTTGGGGACTGGGCTGACAATACAATAGTGGATGGATTCTAAATAAAGTGCAGAGGGCTAGCTTAGGATGTTTATGAAGCAAACCGCTGCCTTTTGAGCAATTTCAGAGATGTGTCCAGTGCTGAATTTTACTTTTGTCTTAAGAATCCAACTCAGGAATGAATTAGAATCCATCAAGACTAAGTCACCAGGCTGCTAATAATATTAAGTATGAGATGCTAGTGAGGTTCCAAGAGGGAAGCCTGGGAGTGGAATGTTGGTAACAGAAGGAATTCACAGAGGAAGTGACATGCAGGATTTTTTTTTCTTAAAAAAAAAAATTTTGCTCCATTTAAATTATGAAAATAATGCATTTACATAGTCAAATAATTAAAATGGTCCAGAAAAGTATAAAGTTGGGTGTAAAATCCCCTCCCTCCCTACCAAAGGGTCCCACTCCTCAGGAGTTACCATTAGTAACAGTTTATTGTGTATCATCCCCAAATTCCCTGTGTATTGACAAACACGCCTAGCATTGTATTGAAAAGAGGGTGCATAGTATGCCTATTTTATTTTAACTTGCTTTTTTCACTTCACAATAGAAGAACATAAAAGCACACACCCCACATTAAAAAAATAGTTGCTTAGTATTCTCTTTAGCTAGTTTCCTTGTTTTGGTCATTTCAGTTGTTTCTATTATTTTTCATTCCTACAAATATTGCTGCCGTGAGCATTCTCTTATAACTCTATCTCTGCTTGTGGATATATCTCTGTGGAATAAATTCCTAGAGATACAAGTGCTAGGTACATTTGAAATTTTGTTGGGCATTGCTCTCCAGGAAAGGTTGCGCTAATTAAGTAGAGTTGAGCTGAACTTCAGTGAATCTCCCATTTTAGTAGGACAGGTTTCCTATGCCTCCTGTCCTTGTGCTGCTCCTCTTGTCTGTTACATCCATTCTAGTGATGGATCCCTCTTGTTAAGCTGCTGAACTGGAATTAATCAGGGGCAAGATCTTGGCCAGGTTTAAGAAATTCAGTTGCAGGCATCAAACAGAGGGAGCCCTCAGGGCTCTGCCTGGAATGTCATCCCTCCTGCTGTTGTTAGACAAAGTGCCTGGGCAACTACGTTGGCCCAGTTGTTCCCTATGAGTGGGCTCTACCTGTCTGTCAGATTGCGGGCCCTGTAAAGCCAGGGACCACGTGATGTCCCACTTCTCTGTTCTTCATTATGCTTAAATGTATTACAACTCCACTGTTAATATGTTCTGTTGATATAAATATGTCCCATGAACCACCCAGGTAGGTTCAACTGCTAGGGGTTGCTTAGTTACTGAGATGTTGATTATGGAGCTTCAGGGCTGGCTCCCAGAAATTGCAGCTCTCCTGTTAACCTGCAGTCATTTCAGCTGGAATTCCAGAGCAGGTCAGCTAAGTGGACTCAGCTTTTGAAGCATTGAATTTAACCCAGGTCCAGCTGGAAAGATATCTGGTCTCATTCTACCTTTATCACCTTTGGATCTACTTACTTGATTTTAATTTTAGAACATGTAAGTGAGGAATTTAATGACAAGTACAGAGATATGGTAACATACATACATACACACCATCAAATTTAACAGATTTTTACTTTTGGTTGAGGTTTTGGATTTTATTTTTTAATCAAAGGAAATGCTTGTTTACTGCAGATCGCTAAACAGTGAAATACTGATATAGCAAATCACCTATACACTTAACGATCATTTGTAACAATCATGAAGTTTTATTAAGTGACACTAAATGTATTCCCTCTGTGAAATTTAACAGATTTTTCCTCTTATAATAGGTTGAGGTTTGGGTTTTTTTTGTTTGTTTTTTTTTGGTGTACATTGAACATTTATCACAACGAATTGGTGATGTGATAAGATGTGCTCATGTGGCCTGAATATTGGTCACAATCACAACAAAGCTTAATCCAGCCCAGCAGATACAAATGAAAGTGTAAACTGTGAAGATATGTTTACATACATAGAAGTATGTATAAAAGTGACATTGAAACAACTGTATATCCTTAAAAAACGTAGAGCCCACTAGTGCCATTTTACCTCATTCAACTTGGGGTTTTATTTTTAAACATTGCTTTTCAGCAAACGAAATATTTACTGAATGCAGGTCATGAAGCAATAAGGCACTAAAATAATAAATCACTTCTGCATTCATGAAAATGTTTACAGAATGAAATTTATTGTGTTCCCATTTAATAAAAGGAGCACTTGCTAGTTGCTAGAAATATAAAGGTGAATAAACATAGACCCTACTTTGAAATAGTTCACAGTTTAGTGTAGAGAGACTTATAAAACTCTGACAAATACTAAGATAGAGAAGAGATTAAGAACAGAAAGGGAGGAGGGCAAGGAGAAGGGTCTAATTCTGTGGTAACTTTAATAGGAATCTGGGCATCATTTAGAGCAGCGGAGGTAGACTCTGATATGAAGTGTCTGGGAGCGCTTTGTGGTGGTGGGAGAAGTTATGCCTTGGTGATTCATGGTTACATGTGGTGGCCGTATCAGAGTGATGTAACAACAGGACTAAAGGGATAAGAAAATAAGAAAATTCAGAAGGAGTAGGTTTGGGGGAAAGGCAGTGAGTTCGGATTGGGGCATGTTAAGTTCGAGGAGGCTAGAAGCACCCCAAGTGCATTCCTTTTTTAAGTGCTGTGCTGGGTGTTGAGGTGATGGTGGTAAAGATCTGCTCTCAGATTGTGCCACCTCCCTTAGATGTAGGAATCTGAAGTTGGGTGGAGAGGTGAGGGCTGGAGATAGATTTGGGATTCCTCACAGGTGGTAGCTCAAAGCATGAGACTGAGGTGGCATTGCCCAAAAGGAGTATGTGGAGTGTGAAGGGCAGTGTCCTGAGGGGAGAACATGGGGGGCGTACCCACATTTAAGGGTCGGTGGGGACTCCATGAAGAAGATGCACTGGGAACTGGTTGTCTGGGAGGGACAGGAGGAACCAGGGAAGTGCAGGGCATGGAATCGAAGGTGGAGAAGCTACATCAGATGTTGCCAAGGTTCTAATTCCATGATGTTTATAAAGCTCTCTTAACAATGTGGGAAAACACTTATGTTTTAATATTCAGTGAAGGCAGGTCCCCGAACTTAATATATAGTGTATTCTCAAATATGTTTAAAAATGCATGGAGGGGGGAAAAAAAAGTTGTACTAGGCCTAAACGTTAACAATGGTTTTCACTGGATGGCTGGTTTTTTAGATGTTTTTCTTCATAATTAAAAAATATTTTTCATGTTTTCTACATCATGTTACTATTACAGTCAGGAAAAAAATTTTAAACCCATAGAGCCCATTGTAACAATTGCTTGTATTTGTCTAAAACAGAAATGTTACCTTTTAGGTTATTCTGTATATGTGACAGTCAAGTTGATTTTATATGATAAACTGTTTTGGTCAATGCAGTAAAGTTTTGGGGGCCATCAGAGTCTGTAGTAGATCAGCATCTGGTATCTTATTAATAGAAGAGAAAAATGACTATTATAGCTGTCCTGTGATGTTACTTGTCTGCTGGATTCAACAAAGTTGGTTTCTCATAAAATACATTCCTTCCCCGCACCCCAGGAATTAAGAACTTGTACTGTGAAAACATTTGATGAAATTGTATATCCTACGCTTTTTTCTTTTCTAGATAGAAGCTGATTCTGTGATGTCCTCAGTAGATCCAAACACTTCCGGTAATGTGAAAGTTCATTTTTAGTACTCTTATTTAGACATTCATGAAACTACAACTAAGAACAAATATAGAGGCTATAAAGCATTATGTTTAAGCAAATCTTTGTTTTGTTTCTGATTACACAAAAAGAACGAGGCTTGGTTCTTTTAATTTTAGTTAATTAATGTATTCACAAGCGTATGTTTATTGTAGGAAAATTTTAAACCACTGAAAAGCATAAAGAAAAAATGTTGCTGATAATTTCAACATCCCGCAGATGATCTAGGTTTTCTGACTTGAGCAGCTGAGTGAGTGGAAGTGGCACTTCCTGAAATGGGAAGACTGGGGGAGAAGATTTAGGGTTTGGGGAGTGCAAGAGTTCAGTTTTGAATATGTTGAGTTTGAGAGGTTTTGGTCGATGATGTCAAGGCAATTGAGCTGTATGAGTATGGAATTCAGAGGAAAGATCTGGGCCACAGAAATAAGTTTGAGAGTCATCAGCGTTTGGATGGTTTTGAAGCCATGGGAGTGGATGAGACCCCTTGAGGGAGAGTGTAGACTGAGACCCGTAGGAACTATAAACATTAAAAGTCAGGTAGGGGATGAAGAGATGGCAAAGGAGACTTAGGAGGAGCAGAGGGGCCAGAGGAAAATCAAGAGTATTTAATCAAAAGCCAAGAGGAGTGACTATTCCAGGGAAGAGGTATGGTCAACAGTGTCCAATGCTGTTGAAAGGTTAAGTAGCAAAAGAACTGAAGAGGATCCGTGGAGCTGGCAACCTGGGGGTGTCGGGTGATTTTAGGAAGAGCAGTGTCACCACGTCATGGGGGCAGAGGCCAGGCTGCAGTGGTTTGAAGATAAAGGGAAAGTGGCAAAGTGACAATGTGAGTAGATAAGTCTTTCAGTGGCTGCAGTAGCTGTGGATCAAGAGCTGTTTGCTTTGCTTTTGTTTGCCTTTTTTTGGAACATGAAGAAGATGTTTCTAAGCTTAGCAGAATGATCTAGTGAGGAGAGGAAAGGCAAATGAGACAGAGAGATAACTACCTATTGTTGGAGGAGATAGGATCCAGAGCATGCTGAATTGGCTTTTCAAAAATTCCTTTTTGGGGGAATGTAATTTGAGGCTTACGGAAAGTTGCAAGATAAAAATAGTACAGAGAATAGCTGTATACCCTTTAGCCAGATTCACTTACTGTTCATATTTTACCCCATCTACCTTCTCTTCTGCACTTTCTGCCTCTTCTCCATCCTCTCGCTGAGCTGTCTGTAACCACAGCACACCCATCATAAGTTTATATTGATACTTGTCTTTATCTGCTTTACCGTCTATATTGCAATGTTGTCACTTGATCTAATTATGTCCTTATTAGCATCTTTCCTCATTTAATACAGGAATTAGTCCTTGGTATCATGTCTCTTTAGGCTCCTTTAATCTGGGATATTTCTAGAGACTTTTTTTTTTTTTTTAAAGAAGATGTTGGGGGTAGGAGTTTATCTATTTATTTATTTATTTTTGCTGTGTTGGGTCTTCATTTCTATGCGAGGGCTTTCTCTGGTTGTGGCAAGTGGGGGCCATTCTTTATCACGGTGCGCGGGCCTCTCACTATCGCGGCCTCTCTTGTTGGGGAGCACAGGCTCCAGATGCGCAGGCTCAGTAGTTGTGGCTCACGGGCCTAGTTGCTCCGCGGCATGTGGGATCCTCCCAGACCAGGGCTCGAACTCGTGTCCCCTGCATTAGGAGGCAGATTCTCAACCACTGCGCCACCAGGGGAGCCCTTTTTTTTTTTTTTTTGCTTTTTTACAACATTGATATTGTTGAGGAAATAGCTCACCCCTCACGGTTTCCTTTTTTTAGGAACAGCCCTCATCTTGTGTTTGCATGACGTTTCTCTGTAAGTAGGTTGAGGTTAAGCACCCTCAGCCAGAATCCTATTTGGGTGATATGTCCCTCTCAGGGCGCCACATCTGGAGGCACACAATGTCTGTCTGTCTCCTGTAGATACTAATTTTATCACCGGTCATGACGTTGTCGGATTTCTCCATTGTATTATTTCTCTTTATATTTTCTTCCCTTGCAACTAATCAGCAGCCTGTGGAGAGACACGTTCGATGTTGCAGATATTCTGCTTCTCATCAAAATTTCCGCCTGGATTTGGTATCCATTTATGATTCTTGTCTGATCCAGTTTTTGCCATATGATTGCAAAGTAATCATTTTATAATCCCAGTGTTTCTTTCAGTTAGCCCTTGGCATTTTTACTATAAGCAGGAGACTTCCCATCTTCTTGATTGATCAATCTATTTCTCTTTTATCAGTATGGACTCATAAATTTGTATGTTTTTAATGATTTATAATTCATTACTTTACTTAATTATTTTAGTGCTCCACTTACCACAGATTTGGCCATTGAGTGCCTCCTTGAGCTGGCTCCTGTGTCCTTTAGACTGGCTTGACTTTTTTCTTTTTAAAAATCTTTTTATTTATAAATTTTGGATTTACAGAAGAGTTTACTAGATTATTTTTTGGATACAGGCTTGGTATCACATATTAAACATGACTTTTCGAACAATATTATTGCTAGGAGAAGTTGTTTTTGACATACTCCCTAACTTGATAGAATTTCCCCAGGCTTTAAATTTCATGTTAAAAATTTTCACGCTTTCAAAGTATTCAAATGTTGTTTCTTTGCTGTTCAGTTTAGGTTGTAACTTCTTGGTGAAGCCTTCCTTACATATTTTCTCTGGGTTTCTATGTGAATATTCCAGTCTATAAAGATTTCTGTCTTCTGGCAGAAGGATTTCCCGCATTTTTTGCATTGTTAGGGTTTCTCTCCTTTAGGAGTCCCCTGAGAGTCAGTGAGTGATTCTGTCTGGATGCATGTCTTACGCTGCTCTTGCTTATGTAGTGTTTCTACATAAATACATGTAGTTTGCCAAAAGCACTCTCACATTCATTATTCCCGGAGATTTTCTCCCTTATGTGTGTTCTTTGGTTCTGAATTAGGGATTTGACTTCACACGGAAGGTTTTCTTTCCTTAATCAGTTCTTTGATGTACAGACAGGTGTTATTCTGGAAGAAAGGTTACCCATGTTCTTTACAGGTGTAGTGAGTTCTCTGATATAAAGGTTGACTTCTGAAAAAACCTTCCACATTCAGTATCCTGAGTTTTCCCCCCATGTGTATTAGCTCACATTTAGTAAGATATGACTTATACGCTTGTGTTACATTCATATGGTTTCTCTGTGGGTAATTTGATGTACATTGAAGGGCAAATTCTGGCAGAAGGTTTTCTTTCCCACCTTCATTACATTCTAAAGGTTTCTCTTGAGTGTGAGTGCTCTGATATAAAATGAGGACTGGTCTGTGGCAAAAGAATCTTCCAAGTATGCGGTTGTTAGTTTCCTCCCCTGCCTTTTCTTTTTTTCTGATGTTTGAGAGAGGATTGACTTGAGGCTGGAGATATTTTGTAAATTTCATGAACCTTTCCTCTCCTTCCTGAGTTCTCTAGTGCTTGGATTTGGACTTCCTGCAGAAACAGTTCTCACATTTTTGCAGTCATGGAGCTTCCTTTTAATATTAGTTCTGATGTACATTAAAGCTTTAAGTTTTGAATGAGGTTCTCTACATTCCCTTCATGTGGCCTATCCCACACCTGAGTTCTCTTATGTATAATGAAGACTGCCTTAGTATAGGACATTTTCTCAAATTCATAATAGTCTAAGGATTGCTTCAGAACTGGAGTTTTTGATGCTGAAAGTAGGCTTCCCTATGAGGGCTTTCCGACTTTGGTGATGTGCTCTGGGACCTGCTCCCGTATCACATCCCTTGCATTTAATATCAGGGATATTATAGGTACTCTCACATCCACTTCCCCATCAGATCATTAGGATGCTTCCTGTCACAGCATCTTTTCCTAATAATTAATTTTTAAGTATATTTCAAAAGGTTACAAAGTAAATTAGTCATCTGAGAAATTCAAGGGAAGATTGGGTTGGAGGAACGAGGTCAAAGTGTAGGTGCTTAGTACCTTGCTCCAGAATAACTGTGGAAGGGGTTTCCTTAGTCTACAAGCTTCCAGGCTTTTCCCTTCCTCTTCTGGCCCTGATATCAACAGCAGATTAATTTTCTCAAAGCATCACTTTCTTCATGATTAAAGGAGTAGACTTACCTTCAGTTCATGTCCCCTTGAAAGGGGAGACTCAAGACCACAGACATCCCAGGGAAAGAGTAAAATAGCCATCTTAGTAGGAAGTCACTGCTGAACTCTGAATGCTGCTAACATAAAATTTTTTCATTAGGACTGTTAGTAGTGAACCAATTTCAGACCAGCTCCTTCTTTTCTCCCTTTCAGTGACATGAGTCACATTTACATGTTATTTTTCTTACAGGAAGAGAGTTTATATACAGATTATTTTACCAAATATATTATCGAAGAGAGTTTATACACAGATTATTCTACCAAATATATTATCTCTCTCCTTAATGTTTTGATCTTGAAGAACTGAAAGGTTGGCCTTGGCTTTCTGGGAGCTATTAATTCAGGTAATCAACTTCCCAGAGTTCTTCTGAGTAGCTGTGACTTGGGAATTCTCCCACTAGGTGTAGCTCTTCTTATATCCAGACAAGGTTGTACCATATCTCCAGCTTGCAACCCCAAAGGACCCTCCACACAGAGCCCATTTGCTGCCCAGCTTCCTTGGGGAAGGTCCAGGCTCACATCCTGGATTGAGTCTGACTGGGCAGAGCCCTGACGATGCACACATTTCATACAGTACCTAAACCTGGATGCCCAGGCCCTGCTTCCCAAGGTCTCTCTAAAAGGTGGGTCGTTTCTGTAGAGGTTCCTTGTGAAAATTAAAAAGAGTGAAAAGTTAAGACAAAGCCATTAGAAGACTAGGATGTCTCAAGGGAAGTCACACTGGGAGAATTTGAGGGCAGCCAGAATGAGTAGCAAAAAGGTGTTAATGACATTTTTAATGCCTATAACTTAACAAGCACGTGAGTATCAGCAAAAACTGTTTAGGCCCCAGGAACAAGGAATTATATTAATAGGGGGAAAAAAAAATCAAGCCACTTGTTTAAGGAAGCAGCAGATCAGTGTTGGGATTGGTTCCAATACACACTATTGCTACCTAATTTTAGAGGGTTTTATTTCTGTTCTCTAAGGGTATAGAACATTTCATATCTCCTCTAACTATAGAAAATGAAAGAAGTTTGCAACTAGAAGAGCCTAGAAAACAGTCATATATTTCCTTTTTTAAAATGAGGAAACTGAGCTCCAGAGAGGAATAAAAGATCTTAATCCTGGCATTTGATGGTTCTTTATTGGTTTATAAGATACGTTTACATGTGTTACAGTATTTATTATTATTATAGATAATAATTATAGCTTTGATTCCTTGAGTGTTTACCATGTGCAGACTCTGTGATGAGTATTATGCATGGATTGTTAAATTTAATACAACTCTATGTTAGGATTATCCCATTTTATAAGTTAAAACAATCCTGAAGCTTAGAGAGGTTAAGTAATCTGTGCAGGGTGGCAGACCACAGTAGTGTAATCTCCAAGCTTACCCTCTCAACCATTTGATAAACCCTTCCCTTGAGGTTAACAGTGTCATGGATCATATTGATGGAGCTGAGGCCAGTCTTCATTGTCCTGGGAACTTAATGAATGAATGAGTCGAAATCAGGAGTGGGTCAGTACACAAAACACAAATCACAAGGTTCTGTGCAGCCGCTAGAGGCTGATGTCAAATTTGGTTCCGAGCTACTGAGTGTCCAGATCAAACAGGGAATCACAACCAAGTGCAGAAGTCAGCATCCACACCACAGAAACTCCTTTTCTAGAGAGACATAGTTTTCCCTGATGTGGGATATTTCCCCCACGATGTCTCGTGGAGGAGAGACTAATAAGTGGACACTGATGTCCACAAACTGTTCAATAAACACAACAGTGAAGTCTGTAAGGCCGTTTCTTGAACTTTCTTCAGCATAGACCAGTGGTTTAATGCCAAACTTGTCTGGGCAGTTCTTTGAAGGGCAAGACCATGTGTCATCTCAGATGGTTTGACTTCCTTGTGGGATAAATCGTAGAGCATTTTATATGAATAACAACAGCTAAGATGTATAAGACTTTTGCTTAATCTGCCCAATGCACATCGCCCCACTGCATTCTCACACAGCTCTCTGTGTGTTTTTATCCCAGGTCTATATAAAATATGCTTGAGGGAAAAAACCAGAACAAAATATCAGAATTTTGTTTCCACTGGGTGATTAGATCATGCTTTTTTCTCCCCTTTCTTTCTGTTTTTTTATATTGTTGCCCTTTCAATACAGTGAACATATTTTACTTTCATACTTAGAAATAAAAAAGCTTTCCAGGAGCTTACTTTTAACCTGCAACTTTAAAAAATGGAAAAATCAAAGAGATTGATTCATTACAATGGTGATGATGGACTGTTTGACTCAGTCATGCTATCCAGGGTCAGTTTAATTGAAAAATAATTTGTGGATGATGAGGTTAATGGCTTTTATTTATTGCTATCTTGGCTGAGTTGTTTTGAGCCAGATAGTTCACTATAAAAGTATTCTTTTCCTAAATTTAAATGTCTGTTTTCTAGTCTTCTAAGTTACATTGTAAACACATTTTTTTGGTATTTGTTTTGTGTATATTTTGTTGTTTTGGGCCCCTATCTAAGGAACTGAGGCCACAGTATAGCAGGTGTAGCAGGCTGTTGTTTGACTTCAGATTTCAGTTGACTTCTTTGTTCATTTCTATCATCAGGAAACACATACACATTATACTTATCTTGAAATCATAGGACCATTTTGTGGTATCGCCCACAGATATTCCCCTCTCAATTAATGTATTTAATTCCCCATTTAAAGATGATGAGTAAGTTTCCTTGTAGGGGTAAAAAAGAATTAGGAGACACTGACCTAAAGACACTCTTTAAAAATGTCATATTTGATAGGGAAGATTAAAGAAGTATTGTCACTTCTGTGATGGCCAGATGTCACACGAACACAATAGACAAGAAGACCTGTAAGGGTTTCGAAGGGAGTGGCACTCCCTTCCTGCCCGAGGTGTGGGCCAGAGCCGGATGTGGAAGGCTGGGTGGGGTTTGCAAAAGGTGGAGAAGCAAAGAGGAGAACAGGGAGAATGAATAAAGGCAGATGCCAGCTGCGAGCTTGTCCTCCAGCTCCTGGTGCTGCCTGTGCTCTGCTGGTGCCAGCGTGGATGAAGAACTCCGTGCAAATTTAGACTTCCCTGCACAGTCCACACCCATGCAAATGTTGCCTGTCATGTCCTGGAGACTTTGCCGAGGTGTCTGTTAATGGTCCAGAGGAGGGGCTTTATCACTCACCACTCGCCCTCCATCACAGGTCCCTCCATCACTTTCTTCTCCGCAGGGTCTCTTCCTGCATGCTCGCCCTGTGGGGTTTCTCCTACAGACCCCCTACCCCCAAGCGTCTCACCCTCTTCTCTCAGATCCCTGCCCCCCGTTTTACAGCGCACCCTTTTGCCGGTCCCCCCTCAGATTTGCAGGCCCAAAGTGCTCCTCAGCTGTCCCTGTGTTGGTATCAAGTCCTGCCGGAAACGGAAGCCCCCGCCCCCGTGGAGTCCTGCTTTCTCGTGCTGCCGCGGGGAGTGCGGTGCGAGCCGCAAGCCAGCTGCACCCCAGCGAGCAGCCCTGATGGAAGCTGAGAGCTGGAGAGGGGAAGATATAAGGACCAGTTTACCTGGAAGGAAGAGTGAAGCTTTAAATTCCAGAATAAGGGATCGGGGCTTTGCACTGATATCGCTGAGGAACCTTTGAAGGGTTATGAGCAGGGGATGTGCATAATAAAAAAAGATGACGATTCCTGTCCACGTTTGGTAGGAATAAGGTTTTGTTGGTTCAGAATTCTCTATTCCACTGTAACCTGTTTTTACTCTTCCTCATTTCCCTCCCAATGATAGAGTAAAACTTGCTTTCTTCCATTAAGGTGGATTCTTTTCTCTTCATGCCCCTACTCTTATGCGTGTAGCTGGAAGAAAATATTAGTCCTCTGAATTTACTTACCCATCTTACTGTGACAACTCACTGCTCTTGATGCCACGAAAGCCCTTCTGTCCTTACAATCTTTTTATGCAAACACATTCTATCCTTTTTTTTTTTTCCTGCATGACCTCCAAAAGTCATAATCTGAATTTTATTTCTCAAACTAGAAAAGGCTTGTATTATACCTTTTAAAAGGCCACTTAATCCTTTTAAGCCCTCATTTTTAGGCATTTTCAATCCCTGGAAAAATTAATAGATGGCCCAATGACTGTGAGCCCTCTCTTTTCTACTAAATCCAGGACCAGACTTACAGTCTAAAACACTTGGCATTTTTATTATTTTCTCTTTCATTCTCCCAGGTTTATTGCAGTTTCTAATTTAAGCTCGCTGTGATAGCCAGAAACTAGATGACTACATTTTCAAGAGGATTTCTCTGTACACACTGACCCTGAAGCTTAGAACTGTGAGCCACAAAAAAAAGAAAAAAAACAACTTTCGAGGGAAAATTTATATAGTTTTATTGGACTTTTTGAATATATCCACCCCTGTGGTGAAAGATGATTACCTTCCTAGGAAATTGCTTAAAAACAAAAAAGGGGGAAAAGATAACACTTCTGTATATGATATATCTATATCACATGTATTAAGTAGATTGGAAAGTAAAAAATATATATATTCATTATAGAACACGAAGAGTCCATTTCGCCAAGAGTAGTTTATAAAATGGAAGGGAGTGCTTTCAGTGATACGGAAAATGCACAGACTTGCAGAGTCTGGAAGGATTCGTAAAGATCATTGGTCCCAGTGGCCTTTGAGGCATGATCCTCAGTCTTGTGTCCTGTGGGGGGCACTTGCAGAGGCACTGCTGGAGAGGGAACAGTGAGGAGCCCACCTCACTGCAAACCGAATAGCTTTGCCTTCATCTCTACATACTGGGCGTTCCTGTTTTAGAAAGAAGAACCTTTCCTACAGCTAAAACAAAGTCAGAGAACTACTGGTAGAGTCCAGCTACCCGGGCAACTTCTAAACACCTTCTGCAGATTAATAATGAACACAGATAAACATATAGGTCTACGTGGTTCCTGTTGTGATCCCAACGTCTAGCTACAGCAAAGTGTGTTTAGGTAACTTTTATTGCTGGGACAGTTTACAGAGAAGACCCAACCTCGTATTTGTAATTAGAATGTTCTGAACATACTTTCACTCCAGGGGTGGAAACAGGTAATGCATTTCTCATTGTGTATGAAATGTGGTGGCAGTAGAATTATGGAAAGTCTTTGTGAAGTGGTAATTTTAGGTTTGAATGTTGTGACAGCAGGTGGAGCTAGTAGTAGGAACTCTATTTCTAGGCCATTTAAACAGCAGTAAAACATATAAAACTTACATTAATGTGTTTGCATTACAGAGCTGTAGGAATAGCAAACCTTTTATGCCTTGGCTTTGGAAAGTGATCATACTACTACAACATGAGAGCTCAGCTGAATGGAAACGTCTCTATCCTTTTTAGAAAAGGGACTTGCATGGTATTGAATGCATTTGTATGTGTTGCCATTGAAGATTAAGACAAGGGGATGGGGATGGGGCAGTGAGATATGTTTACGTCATTTAATATTGACTTTAAAAAATAAGGTATCCGAGCCTGTGGGAAAATAGTGTGAATGAACTTGATTATGTAAATAGAGTTATTTGCATTATTAGATGGTTTCTTCCTTTTAAATGGTAATAAACATAGAGTTGAAATCCACATATATTTTCTCCTAGGGAACACTAAAGAACATGTGCTTTTTATCCCCCAAGATATGAAATAAAGACCTGACTACTGGGCTTCCCTGGTGGCGCAGTGGTTGAGAGTCCGCCTGCCGATGCAGGGGACGCGGGTTCGTGTCCTGGTCTGGGAGGATCCCACATGCCGCGGAGCGGCTGGGCCCGTGAGCCATGGCAGCTGAGCTTGCGCTCCGCAACGGGAGAGGCCACAACAGTGAGAGGCCCGCGTACCGCAAAAAAAAAAAAAAAAAAGACCTGACTACTTTATAGACCCAAATACGGATGAGTTTTCTGAATATGTGGTTTAAAATATATCATTCACCACTCATGCACTTTTTTTTTTCTTGTGAATCTGAATCACACATTGAACCATGGAACTGTGCTGTTTTTCTTACCATTTCCCGAAATCAGATGCAATTAAACGAAGAACAAATATTATGTATTCATTTCCTTTTCCTCTGAATTTTGTTTTTTACTGTGTCATAGGTATTAAGAAATTGGGGTTTCTAAAATGACGATTTTGCTGGATATGTGAATAAATAGAGACCTACTTTTTGGCATTAATTTACGGTTATAAGAGCATTTAAAACACATTTTAACGCTTTTTGCTGAAAACTAGAAATAACGTCTTCCTATGATTTTATTTACTTATTCAACAAACATGTGAGGAATGCCTCCTACAAGCAGGTATCTGCTTGGAATTAGAATGTTCTGAACATACTTTCACTCCAGGGGTGGACACAGGTAATGCATTTCTCATTGCGTATGAAATGTGGTGGCAGTAGAATTATGGAAAGTCTTTGTGAAGTGGTAATTTTAGGTTTGAATATTGTGTGGATAAATTTTGACAACAGGCAGTCCTTTCCCTCAGTGTGTCTCAGGCAGACGTGTGGCCAAATAGTTACCATGGGACCCAATGAGAATGGAGCTGCATCACTGCACATCCTCCACTGCCATGGGGGAAACGCTAATTCCATACAATGTGTATTTATCAAGCACATGCCAAGCACTCTGGTAGGTGCCAGGAGATACGCCTGCTGCTGCTTTCTTGACTCTTGCTCTTGGTTTTCTCCGAAGCCTCAAACAGCTTACATCTCCAAATTGCAACTCCATCTCAGCACCACCCCCATCCTGCTTCCCCCCGTCTTTCTTATCTCTTTAAATGACTCCTCAAACCACCTAGTCCTCAAGCCAGAACCTAGGGCTTATTCTTGACATCTTCTTTCTCTTGCACTACGTCTGACCCTCCATCTTTTCTGCAGTATGTCTGGAACCTTCCACTGCCCTCCGTTCCCGCTGCCCGCACCCTCGTGACCACATCTCTTGCCAGTAGGATCCTAACGAGTCTCCTTTTTTATATTTTGCTATCTCCCCAGTCCTTTTTCAAAACAATAGCCAGAAAGATCTTTCCAAAATCTAAATCAGATCATGTCACTTCTCAGTTCAAACTTTATTGACTTCCTATCGCAACTGAAATAAAAATCAGATTATTTCCCAGGGCCCATGAGGGGCTATGCGTTCGGGCCCCTGCCCACCTCACCAGCGCCATCTTCACCGCATTCGAGCCACTGTGGCCTGTTTTCACTTCTCCTACTCCCCACCCCATGGCCTTGGCACGTGCTCTTTCTACGGCCTGGAATGCTCTTCTTCCCACCTTTAGCCAGTTGGTGTCTTCTCATCATTTAGGTCTTAGCCTATCTATTACCTCCTCTGTGAGATCTCTCCTTCCCCAGAGTCTGCTCTACGGGAGGATTTCTGTGACGCGTTTTATACCCTCCTGTTTTCCCCTCGTTGCGCACGCCACAGTTTGTAATTATGTGTACGTTTGTCATTGAATCTGTATCATCACCGTCTGTGTCACTGGACCAGTGACCCTTGGCACTGGAATCGTGTGTGTTCTCTTTTCCCCTCTATTCCCAGAGCTTAATGCAGTGCCTGGCACCCAGTGGGTCCTAAAGAGTTGTAAGAGAATCATTTATAAACACATAAAGATAGATGGACTTTTTAAATTTCTGAATCTTTAACTACAAGTAAGAAAAATGTGGAAAATTAAGAAAACTATTTTCTACTTTTTAAAAAACCATCGGAACTATTTCGGGAAATGTGTATAGTTCAGTATACCTCACCAAAATATTTCCTTTTGGAAAGGGTGCAAGTTCTTAAAAATTAGCACGTGGTTATTGTGTGATTTGGGGCTATTTTTAAAACAGTGATACATTTTTAAATGGAAATTCTGACTTGTAAAAACGAACTGCTCTTTTTAGATATTTAGGACTCAGTTCACTAGAATGTTTAAATTCTTGGCTGCATTCTTTAAACCTACTACAAAGATCACATTAGAATTCTTTTTTTTTGCGGTACGCGGGCCTCTCACTGCTGTGGCCTCTCCCGTTGCGGAGCACAGGCTCCGGATGCTCAGGCTCAGCGGCCATGGCTCACGGGCCCAGCCGCTCCGCGGCATGTGGGATCTTCCCGGACCGGGGCATGAACCCATGTCCCCTGCATCGGCAGGCGGACTCTCAACCACTGCACCACCAGGGAAGCCCTAGAATTCATTTTAATAGACATTGTAAGCACAGTATCCAATCTCATATGATCATGCTGAGCTCTTTTATTATGAGAATCACAGGAAGCAGAGCCTGAGGCTACAGAACAGTCATGGGAGGTAGCTAAGGCTGGGGACAGTGCCAACGCTATTGTTTATGGAATGTTCTCTCCACCTTTATCTGCGGTATGCAGTTGGTATTGACTTTTGAGAAACTACTCCTTCGCCCCGATCTCCCAGCTGGAAAAAAACCTGTCGTAATGACATCTGGCTAGGAAAAAAGGGATCAAAGATGCATAAGGAAAAAAAATTATGAGACCTTATTTTATAAGTAGTTTCGGGCCTGTCTGTTAGATCTGTCAGAGGGAAGAGTGTCATACTTTTTCGAGGTCATCATCTTTTATCTCCGGGAAGAGCTCAGTGAGCTCCGAAAGTGTCTATCCTTTTTGCCATCGATTGCTAATGTGGAGTCTACTTAGCTTTTAAGGAAATGTCTTTTCAACTTTAGAGATCTTTATGAATAAATACTACTCACCAAAAATTAAGATAACATTTGTTTGTGGTGGTATCACTTTCCGTTTATGTTTTGTTTCCTTCTTAAAGAGGAAGAAAGTAAATTGTTTTTTTCCAACTTTTAGGGATATTACTTAAGGAGTTTTTAGACATTGTAAGGAAAAAGAAGGAAGCTCAACTATATCGGAATGAAATAAGACACATCTTCACAGCTTTTGACAGGCACTGTAAGTATCTTTAAAGTGTTTTGATATAAAAAATGGCTGTTAAGGAACTGTGAATGGGAACATACTCAGTAACTAAAATAATATACTTGGAAGGTTATTTTACTGTATTCGTTAGCTATTACCTTAGATGTTGGTGTACATTTTTTTTTCTCCATCACAATCTTAAATTCTTGACATTTACGATGGGTGAAATAATATCTACAGTTATATAATTATACAATACTTACGATTTGCCTGCAGTGTAATGGGGACAACAGAAGGGCTGGCCGTGCGGGGATATAGGTGAAGAGCTACTTATGGAAGTTTGTGAGAACATGAGGCCTTTTTTTCCGACTCCTCCTTTGACCCACACATAATTGGAGGAATTGTTTTCCCACGCTGGGGTGGCCCAGAGGAGTAGCTTCAGACCCCCTCCCCACAGAACACAGGGTTGAAAGACTTGTGGAGTCCAGGTTCAGTATTTTGGCTTCTGTAATGGTTTTCCTCTAAATAATAATATAGTTCTAATACCAAGCAAGAAAAAAATGTGAATTTTGAAGAATGAATTATTTTGGCAATTCACAAAGACTTGAAGCCAATGCCATTGTTGCAGTGTCTGTCCCTTAGTCCTTTACCTGGGACTCAGGGAATCAGCAAATCATGGGGCTGGAAGAAACCTGCAGGAGCATCTGGGGCTGTACTGAGGGAGAGTATTACTAGATTCTCAAATTCTTCCAACAGGACAATCTCAGATTACCTTATATGTAAAATCAACTATAATTTACTGCTTTTCTCCTACTAATAGATTAAAGTCTCATGCATATGTTATGGCTGAAATAGCAGTTCATGGGGCTGATAGAAGTGTGTGAATATTATGTATTCTGTTTTCAAATAGATCATGGATATTTAACTCTGGAAGATTTCAAGAAAGCATTTAAGCAGGTGGCTCCCAAGTTATCGGAAAGGATTATTCTCGAGGTATTCAGGTAAGGTGCCAAAATCTTTATGTATAACCCACCCCTTGATTTACCATTTGCTTTTACAAGTTTTCAGTTTTATGGAGAACACTCATTTATGCTTATTTTTCGCTAGTAAACATTTTCATCTCACAGCATATTGTCATGATCCAGGAGAGAATTTTTTTTTTTTTTTTTTTTTGCGGTACGCGGGCCTCTCGCTGTTGTGGCCTCTCCCGTTGCGGAGCACAGGCTCCGGACGCTCAGGCTCAGCGGCCGTGGCTCACGGGCCCAGCCGCTCCGCGGCATGTGGGGTCTTCCCGGACCGGGGCACGAACCCGTGTCCCCTGCATCGGCAGGCGGACTCTCAACCACTGCGCCACCAGGGAAGCCCCAGGAGAGAATTTTATAGTGAGCTATTAGTCCATCTACACCTTGACAGTGGGCTGTAAAGTGGGTGGAGTGCTTGTATACTAGGAAGGTGCAAAAATCATTTGTTAGTAGGGGTGGAGAGGAGCAGAAAGGAAGTAGAACTTCTTTGTGTATTTATGTATTGACCAACCTCCCCCCCCGAAGCTTTATTAATATTTAATATGGATGCTGGTGTTCTCCCATGGTCTGTATTCCATCAGACATGGGTTACAAATGGTCCTTGAGTCGTCTGGAGAGTAGAGTTGGGTTGATCAGTGGTGGCCCCTCCTTCGTTTGTTTTCAAAGTTATAGACCCATGTTGCAGTTCACACACACCTGATAAAGTAGATTTAAAGACTATATTATGTTTTCTTTATAAACTAATTCTGACAAAATGGCAAGTGGCTTAAAAGCAGTTTCCGTTAGGAAACTGCAGATTGAAAGTAGTAAGAATAGTGTAAGCACATGCTTGCAGAGAAAATTGCAGAGTTGCCTCTTCTCTGACTGCTAACATGAGTTCCTCATCAACCCTGTTACCAGGTGTGTTAATTAGGGTTTCATACAGCAGTAAGAGCCAGAAGACCCAGAACAACAAAGCTCAAAAAAGAGAGCAGTAAACACAGGAGAGTCCAGGGCTGATTTGATGGCAGCACAGCTGTGAAGGACCCAGATTCCTCCCCTCTTGTTGTTCGGCTGCCTCAGCATCTGGCTTCTCCCTCTTGCTTCAAGATGGCTCCCGAGGTTTCAGCCATCACACCTGAATTCCAGCTAGGTAGGCCAAAAGGGAGCAGAAGATATGCCCCTCCTTTTAAGGCTTTCCATTATTTCTTCCTACATCGCAGTGACCAAAACTTAGTTCCAAGGCCACGAATAGCTACAAGGGGGAGGTGGGTCTGGAAAATGTAGTCCCTGCTTTGGGCAGTCATGTGCACTCAAATGGAGTTTCTGATACTGAGGAAGAAGGAGAGAACAGATACTGGGGGACATCTGGCAGGTGTTCCCATGTGGATAAAGTAATTTCGTGAAATCTGACCGGAAGCCAGCCCTGCTCAGTAGGAATTATCAAGCAGGTTATTTGAAATAAAGATCTGCACTCACTGTCATTAACAGTGACATATATGAAATTCTTTTGCTGCATCATTTGCAAGCAGATTATTGAGCAAGCTATTGAAGAGCAAAGGAGTTCAAGCCAGGCACAGACAAAGTGCCTGAGGCCAGTATTACTTAGGTGTTTCCAGAACATCAGGACCTTTAAAATATAGTAGCATCTTTGTGCACATTTTGTGATGAGAAGAGTAATCAAAGTCAATGTATTTCTAGCACATGCTGGTGGTTTTTTCACAAAAAGAATTACTTCATTTTACTTTTACAAAAAGACGTGTGTCGGTCTTCCCTGGTGGCGCAGTGGTTAAGAATCCTTCTGCCAATGTGGGGGACACGGGTTCGAGCCCTGGTCCGGGAAGATCCCACATGCTGCGGAGCAACTAAGCCCGTGCACCACAACTACTGAGCCTGTGCTCTAGAGCCCACAAGCCACAACTACTGAGCCTGCGCACCACAACTACTGAAGCTGGCGTGCTTAGAGCCCGTGCTCCACAACAGGAGAAGCCACCGCAATGAGAAGCCCGTGCACCGCAACGAAGAGTAGCCCCCGCTCGCTGCAACTAGAGAAAGCCCGTGCACAGCAATGAAGACCTAATGCAGCCAAAAATAAATAAATAAAATTTAAAAAGACAAGTGTCCAAATTTGCTGACCTTTTTGTGTTAAATGGTTTCAGGAGGTGCCCCCTTGTACCACATGTATAATTTTGAAAAATCCACGTAAATATAGCCATTCAAGATAGAAGCAGTCTTTTAACAGTGAGTGGGAAGGTAACTGCTTCTCAAAAGAAATCTACGTTATTGGGAGAGCATTTTTGAAAATAGACATTTGGCAATGTGATTCTGTTTTGAAAAATGTGTACGCCTATTGAAACCTTCATACCTGCATGTTTAATAAGTTAAAAATGGAATGTTCTAATCTGGTGAAAAAAGTCGTACAAAGTTTCAGTGGTTTAAGAAAAAAAAAAAGTCATGAAGAACCTAGGAGCAAGACGGGAATAAAGACACAGACCTACTAGAGAATGGACTTGAGGATATGGGGAGGGGGAAGGGTAAGCTGTGACAAAGTGAGAGAGTGGCATGGACATATATATACTACCAAACGTAAAATAGATAGCTAGTGGGAAGCAGCCGCATAGCACAGGGAGATCAGCTCAGTGGTTTGTGACCACCTAGAGGGGTGGGATAGGGAGGGTGGGAGGGAGGGAGACGCAAGAGGGAAGAGATATGGGAACATATGTATATGTATAACTGATTCACTTTGTTATAAAGTAGAAGCTAACACACCATTGGAAAGCAATTATACTCCAATAAAGATGTTTAAAAAAATGTAAAATATTTAAAGTAAACTCATAAGAGCTTATTTTTATTATAAAGTAAATAAAACTCTTAGAACAGTTTCTGGTAAACAGTAGGAACTCAATAAATGTAAACTATTTTATTTTTAATCACATAACTGCCCAGATAATCCATAAAATTTATTAATCATCCTCTAAAAATAATAATAATAATAATAAATAAATAAATAAAATAAAAATTCAAAAGAAAAGTTTCAGTGGTTTGAGAGCACAGTTTTTAAAAGTATAAAAATTCAGTAGCTTTGATAAGTTTTCAAGAGCAACTAATTGGTATCAGGAGTGATGGATATTTATTAGCTGAATTTCAATTAACAATACCAACAAACTAATTAAAAAAAAAAACCCTTAAGCTTTTTCATTATCAGAGGATGGAATTAAAAACAGGGATTCGGTGTCATGATACCCTTTTCCCATTTAGATCTACATACCTTTGTGAGGTCTCTCTGACAGCCGTTAAGACCAAATAGTAAAACAAACTGAACTTCAGATTGCTCAATCACAAAGGATTCAACCGAGATGTTCAGAAATAATAAAGTATGTGAAATCACATTGTTCTTGTTAGATGTTATTAATAATTTCAAGTGATGGCAAAAAGTCATTTGCCATTAATGAATAAAATGTTTTTACCTTTAATTACTTAGAAATTTCTGTATTACATTTTATAATGAACATAACATATTAATATTGTGGCACATGTCCGTATAATCTATACATAAATATATTCATATGCCCACAAATCTTGTACTTCCCAGGATTGCGATCAAAACCGTTTAGAGACTACTACAGTAAACAGCCAAACAAGGCATTTTAGCTAACTGAACATGCCCTGCTTAAAGTCTCATTTGTATTATTATTTATAGCACCACAATCCCTAAGCCAGAATAAATGATGCATGATAAGAATTAAATGAAGTTGTGACACCAAAAGAGAGAAAAATATTTCCTCTGAGTGTAAATTGAAGTTGGCCAGAGAAACAGAGATATCTAACTTCCACATGTCTCTGTTTCAGTGGTACAAATAATTTTCAAGAATAAGGAAAAGAAGGATTTCCCTGGTGGTCTAGTGGTTAAGACTCTGCACTTCCACTGCAGGGGGCATGGGTTCGATCCCTGGTCGGGGAACTAAGATCCTGCATGCTGTGCGGCGTGGCCAAAAAAAAAAAAAAAAACAAGAAAGAATAAGGAAAAGAAGAGCAGCTGCTGGGGTCGTTAGTGATGATGCAAATTACATAATGTTTCTAAGGTTAGACACTGTGTGAGAAGCTTGAATAGCTTTGACTTAATTCACATTTAAGTGTGAATGGAGTTCATTCCCAGGTTCACAGTTACTCAGAAGAAAGCTGATATATGAAGACCACTATAAAAAGGCATCCAGAGAGGGAGACTTCCAATACGACCAGAGTCAGCTGTGGTTTGAATGATGAAAGAAGTTTTCACAATCTTCAATTCTTAGATTGCCGGATTCTTCCCAAAGAAACTTCTAGGACCAAGAGTAGTCTCTTTCCAGAAGGCTTGTGATACTTGCTCATATCACACCTTCATTTTATAAGACAAACCAACCAACCACAACAATAAAACCAACTAAACACCCAAAACAAACCTTCCAGAAAGACAGACTTGAAGCATAAGACATCAAAGAATCATTTCATCTTGTAACTTGATGGAAACACTGGAGTATCATTCATTAAATCTGAGGGCTTTACAAGAAGTAAATGAGATATGTTTATAAAGTTTGTGAATTGTTGGCTAACTACTCTGGTGGTGTTTACTTTTAGCGATTTTTTCATGAATAAAAGCAACGTGGTTTTTAAAAAATATGTATATTGTCAGTATTCGTAATATTCATAACCTGTTCTGCTATCATAACCTTTTTAAAAAAATCTTAGTTCTATAGTTAAATGGATTCAAAGCTCACCTCCAGGCTTTGTGCTATAGTTTCTGCTAAGCTGAAGTCTATCCTCTAGGTAGGGTTCATAAGAACTATATTCCCTGGTGTCTTCCATATTCAACAATGTTTATCTGAGCCATTGTCCTTGAATAAAAACATATAATAGATTGAACATTAACATTTTTAAAAAATTAATTAATTTAGGGGCTAGCCTGGTGACGCAGTGGTTAGGAATCCGCCTGCCAATGGAGGGGACACGGGTTCGAGCCCTGGTCTGGGAAGATCCCACATGCCGCAAAGAAACTAAGCCCACGAGCCACGACTGCTGAACCCCACACGCCTAGATCCCGTGCTCCGCAACAAGCGAAGCCACTGGAAGGAGAAGCCGGCGCACCACAACAAAGAGTAGCCCCTGCTCACCGCAACTACAGAAAGCCCGTGCCCGGCAACGAAGACCCAACGTAGCCAAAGATAAATTATTTTTTATTTGTGGTGTGTGGGCTCAGTAGTTGTGGCTCGCGGGCTTAGTTGCTCCGCGGCATGTGGGATCTTCCCAGACCAGGGCTCGAACTTGTGTCCCCTGCATTGGCAGTAGGTTTCTTAACCACTGCGCCACCAGGGAAGTCCAAACATTAACATTTTTGAATCACATTCTTTTTCTTTGAAAATGCTGATTGTGCTTATGTTGGAAGTCCTTTTAAATTGTTTAATTTCTATTTCTTTTGCTCAAATTGTTCACCATGTTTCTCAGTATATTTTCAGCAGTGTCTGTTCTCCTTTGTGCTGTGTCCAATGTGGCTTTTTTTTTGTTGTTGTTGTTATGGTTTTTTTTAAAATATCTTTATTGGAGTATAATTGCTTTACAATGTTGTGTTAGTTTCTGCTGTATAACAAAGTGAATCAGCTATACATATATATGTATTCCCATATCCCCTCCCTCTTGTGTCTCCCTCCCACCCTCCCTATCCCACCCCTCTAGGTGGTCACAAAGCACGGAGCTGATCTCCCTGTGCAATGCGGCTGCTTCCCACTAGCTGTTTTACATTTGGTAGTGTATATATGTCCATGCCACTCTCTCACTTCGTCCCAGCTTACCCTTCCCCCTCCCTGTGTCCTCAACCCATTCTGTACGTCTGCATCTTTATTTCTGTCCTGCCCCATGTTCATCAGAATCATTTTTTTTTTTTAGATTTCATATATATGTGTTTGCATACAATATTTGTTTTTCTCTTTCTGACTTACTTTACTCTGTATGACAGACTCTAGCTCCATCCACCTCACTACAAATAACTCAGTTTTGTTTCTTTTTATGGCTGAGTAATATTCCACTGTATATATGTGCCACATCTTCTTTATCCATTCATCTGTCAATGGACACTTAGGTTGCTTCCGTGTCCTGGCTATTGTAAATAGTGCTACAGTGAACATTGTGGTACATGTCTCTTTTTGAATTATGGTTTTCTCAGGGTATATGCCCAGTAGTGGGATTACTGGGCCATACGGTAGTTCTATTTTTAGTTTTTTAAGGAACCTCCATACTGTTCTCCATCGTGGCTGTATCAATTTACATTCCCACCAGCAGTGCAACAGGGTTCCCTTTTCTCCACACCGTCTCCAGCATTTATTGTTTGTAGATTTTGTGATGATGGCCATTCTGACCGGTGTGAGGTGATACCTCATTGTAGTTTTGATTTGCATGTCTCTAATGATTAGTGATGTTGAGCATCCTTTCATGTGTTTGTTGGCAATCTGTATATCTCCTTTGGAGAAATGTCTATTTAGGTCTTCTGCCCATTTTTGGATTGGGTTGTTTGTTATTTTGATATTGAGCTGCATGAGTTGCTTATATGTTTTGGAGATGAATCCTTTGTCAGTTGCTTCATTTGCAAAAATTTTCTCCCATTCTGAGGGTTGTCTTTTGGTCTTGTTTATGGTTTCCTTTGCTGTGCAAAAGCTTTTAAGTTTCATTATGTCCCATTTGTTTATTTTTGGTTTTGTTTCCGTTTTTCTAGGAGGTGGGTCAAAAAGGATCTTGCTGTGATTTATGTCTATGAGTGTTCTTCCTATGTTTTCCTCTGAGAGTTTTATTGTGTCTGGTCTTATATATTTAGGTCTTTAATGCATTTTGAGCTTATTTTTGTGTATGGTGTTAGGGAGTGTTCTAATATCATTCTTTTACATGTAGCTGTCCAGTTTTCCCAGCACCGCTTATTGAAGAGGCTGTCTTTTCTCCATTGTATATTTTTGCCTCCTTTATCAAAGATAAGGTGACCATATGTGTGTGGGTTTACCTCTGGGCTTTCTATCCTGTTCCATTGATCTATATTTCTGTTTTTGTGCCAGTACCATATTGTCTTGATTACTGTAGATTTGTAGTATAGTGTGAAGTCAGGGAGCCTGATTCCTCCAGCTCCATTTTTCTTTCTCAAGATTGCTTTGGCTGTTCGGGGTCTTTTGTGTTTCCATACAAATTGTGAAATTTTTTGTTCTAGTTCTGTGAAAAATGCCATTGGTAGTCTAATAGGGATTACATTGAATCTGTAGATTGCTTTGGGTAGTAGAGTCATTTTCACAATGTTGATTCTCCCGATCCAAGAACATGGTATCTCTCTCCATTTGTTTGTATCATCTTTAATTTCTTTCGTCAGTGTCTTATAGTTTACTGCATACAGGTTTTTTGTCTCCTTAGGTAGGTTTATTCCTAGGTATTTTATTCTTTTTGTTGAAATGGTAAATGGGAGTGTATCCTTAATTTCTCTTTCAGATATTTCATCATTGGTGTATAGGAATGCAAGACATTTCTGTGCATTAATTTTGTATCCTGCTACTTTACCAAATTCATTGATTAGCTCTAGTAGTTTTCTGGTGGCATCTTTAGGATTCTCTATGTATAATATCATGTCATCTACAGCTTACTTCTTCTTTTCCGATGTGGATTCCTTTTATTTCTTTTTCTTCTCTGATTGCTGTGGCTAAAACTTCCAAAACTATGTTGAGTAACAGTGGTGAGAGGGAGCAACCTTGTCTTCTTCCTGATCTTAGTGGAAATTTTTTCAGTTTTTCACCACTGAGAATGATGTTGGCTGTGGGTTTGTCATATATGGCCTTTATTATGTTGAGGTAAATTCCCTCTATGCCTACTTTCTGGAGCGTTTTTATCATAAATGGGTGTTGAATTTTGTTGAAAGCTTTTTCTGCATCTATTGAGATGATCATATGGTCTTTCTCCTTCAGTTTGTTAATATGGTGTATCACATTATTGATTTGTGTATATTGAAGAATCCTTGCATTCCTTGGATAAACCCCACTTGATCATGGTGTATGATCCTTTTAATGTGCTGTTGGATTCTGTTCGCTAGTATTTTGTTGAGGATTTTTGCATCTATGTTCATCAGTGATATTGGCCTGTAGTTTTCATTTTTTGTGACATCATTGTCTGGTTTTGGTATCAGGGTCTTAGTGGCCTCATAGAATGAGTTTGGGTGTGTTCCTCCCTCTGCTATCTTTTGGAAGAGATTGAGAAGAATAGGTGTTAGCTCTTCTCTAAATGTTTGATAGAGTTAGCCTGTGAGGCCATCTGGTCCTGGGCTTTTGTTTGTTGGAAGATTTTTTTTTTTTTTTTTCCCCCGGTATGCAGGCCTCTCACTGTTGTGGCCTCTCCCATTGCGGGATGCACAGGCTCAGCGGCCATGGCTCACAGGCCTAGCCGCTCCGCGGCGTGTGGGATCTTCCCGGACCGGGGCACGAACCTGTGTCCCCTGCATCGGCAGGCAGACTCTTAACCACTGCGCCACTAGGGAAGCCCCCTGTTGGAAGATTTTTAATCACAGTTTCAATTTCAGTGCTTGTGATTGGTCTGTTTATATTTTCTATTTCTTTCTGGTTCAGTCTTGGAAGGCTGTGCTTTTCTAAGAATTTGTCCATTTCTTCCAGGTTGTCCATTTTATTGGCATATGGTTGCTTGTAGTAATCTCTCATGATCCTTTGTATTTCTGCAGTGTCAGTTGTTACTTCTCCCTTTTCATTTCTAATTCTGTTGATTTGAGTCTTCTCCCTTTTTTTCTTGATGAGTCTGGCTAATGGTTTATCAATTTTGTTTATCTTCTCAAAGAACCAGCTTTTAGTTTTATTGATCTTTGCTATCCTTTCCTTCATTTCTTTTTCATTTATTTCTGATCTGATCTTTATGATTTCTTTCCTTCTGCTAACTTTGGGGGTTTTTGGTTCTTCTTTCTCTAATTGCTTTAGGTGTAAGGTTAGGTTGTTTATTTGAGATGTTTCTTGTTTCTTGAGGTAGGATTGTATTGCTATAAACTTCCCTCTTAGAACTGCTTTTGCTGAATTCCATAGGTTTTGGGTCATCATGTTTTCATTGTCATTTGTTTCTAGGTATTTTTTGATTTCCTCTTTGATTTCTTCAGTAATCCCTTGGTTATTTAGTAGCGTATTGTTTAGCCTCCATGTGTTTGTAGTTTTTACAGATATTTTTCTGTAATTGATATCTAGTCTCATAGTGTTGTGGTTGGAAAAGATACTTGATACGATTTCAGTTTTCTTAAATTTACCAGGGCTTGATTTGTGTCCCAAGATATGATCTGTCCTGGAGCATGTTCCATGAGCACTTGAGAAGAAAGTGTATTCTGTTGTTTTTGGATGGAATGTTGTATAAATATCAATTAAGTCCATCTTGTTTAATGTGTCATTTAAAGTTTGTGTTTCATTATTTATTTTCATTTTGGATGATCTGTCCATTCGTGAAAGTGGGGTGTTAAAGTCCCCAACTATTATTGTGTATCTGTCTAGTTCCCCTTTTATGGCTGTTAGCATTTGCCTTATGTTTTGAGGCAAATGCTCCTATGTTGGGTGTGTAAATATTTCCAATTGTTATATCTTCTTGGTTTGATCCCTTGATCATTATGTAGTGTCCTTCTTTGTCTCTTGTAATAGTCTTTATTTTAAAGTCTGTTTTGTCTGATATGAGAATTGCTACTCCAGCTTCCTTTTGATTTCCATTTGCATGGAATATCTTTTTCCATCCCCTCACTTTCAGTGTGTATGTGTCCCTAGGTCTGAGGTGGGTCTCTTGTAGACAGCATATTTATGGGTCTTGTTTTTGTATCCATTCAGCCAGGCTATGTCCTTTGGTTGGAGCATTTAATCCATTTACATTTTAGGTAATTATCAATATATATGTTCCTATTACCATTTTCTTAATTGTTTTGGGTTTGTTATTGTAGGTCTTTTCCTTCTCCTGTGTTTCCTGCCTAGAGAAGTTCCTTTAGCATTTGTTGGAAAGCTGGTTTGGTGGTGGTGAATTCTCTTAGCTTTTGCTTGTCTGTAAAGGTTTTAATTTCTCTGTTGAATCTCAGTGAGATCCTTGCTGAGCAGAGTAATCTTGGTTGTAGGTTTTTCCCTTTCATCACTTTAAACATGTCCTGCCACTCCCTTCTGGGTTGTAGAGTTTCTGCTGAAAGATCAGCTGTTAACCTTATGCAGTTCCATTGTATGTTATTTGTTGCTTTTCCCTTGATGCTTTTAATATTTTTTCTTTGTATTTAATTTTTGATAGTTTGATTAATATGTGTCTTGGAGTGTTTCTCCTTGGATTTATCCTGTATGGGACTCTCTGTGCTTCCTGGAGTTGATTGACTATTTCCTTTCCCATGTTAGGGAAGTTTTCAACTATAATCTCTTCAAACATTTTCTCAGACCCTTTCTGTATCTTTTCTTCTTCCGGGACTCGTATAATTCGAATGTTGGTGCGTTTAATGTTGTCCTGGAGATCTCTGAGACTGTCTTTAATTGTTTTCATTCTTTTTTCTTTATTCTGCTCTGTGGTAGTTATTTCCAATATTTTATCTTCCAGGTCACTTATCTGTTCTTCTGCCTCGTTTATTCTGCTATTGATTCCTTCTAGAGAATTTTTAATTTCATTTATTTTGTTGTTCATCATTGTTTGTTTGCTCTTTAGTTCTTCTGGGTCCTTGTTAAATGTTTCTTGTAGTTTCTCCATTCTATTTCCAAGATTTTGGATCATCTTTACTGTCATTACTCTGGATTCTTCTTCAGCTGGCTGCCTATTTGCACTTCATTTGTCTGGTCTGGTGGGTTTTTGCCTTGCTCCTTCATCTGCTGTGTGTTTCTCTGTGTTCTCATTTTGCTTAACTTACTGTGTTTGGGGTCTCCTTTTTGCAGGCTACAGGTTTGTAGTTCCCATTGTTTTTGGTGTCTGCCCCCAGTGGGTAAGGTTGGTTCAGGGGCTTGTGTAAGCTTCCTGGGGAAGGGGACCGGTGCCTGTGTTCTGGTGGGTGGGGCTGGATCTTTCTGGTGGGCACGGCTGCATCCGGTGGTGTGTTTTGGGGTGTCTGTGAAGTTAGTATGGTTTTAGGCAGCCTCTCTGCTAATGGGTGGGGTTGTGTTCCTGTCTTGCTAGTTGTTTGGCATGGGGTGTCCAGCACTGGAGCTTGCTGGCTGTTGAGTGGAGCTGGGTCTTAGCGTTGAGACAGAGATCTCTGGGCGAGCTCTCGCTGATTGATATTATGTGGGGCCTGGAGGTGTCTGGTGGTCCAGTGTCCTGAACTCGGCTCTCCCACCTCAGAGGCTCAGGCCTGACACCAGGCAGGAGCACCAAGACCTATTTTGGAAGTCTGAGGTCTTCTGCTAGCGTTCAGTAGGTGTTCTGTAGGAGTCGTTCCACATGTAGATGTATTTTTGACGTATTTGTGGGGAGGACGTCTTACTCCTCCGCCATCTTGAAGCACTCCCTCTGTTATGGTTTTATTTTCTCCTTATGTTTCTTTCTTGAGCTATATCTACTGATGTTTCATTTTGTTATTTTGCTGAATCTTGTTATTTTATAGTATCTCCCCTAAGCCTTTCTGTATCTACTTTCATCTCTCGTTTTATGGAGGTGTTTGCTTTATTGGGGAAAGTAGTTTTTGAGGTTTTATTTGTAATGGTTGATTGCTTGGGGGTTGCTAATTATAGCATTTTTCATGTAAATTAAGAAATCAAGTTTTTTAACGAGGGATGGGTTTTGAGGAATGTTTCTTTCTTAAAGCAAGAGGTGATATCTTATGTAAAAAACAAAAATTGGTACTACTTTATATTACCTCTAAAAGTATTTTTAAAAAGGCTTAATGTTTTTAAATTTTGAGATTCCTTTCAGTGTTTAAAACTTAAAACGTTGCTTTCCACTTAGAGCTGATAATCATTACTTGTGTACCTGTGCACTGAAATAACTAAAGCTAATAAATATCATGGATGAAGTTTCATTATTATTAAGAAATTCTCAGGAAATTCTCTTGAAGAACTTTCTTTTCTTTTGTCTTACCCACTACAAATGGCAGAAGTTTAAGAGGTGCGAGAACTGAGTAGTGCTCTTTGTCCAGTGGAATGAATCTGAGCTAACAGGCTGTTTCTAGCACTGAAAGTTTAAAACAAAAAACATCTTTTCTTCTTTAATACTAATAGAACATTATAAAAACTTTGTAGTACTTTTTTTTTTTCTTAAACATTCAAAAATCTTTAGTGAATCTAAAAAGTAGTTAAAACTATTTAACCTGGCTCTCCAACATCTGGTCCCCTTCCCAAACTCATCTTTCATTCATCATCCCAAATTCCTGTATTTCCCTTTGCCTAATGCTTGTTCCTTTGAATATGTGATGTGTATTTATACTGCATTCTGTTGCTCTTGCCAGCAATGCCTTTCTCTACTTCTTACCTGTCCAAATTAGACCTATCTTCCAAGACCCTGCTCAACAAATACCCACAAAAAAGTCTTTTTTTCTTTACATTGAACAGGCTTTTCTCCTTTCTCTGAATTTTGATAGTACTGTGGTTGTGTAATTGTTTCAATCGTCTACTCAATAAACAAAAATACAGTGTTTATGATTATCTCCATAAAATACTACAAGCTCTTTGAGTTTACAAATTTATCTGTAACTTCCACAGTTCTCAGCATGTTGCCTTATCCATTCTAGTTGCTTAATAATTGTTGGTCCATTGTCACTTACTCCAAATACCCAGTAACAGTAAAATCCTCACTTACAATTTTCTTATGGTTTTAATTTCTTATAATCTAGGCAAGAATCCTTTAAAATGCAATCAGGAGCTTTCTAACCACATGTGGCTTTGCCTTCTATTTTTCTCGTTCTACATGTGATTTTTATGAATTAATCTCTGATGGCCTCTCTGTTTTTTTTTTTTAGAGACATTTTCAGTTCATGATTTAGCCCCAGCTGTTGTCAGGGAGCTGGCTTAATGTGCTTTCTTGACTTCGCCCACCATCAGCACCCTGTGATATTTCTGGCCGGTGTTTTTCTCTGTGTGGGTATGTTTGCGTCTCCATGCCTAGGAGCCTTCTCCATCTCATTGTAAGTGCTGAGATTTGCACTTTCTTACCGCCTGTCAGTTGACAAAAAGCTCTGGGTAGCTTCTTCTGCTTTCCAGCCATATGAAATGAAACATGGGTGTGCAGAAGGCCCGCCAGTATCCAAGACTGTGAGTGCAGGTGGATTGCCAGATAGTAACGTAATGCAGAAATACTGACGTACCAAAATGCTCTCCAGTCACAACTGGAGACATTTAAAGTGATATATAATATTTTTGGTCTAAGAATCTCATTCTTCGTATTACATGGGGATGGTCAAAAACATAGAATATCTCACTCTCCTTTTGGGAGTATTAAAAATTGGTTGAGAATAAGAGCATCTTGACTTGTTGGATAGTATATTTTCATTGCCAGAGTGTTAGTGGGGTAGGGCTTAAGAATGCAATTTTAAAAGGAAATGATGGGTACCCTCTTGATAGAAAGATCACATATGCCTTTTATCACAGCTCTTGTGGGGGAAAGGGGCCTCATGAGCTTGGGTCACGTGAATTAACATGTTAATGGAAGAGTCTTTTAGAACCAAGGAGCCCAAAGGAAAGTGATATAAGATAGAATGTATTTTTTCAAATCATTTGCGTCTCTTTTGAAGTGTTATTCTTCACTGTGCTCTTTAGCTTCTTGTAATTCCTTTCTGCTGGCAGCCAACTTGTTGCATGTCATTTTCCTGGACAGTCTCTAACTGGAGAAAGTTTCCCAGTCATTATTCTGTGCGTCAGAATGGTCATCTTATAAATGCAGTCAGGTGACGTCACCAAGATCGCAGTTATTATAGTGAGTACCTACTTTGGGGAATATGATTGTTGATCTGTAAGTATCTACATGCTTCTGTGTATAGAAAAGTATAAAAGAGACTAGAAATTGTATCTGATTCTTTGTAACTATAGGTAGATAGCTGTTACCAACTGTACCTCGTGTGTGAGTGTAGTGACCAAATAGGTAGACTTCTTGAGTTTCCAACTTTTATTTCGTGAATTTTTGTATCTTCCCTGCAATGATAATGCCTTGGTTTTTATTTCAGTGTTTTATGTTTCACAATTTTATTGTCAGAGATTCCCATTTCTGTTTATTTTCTTGCATGTGATCACTGAATGGGGAATATGAATATGTGTAAGCTTTTCAAACTGACCTCAGAATTTCTCCTCTCTGGGGACTTTCACATGTAATATGTTAAATACAACTGTACTTTAAAAATCCAGCTATAGAAATAATTATATGCTAATCATTTTAAGAAAATGTCAGTTTTTCAGAGGGTTCTTGACTGATTTTGCTCCATGAACAAAAATTATATCCTTGCATTTGAGGATGGTCTTTTTTTACCGGTATAAATTTTAGAATTGGTGATGCAGGAATTGAAGCTCAGAAACTGGACCAGAAAACAAGTAGAGAAGAATAATGACTTCATTACAGAGATTTTCAAACAGAATGTGTTATTTTGGTTTCTTCAGTTAAGCTAATTAGTTTCCGTTAACGAGGATGTACTATTTGTTTAGAAGAAGTATTTAATCTCTTTCACATTCCAGATGTCCAGATTTTGTAGTCTTTTCTGAGGTTAAACCCATCCAGATGCAAATTCTACTCCTCCTTCAAGGCCCAGCTTTTAACAAAATATTTCTTATCTTGAAAGCTGGCCCTACCCTACACCCTACCCAACCCCTCTCTACCCCAAAAAGGAACTTGTCTCCTCCTTCAGCTTGAAACTCCTAATCTGTCATAAATATCTTTCTTCTGTATGCTCATACATAGGTATTTGCATGCATCAATTATTTCTAGTTTTAGAACGTGAGCTTAATATAAACAGGCACAAGTGGGATATTTATGGGAGTACAGAACTCCCGTAGCACAGTTTTATACGTGTCAAGTAAGTGACTGAATTTTATGTAAATGAATGGCTTACATAGCGAACAGGCTTTCACCAAAACCTCTCAGGCCTGCACTCTCCTCATCTCAGACATGAGGAGGTTGTGCTTCTTCTTGTTCCAGAACCGACTGGTGGGGTTATCTATCATGGAGGGTGGCATGGCAGTCTCCTTGATTTTCTCTGTGTATCCCACATAATATTTCAGAATCCACCACCATGTGAATACAGATGTGACAAAGACTGCTCTCAAGAGAAAATTACTGGGCTGACAGCTCTCCAACCCTGGGTTTAGTTTTTGAGATGTCACTATAACAAGTGTTATGGTCAACGTTTCCAATTCCTCATCTACATATATGGTAAAATACACTGTTCTTGCTGTAATAGCATGAGGACTATTTTTCTTTTAATCCAACTGTCACATAAGAAACTGCTGCCATGGTTTCTTTCTTATGGCCAAATGTTGCTAACGCTTTCAGTCATCCTTGAAATTAGTGATAGGCGCACATCACGCATGTATTCATGCCATTTTCCTTTATAGAAAGAGGAATCTGTTTCTTACATTTTTCTTTTGTAGTAGATAGCTAACTTCTGGGTGAAAATTTTGATAATACTGTGTGTTGTATTTATAAAATAAGAAAAACTTGCATTTAATAAAAGAAATTTTTATTTTATAGGAGATAATTAAATTAACATTGTTTTAAGATGTCACCAAAAAAAAAAAAAATAGGCTCAGCATTAAGAGTTTCACTACAAAGTTTCAGTTGTCCCCCTTAGATATAGCTTAAAAAATCAAGTCCAAAGGCTTCTAATGCTATGTTTTTATGTATGGCATACCGACCTATGAGTTTGCGACCTCACGTCTAGCCATCTTGTCTACCATCCTCCTACCCATGCATTCTTTTCCATCAGGCTACCTTGAAGAGATACATCCTTGTCATTCAAAGCTCCAGAGACCAGCAGCATCAGCATTAGGAAGCTTGTTAGCAGTGATTAGCAATGCCTAATCTCAGGCCTCACTCCAAACATACTGAATCAGATGTGTTTTGTGTGATCCCTGGGTGATCCATATGCACTTATTAAAGTTTGAAAATCACTGGTCCACCCTCCTCGTTCAATTTTGGATAATGAGAGTAAATTAACATTACTTTTTAATGTTACCTCTTGACTTCAGTAACCTTTCATCCCCTGCCAGATGACACCCAGACTCCTTAGCCTGACATACAGGGCCCCTCCACACACAGACCTGGCCTGCCCAGATCAAAGATTCTAATCCACTATTCTGATTTACTTGCTGTGTTCTGATCCTGTCTCATTTCTCTTCCACTGCCCTCTCTTCTCCTCTCCTGACTTCCCCATCCACATATCTACTGGTATCCATTCCTTTGAACTTAGCTGAACTCTCTCTTCTAGGGAGCCTTCCCTGATCACTCCAGCTCACAAAATTTCCTTTTTCTTCCTTAGAAATTCTGTAGCACTTGTGAGAGTACTGCATCTAATAATAGTAACCACAGTAACCCTGGCAACTGACATTTGCTGAATATTTACTGTGTACCGGACCCTGGTCTGAAGGAATCTTCTTAGGAACCTCCTGGGTTAGGCTCTGTCTGTCCCCATTTTACAGATGAGGACAAAGCTTGGAGAGGTCAGAGGACTTGCTTGATGCTGCTGCCTGCTGAGTAACAGAACGAAGATTTGCTTGTGCTCTTAATCACTGTAATATTACCTTCTCACTTCTTCTAACAGTATGGACGTCCTGAGAGTAGGAACCAGGCATGCTTTTGCATCCCCACAATGCCTGCCATAAAGCTGGCTAAGTAAGGCATGTTCGCTCTGCCTGGAAGTGTTCTTGGTAAACCAGTTGCACAATTATATAGCTTTTCCCTCTTCATATGAATTGGTTTGGTTTGGATTGTTACATTTGAGATTTCATTTGATTTTCTGCACATAAATGAAAGGAACTATTTACAAAAATGTGCAAAAGGAAACTGATGCAGCATTTTATTACATGAGACGGTAGCAGGAATTCCAGATCACGTCGCTTTGATAGGAACCCTTGTGTTTTGTGTGTTGCCTTTGGAATTATATCACAATAGCGAAAGATTTTGCCAAATCAGCTGGAAAAGCAAAAAACGTTTAAAATTGACAAATGAGGTTTCATCACTTTAGCCGGGGTGGGAGTGCTAGGCTGAATTTACGATTGTCTTCTTTACAAGGCGGGATTATACATTGATTCACTTGTAAGACCCTTTTGATCAGTTGTTGTGAGTTTAGCATCATCTTTTACCATTTCCAGCTTGTCAGTATTGTCTGCTCATCTTCCCTCCTTGGTTGCAACCTGCTGCTGGAGAAGATCAGGGCAAAGTAGGAATTCAGTGCGCTACGGGCTTCGAGCGGCATCTCTTTCTTCCTACGCTTTCCCTCCCCCTGCCTTTCCCTGTTCCTAAGCTGACCCCAGGAGAGGCGGAACAGGCACTAATACTGTTAACCATAACTTTCCCGTCCCTCCCTCCTGCCTGTCACTCACCTTTCCCTTCCCTCCCCGCAAAAGGACCAAGAATGGTACAATCTCAGGACTGCTTCCTAGTGGCTAAACATGGCTGCTGGACCCTCATGTGGCCCCATCTTTCTTCTTCCTCCCCTGCTGTATCTTCCACATCTCCTACCTCTGTCCTCTTCAGCTGCGACTAAGCCCCAAGAATGCTGACACCGCTTTCCCCTCCTTACCTTCACTTCTAACCCAAGCCTTGGGCTGAGCCTCCATCCGAGGCCCCCGCCTTGGTTCTGACCTTCCCGCAGTCCTGTACTGCAGGCTCTTGAGCGTGCGCTAGTCCTTGGAGCTGCTCCTCGCCAATCTGAGGCCTGGAGCGAGCTTTCCCTTTGTCTTCTTTCTGTGGTGCATCTACCTTCTCCTCCAAACACACCACACTCAATACTCTCCCTCTCCGTCTCCCAGCAAGTGTCATGTCTGAAAGATCTCAGAGTTCTGTGTCCACCTTCCTGGATCCTTTTGCTTTGATCCCAGATGCCTGCCTTGATTCTCCCAGCTGCCTGTCCCGGAATGGAACCAAGTTCTCAGGTCAGGCAGACGCTGTGCCTACTTGACCAAAGTGTTTAGACCACCCAAACCCATCTTCTGTACACAGTTCCCCAGCCCTGGTCCTATGTCATTCCAGAATGCTTTCCTTTTCGTGCTGAAATCATCCAGGAGAATTTAGCTCATCTGTTTTCAATTCCCTTTTTCAGGGATGGCAGATCGTTGGCATGTGTGCTATCACCGTCACTTCCTTATACCCGTGGCCTACACTCTTCTGATGAGACTCAGAATTCTTCTTGGTATAACACCCCAAGCCAGTTCACTAGCATGTCACACACCATGAGACTGACTTGCTCTGTCACATTTGTACCAGACCTTTCCTACTGCTGTGCATTGCAGGTGACCTTGCCTTCTGCTTCACGGACAGGGTCATGGCCTCTGCCTGGGTTTCCTCTTCACCTCCAGAGTTCTGTTTTCCTTCAATTCTGTTTCTAGTTTTTTTCTTTTTTCTAGTTCCTCCCGTTTGTTCTTGTCTCATCCCCTTCCCTTCTTCTTAGACCTTTCTCCATCAGTCACTCCCTCTCCTGTTTATAACTAACCTCCCTGCCTGCAGATAAACTTCAGTCTCCGCAGCCTAGAAAGCTACTCCTCGTACCTAAGTTCCTCTAGGCTGCCTCCCTGTCCTTTTTCTAAGTGTTTATTCTTGCCAGCTACTCAAGGCACTCAGCACTCTGCCTGGGACCCTGCCCTTGATGCTCGCTCCTTCCCAGCTTTTGTGACACCGTGCCAACCCAGTGCCAGTGACGGCAGTTCCCATTCATTAAACACCTGCTAGTATTACCTTGCTGAATTGATGCAGTGATCTACACATCAGCTGTTATGCATACCTATTCTACAGGTAAAGCTGAGCACCTTTATTGCTAATCTCAAGCCAAACTGGACTTAGACTTCTCAATCATTTTATCTTTTGGTTAAAGAAGAAAAGTCGTAGGAAATTGACAAGTAATCAACTTTTTTTTTTTTTTTAATTTGATGGCAGTCACGTTGCTGGTACTTGTTAATGGACAGATGTTTCTGCTACATCTCAAAATTGTATTTTTTGATTTAAGAATACTGCTGTCTAATAATAATAGTAGAGTAGACAAAATTTACAGTTAAAATGTCTAAACACACTTAGCTTTAAGTATCATTCAAGAGTCATGTTAAAGAACATGTATAGCAACAACAATAAAAGTTATAAAATGCTTTTCTTAACCCAAGTCTTCTTACTGTTAAGGTTCCTGGTAATCCATTCATGATTTCAAATGGAAATCTTCTGTGCCTTGGAGACGGCATATCAAGGCTGGCATCCAAGGAGAGGAGGGGACAGTAGAAGAGTCTTATTCTTGTTTCCCTTTTTGCAGAAATTTAACTGTCTTTGCAGTTAAATAGAGAGAATATTCAATGGATGTATGAGTGAAAGAATGAATGAGTAAATAAATGAGCAGAGGAATAGAATGAAGATCAAAGTACACATGTTGAAATTGTGTGTTAAATGGGGTAGGGCAGCTGCTGGTCCTTAATTTTATCTGGGTCTGTTGCAAATTATCTTCTTTACTGGATTTTCAATTGCAGATTTAGAGTCAGGCTTTAAAATATATGAACTTGACTACCCATTTGTGTAGAGATTTAAACTGCTATCATCGTGAAATTATTACAGCAGTTTTAAACTGTAAGCAGAAAGCTTTTAACAGAACTCTGCTATCAGAGTCAAATTTAATAAATTGGATGGAAGCTTCTTTTTCTTTCCCTCTTGTACATTGTCTAGTAGAGAAGTTTCTCTTGGTGACCAAATTTGTTATAGTGTGGTGCTATTTATTCTGCCCGTTACAAACGTGTCATGACAACAAGTGGCTGGATGTACTTTTCAAAGACAACTTGTATCCACAAATTGGTTGTTTTGGGGAAAAAAATTGGACTTAGTTCTTCAGGAATACATAGTTTCACAAATTGATTCATTGTACAGAAATCAGATTTGAACCGCAATCTGTGTACACCATCCATTGCTAGATGTGGTTCAATTAAACAGGAGGGAAAGATAAATGGCAGTAAATATTCATGTGTCACATGGCAGCATTCATCTCTAAGTCAGGAATCTTGATAGAAAAAGCTCAAATTTTTAAAAATGTGAAATTACCTCCTCAATCATTTTTATTTCCAATTAAATTAATGTCTTATATAGACACTGTAGACTCACATAGTATTCAATACCATTTAGTTTGCTATCGCTCTCTTAGTTTCTAATTTTCATTGTAGTTCTTAGTCTTTGCTTTTTGAGTATGAGTTTATGGTAGAGTAAATCAGATTAGCTTTAGTGGGTAGATTTAGTTTTCTTTAATGACTTACTAAGCAAAATGTACCTTCTTTTTAAGTGAAAAAGCCAAAGTGGATTATTTTTTATTTGACTAACAAGGAAAGGCATTTCTAATTTTATTTAGTGACTGAAATAAATTACTTTAACATAAATTAAATGTGAAATATATGTATGATCCTCTTATGAACAAAGCAGATTGAGAGCCAAGCAGATTTGTAGTTGATCTCTTTAACCAGTTGGTGGTGCTAAAAACTCTGATAAGAAACTAATTGGAAGGCGAGGAGGTTAACCTGGAGGCTTTCTTAATAAATGTTACTTTATTAATTTTTGAAAAATCAGTGCCAAAAATGTGTGCCCAAATTACTGCATCTTCTAAGCTTAGGAACCAAACCAAGTGTCTCTGACGGCAGAATACATTTCTAATAAACTTCTGTAAAGATGTCATTGGCTCCCATAAGGTTCACGTATCGGAAATTGCATGGTTGTATAACACTTGGCTCCATCCTGGAAATAGCCGTTAACCTGCTGACTGGGGAATGGAAGTGCGGGACATAACGTGGGCTAGCACAGTAGATTTAAGAAATATTGTTTTATATTATTACTACTTTTTTTTTTTTTAACTATTACTGGGCTTTTTAGGGGCTAGGTGTGTTTGTTTAACTTTGTTTTTTAGTGCCCAAGAAGTCCAGTAGAGCAACAGTCTGTTGCTCCAATGTGTCCTGAGTTGCAGTCAGAAGAGCACAGAGGTCTTGGAGTCAGGAACTCAAAGGTCTGAATCTATCAGTCAGATCTAACCAAAGTTGTTACTTGTTCTATTCTTGCTTGCGGGATCTTAATTCCCGACCAGGGATTGAGCCCGGGTTCCAGAGGTGAAAGCACCGAGTCCTAACCACTGGACTACCAGGGAAATCCCCTACTTGTGCTATTCTTAAAAATATATACTTTACACAATTATACTTCTAAATTCTGTACTGGCTGAAGCACCTCATTAATAGTGTTTTAGGGTTTTATCATCACACTGAAGCTTTCTTCTAATTTGTTTCCATCTTCCAAACATAGAATATGCTGTGGAAAACTTAATGAAACTATCAGTCTTAAAAAGTAAAAAAAAAAAAAAAAAAAAAAAGCAAAAACCCCAATAAAACGAACAAACAAACAAAAACCCATTTTAAACAAATAATCCTAGAACTGATTTTTATAACATAAAGAATATTTAAATTTAAATAATCTTCCTGTTACCTAGATAAGGGCTGCCTATCAATTCAGGAAGTCAGGTTTTGAATATCCCTACATTTTTCATAACTGTCACTTATATCAGTTCTCTATAGCTCAGTTTTCCCAACTTGTAAAGCGGGGATAATGACGTCTTTTCCCCAGAGGTGGTGTAAGCTTTAGATAAGGTACCGGGTGCTTTTGGGTGTTGTTTTCCCTCCCGTGAGACAGGGACTGTGACTCCGTTACTTCTGAGCCCCCATGGTACTCCTGGACTCAGCCAGGGCCTTAGCACAGGAGGTCCTCTCTGTGTCTGATCACGCCTGGTGCTCCACTAATGAAGAGCTGTTTCTAGTTTATAAAGTTTCACAAGGGTTTTGTAGACTCACAGACTCACAAAACAGATACTCATCTAGTTATACCTGGTTTTCAGATATTTGCCTGTCTATCCTGGGGATATTTATGTGTTGGTCTGAATCTGCCTAAACATGTAAGATCGGGGAAGGGGATATAAGATTTCTGAAAGGTGTAGCAAAGGTGTTACTAAGAGTTTGTTCATCCATCCATTTATTTGTTCCACAAAATTTACTGAGCATGACTCTTCCAAAGATGAGGTCCAGGAAAGCTTCACCATGTCTCTGAGAGCTGCAAACTTCAAGGAGCAGGACGCAGGGCTTCCCTGGTGGCGCAGTGGTTAAGAATCCGCCTGCCAATGCAGGGGACACGGGTTCGAGCCTTGGTCCGGGAAGATCCCACATGCCGCGGAGCAACTAAGCCTGTGTGCCACGACTACTGAGCCTGTGCTCCAGAGCCTGCGAGCCACAACTACTGAGCCCGCACGCTACAACTGCTGAAGCCTGTGTGACTAGAGCCTGTGCTCCGCAACAAGAGAAGCCACCGCAATGAGAAGCCCGTGCACCGCAACGAAGAGTAGCCCCCGCTCGCCGCAACTAGAGAAAGCCCGCGTGCAGCAATGAAGACCCAACACAGCCAAAAATAAATAAATAAATAATAAAAAATAAATTAATTATACGAAAAAAAGAAGCGGGACGCTTCCCATTTGGTAGGAATTGATAGGCAGCCCTTATCTAGGTAACAGGAAGATTATTTAAATTTAAATATTGTTTATATTATATCATAAAAATCAGTTCTAGGATCATCTGTAACAATTTTTTTTTTTTTTTTTTTTGCATTTAAAACTCTGATGGTTGGGCTTCCCTGGTGGCGCAGTGGTTGAGAGTCCGCCTGCCAATGCAGGGGATGCAGGTTCGTGCCCCGGTCCGGGAAGATCCCACATGCCGCGGAGCAGCTGGGCCCGTGAGCCATGGCCGCAGAGCCTGCGCGTCCGGAGCCTGTGCTCCGCAACGGGAGAGGCCGCAACAGTGAGAGGCCTGCGTACCGCAAAAAAAAAAAAAACAAAAAACAAAAAAACTCTGATGGTTTCATTAAGTTTTCCAGAGCATATACTGTGTTTGAAAAATTGAAACAAATCAGAAGAAAGCTTCAATGCAATGGTAATCATAAAACACTATGACTTAGGCACTTTAGCCAGTATAGAATTTAAAAGTATAACTGTGTAAGGTATATCTATATATATATATATTTTTTAGGGATAGTACAACTAATATCTTTGGTTAGATCTGATTGATTCAGACCTTTGGGTTTTCAAGATACAGAATCATGGAAGCAGATGGCGGCAGAGACTTTAAAAATCACATCCACCGTCTCTCGTAACATAGCTAAGAAAATGGAAGCTACCTGAACTTCATGGCTTACCCAAGGTTACATAGACCAGAGTCAAGACTTGGGCCTTCTGACTCCCAATTCAATGCCAAAGCATTAATTTTCCATCCTGACTTCTACAAGACGAGCCATTTGGGGTGTAAATAAAAACAAGTGCATGCTTGTTCAGCCTCAGTAAACTTTCATACGAAACATGGTGTATCATTTCTGCCCAGTTTATCAGAATGAAACCTTGCAGTTTCATTCGGGAGGCAGTTAACTAAGGTGCCCCTACATACGTTTCAGAGCACAGCAGCGGGAGGGAGCCCACGCCAGGTACGCAACATGCAGTTCTCAGCCAGAGCAGATGAGTGCCAGGACCATACCTGACAGAGGCAGGCAGGGTTTCCATTCGCCGTCTGCCTTGCCTGTGTCTGGTTTCCTCCGAGACGAATGGCATTCTATGCCTCAGGTGTATTAGTAATTTCTGAGTTTGTTCCCCACTCAAGATGACCTCATTGTTCTGTGCTGCTTTTCCATAATTATACAGTAACAGGAAAATAAACCGGCTCTGCATACAGCCCACAGCAGAAATCTTGTGCTCTTTATGTAAGTTTGATTTATAGACGTGTACCGCAGAGCGGAGTGACTATGAAACATTCATCTTCCCATTGCTAGTTGCCATGGAAATCGAGTACACAGAGCAGTGTCATTCCAGTCCTGGTGATGCCTGCAGTAGTTTATTCCTTTGTTGTTCTCGTTTCTTAAGCAACTGCCCAGTATTCTTTCATCATGACAATTAATCATACACACACGTTTTTATCTTTCATCTCAAAAAGAAAGTACTAAAACTGTATGATAAGATTTGGGAGAATTTAAATATTCTATGGGTTTAAATATGCATTTGTGATTTTTCCCCCTCAGTCCCATTGGAAAAATAGGTCATATTTTTTAAAAAGCACATATTAATGTACAGAGATCTCGATAAAGCAGCAATACAGAAATTTGAGGAGAAAGCATTACTATGCTAAGGAAATCTTAAGGAACTTCAGATTCGCAGGTCTCCCGGTATTTGGCGCTAAGTCTGCATTTTGGGTAATGCCAATCCCAAAAAAGCCACTGAGCTAGATGTTATCGACTCTCCTTTTGGTTTGTTTTGTTAGTTTCTGTAGGGGTTTGAGCAACCTACATACTTACTGGAGCCTTGTGGTAGATATTAGAGTAGGGACCCTTTTTTCTCTGAAGGCTAATAAAGTTCAAGAATTTTTTTACAGATTAAGTAAAAGGAATTCTAGTTAGTCTTCCTCTTTTTTTTTTTAAAAGAAACCATTTTACCCATTTTAACCTAGCAGAGTTCATAGTACACACCATGCCCACCATTAATAAGTGCTTGTTGATTATCCACCTTCTTTTACTGGGTTTTATTTTTATTGGTTAAGAGAGCTTGTCTGGGAATAACTGTGTGGATCTAAATCCCTGCTCCCTTGCTTGTTGGCTGTGAGACCTTTGAAAAGTATCAGTATCTTAACTTGCCTTGGTTTCCTTATCTGTAGAGTGAACAGCTATAAAATTAAGAAAATAAGGGCTGAGCGGGGGGGCTTCACAGGGATAATCCATGCAAAGGGCCTAGTTCTGTGCCTGCCAAGGGATAAATACTCAGGCAGGGGGGACTGTTCTGGTGGTGGTGACGGTTATCACTGCGAGGGTTACAGTACTGCTCTTAGGACTCTTCCACACAGGGCCCGGGGCTCTGTCCCCAGCATCCAAGTTCACAGATAATTGCCAATGCCTCCTCTGACTTGGGCTTCAGGGACTGGGTTCATCTCAACCCTTTGGATACTAGCATGGTAGCCTAGGGGTGTTTACAGTGGTCTTTTGATCTGCAAATGGAGAAGAGAAGGCCGCTGCCCTTGTTGCCAATTTCTCATCTAAGACGTGGGCTTGTTTCTCATAACTGGGTGTGTGTGGGGTACATGGGAGGGCATGGAGAGGGAGTGAGCTGCCTGTTCATGGCTTGCTAGGGGAAGGTTCCAGCATTTGTCTACCGAGCCTGCCTCCCCGCCCCACACTCCCCAGTGTCATTCAGCAATGGCTGCAGCCTCCCTCCCACCTTCCTGGAACTGAAGTTTTCCAGACTGGTAGCAGAAGCATTCTTTGTTGAAATTCACTCTCCTTGGCAGTCCTCCAGGGCACACGGCAATGCCTATTTATATGATTCAGCTTTTGTTTGGTTAGCCTTGTATTTTGTCCGATTTGCTTTGTGCAGTTCTTTCTCCCCACCCCCCAAATTTTTCATCTTTAAATCCCTTGGACTTCATTTCTATTTATTTTACTAGCTGGCTTCATAATGTTGCTAAAAGTTGTTTGCGTTAAGCTATCACAAAATGAATAGCCTTAGATTAATTTGTCTTCCCCCCGCCACCCCGAGCCTGATCCATAGCATGTGAACTAGGTGCACTTTTCTTCATGATTAAAACAAAATGGTCTTTATGGTTTCCCCTTTGCCACATTCAGATATTATACCACAGCGTTCCCGGTTCTCTTTATTTACCTCTTTGTTTTTCCCTGGCTGCTTATTAGCAGGCTCATGCCAGTTCCAAAGAGATAACAGTTTAACTTTTCTGAATATTGTGTTTTCCCCTTCACTGTCATTCTTCCTGCTTCTCCCCACGTGATAAAAACTCTGGAGTCAGACTCTCATGTCTTCTGTGAGAAGCTGTCAACACCCAAGGTGACCTGGGCACTCAAGGGACCCCTGTATTTCTATGACTGCATTGGACACACTGTGTATAGCTTTCAAATCAGTGACTGAAATTTAGACCCTCCCTACATATTTGATAACGTTTCCAAATCCTCCCTGGGCCCCTGCTTGGCTGCATGGTTCTCACCTCACACTTAATGAGCACCACACACTCTTGTGTTCTCTTTGCACCCTGATCTCTAGAGGAGGTGTCTCTGTCCTGTGCTCTTTCTTTGTTTTGGAAACAAATATTTGTTGGCATCTACTGCATTGCAGGCACTGGGAATATATAAAAGTAAACAAGACAGACACCGCCCTGCCTTCTAGGAGCTTATTGTCTAGCTGGGGAGATAGGTGGTCAGAATCCAAGATGGTCAATCCTGAAAGGTGACTACAGAGCACTGTGGGAATATACAGGAAGGCTGCTGACTGCAGGCTGGGGAAGGGGCACGGAGGCTGACTTCAGAGGGAGTGGTGGCTGATGGGAGACCTGAAGGGTGGAAATAGCCAGGCAGAGGAAGAGAGAGCATGTTCTAGGCAGAGTGTATCCGCAGAGGTCAGCAGGGGAGACTGGCCCTTTGAATAACTAAGGGTTGTTAACTATAGCTAGTCTGCTGTTGAATATACTCATTTTTGTTTGCCTGGGTGGGTGGGGCCAGAAGGGTAAATGCAGACTGATGAGACTGGAAAGGCACGCAGGGCCTGGGTCACGAATGGCCTTGGAAGTTGCTGAGAAGTTTGAACTTGATCCTAAGGACAGCAGGAAGCCATTGAAATGTTTTAAGTAGGGAAGCCACAGGGTCGGATTTGTGGTTTACCTGGTGTCTCCTATTACAGTGTGAAGAATAACCTCTATCTGGGTTGATCCCAGCGACCCCTGGCTCAAACTCACCTTCTTAACCCCACAGTGTGAGTCCAGCTCAGCACATCCAGCTTCCTACATTCTCCTGATTAACACAAAGGCTTGTCCCAGACTCTCGCTTCCCTTTTCTAGCTTCCTGTCTTGACGATCAGGACTCCACCTTCTCCCAGCTCCTGGCTGATTCTTGCTCTGAAATGACTGTGTCACCTGGAATGTCTGCTGGTGTCCCTATATTACCATTGCCCAGAGAGTCCATTGCTTTGCCTACCAGCGTGGATTCCCCCAGGATTTGGGGATCTAGCCTGAGTTCATTGGGTTCCTTTGACCCCTGAAAGTCATTGCAGTTTGTAAGATTGGCACTTCCTGCCCGGCCCTTAGCAGACCAGACCTGACCTGCCCCTGAAGAATCCTTCTAGCCCTTTTTCCCACCAGCAATTGAATATTCCAGATATTCCACACTGATCCCCTTCCCACTCCCATATAGGACAATAAATGTGGGGAGATGGACTGAAGTAAGATGAGTTGAAGTAGCGAGTAAACTTTGGGAAAGTTATTTAATGTCTCTGTGCCTCAGTTTCCTGATATTAAGATATTAAGAGAACCAACACCATAGAGTTGTTTGAAGGATCAAATGAGCGGATGCATGAAAAACACTCTGCTTGTCCCATAGTAGGCACTCACTGTTTATTAATGATTTTATGAAGGTGTCTAGACTGTCGGAGAGAAAGAAGCAGAGAACATAAAAGGATTTTGACTTCAGGGATAATTTGCCCCAGGCAGATGAGATTGATCTTGAAAGGGCCACGCCTCTTCACAGTGGGTAATCGAGAGATGATAGTAATAATACTACGCCCTTCCCAGTCCGGGTAGTGACCAATCTGGCTTCCTTTCAAACCTAAGGTTTTATTCTCCATTGATTTTGTTCCAGAAATTCTCTGAATTTTCATGAAATTAAATTAGCTTTGCATTTCATAAATTATGCTTTATTCCAAAAGACAGTCATGATGTTTGCCTCAGCTTTGCATCAGTAGTTTGGGCCTCCTAGGACCTGCCTTTCCTCCTTAATAATAGTGATAATAACAGCTACCAGTTGATAAGGCAGGAGAAGACAACTCTCCCTATATATTGGTTTATTCCACAAGTACTTGCTGAATGCCATGTGCAAGACACTGAGAAGGGTACTTTCAGGGCTACAGGAACAAATCAGACAGGGACAGTCTTTCACAGAGTGACTGTAAGTAGAAAATGGTACCTACTGTAGAAGAACAGAGAGGCGAGAGGATTTAATTCCAGCCAGGGTAATCGAGGAACTTAGCAACTGAGTTAGGATTTGAAGAATCCCTGGAAGGAAAGCATCCAGGAGAGAGAAGAGCATAGACAAAGAGTGGGCGGAAGAGAGTAGGAGATGGAACAGGAAAGGTGAGTAGACCTGAGGGTGTGATCTAAAGAGCTAACACACAGAGTGCTTACTGTACACCAAGCCCCATTCTAAATGCTTTGCTTGTCTTAACTGTGACCCTCACAGCAACCCCACGAGGTGGCTACTGTTATTACCCCTGTTTTACAGATGAGGAAACTGAGGCACAGAGCGGCCAAGTAACTTGGCTAAGATCACAGTAACTGATAGAATTTGGTTTTGACCCAGACATTCTGACTCCAGATTGGAAACACAAATAGGCATACACATGGAGAATCTTTGCCTTTCTTTCCCTTTTACATCTCTCCCCATGTGCTTTTGAATCTCTTTCTCAGTCAGATCTACTACAATTTATAATTTTGAAGGAATTTCAGTTAAGGGCCTTTTCCAGTTCAATTTCAGTAGAATAAAGATCTGGACAGCATGTAAATTTTTGCAGTCAAAAATAGAGCTATATAATCTATGGCTATAAGCGTTTTCATGGACCTAAGACTGTGGATATATGAAAACACTTAAGCTAAATTGTAACACCCTTTTTATAAAATTCCCTGATTTCTGACAATTTGGTCATAAAATCTTTTGATAAAAATATCAAAAACCTCATGGGATTTCCCTGGAGGCGCAGTGGTCAAGAATCCACCTGCCAGTGCAAGGGACACGGGTTCGAGCCCTGGTCCGGGAAGATTCCACATGCTGCGGAGCAACTAAGCCCATCTGCCACAACTACTGAACCTGTGCTCTAGAGCCCGTGAGTCACAACTACTGAGTCCGCGTACCACAACTACTGAAGCCCAACTACTGAAGCCCGTGCACCTAGAGCCCATGCTCCGCAACAAGAGAAGCCACCGCAATGAGAAGCCTGCGCACCGCAACGAAGAGTAGCCCCTGCTCGCCGCAGCTAGATAAAGCCCATACACAGCAATGAAGACCCCAACACAGCCAAAAATAAACAAATAACTAAATTTATTTTTTTTTAAAATCAAAAACCTCATACTTCAATGCTATAAAATGTGGGTGCATTAATGGCAAAAAAAAAAAAATCTGTATTTTAGCCTGTCGTGATCTGTTTAAACATCATAATGAGAAACATTTATGGCTTAAATAATTGAAGTCGCTGTTTCTCAGAATCCGTATACTCATCTCACCCCTTTGTTAGATCTTCAAACCAATCACAGAACTGACTGGCTTGAGCTTCTCCGTAACTCTTTTCTTCTCCATCGTGGGGTGGTGGGATGTGCGCAGGGCTGTCGGTTAGTTGTTCAGGCTCGGATCTCATGTTATAGGGAATTGACTTAAGCAAGTCTGTTAACCTCCCTGGACCTCAGTTTCTTCTCCTAAAGGACTTCTAGCTTTAAATACCTTGATTCTCTGTTTCCATACCTTTTGTTTACTTACTCTTTAAAGAAAATTATGATTAATAGCACAGTGAACTAATCGCCAGAAGTGAAGGAAAGGGCAAGCAAATCATTTGCTCGTCAGTTTCACTGATCATCATCAATCTCATCATCAGTGTCATCGATCACCATCATCACTTTCACTCAGCATTATTTAACAACTATTTATTAAGCACCTACCATGTACATGATAAATATTTGTGTTTCACTGCCCAGCATTACTAATAATTACAATGTTAAATTCTCAGATTTACTTGGAAGTTACCTTCTCTCAGTTTCCCCATTGCTAATGTACCCTTCATGGCTACATTATTACTCTAGAATCTTATTCTCTTTAATCTTATTTTCTTATACCCCAAACAAAGCAAAACAGAAAACTTTCATCTCAAAGCGATCCTTAATATGTTGCAAATTATTATTAAATCATGTACAGAATTTTTCTTTCCATGTTTTCAATGTAAAGAAGCCCCATAAACCTACTGCTTCATAGGGAGAACCGTAGCCATCAGATGTTCACATCTAATCCAGCTGGATCAGCTGACATACTAGGTTTAATGGTTTGCCGTGATGAATTTGTCATAGACTTGGAGCCTTCTGCAGGTTGTAAATTGCTCAGTCTCTAATGCTGTGGAAAATTTACAAGGACTGCAATTAGAATAGTGTTTTGACTTATCTCAGTTGTATTGGGAAAAAAAACAAAAAAACCCTGATAAGAGGTGTATCAGTCATCAGTTCATGTGACAAAAAAAGAGTTATTGGGCAATTTGTCAAATATAAGATGAATAATAATGATGGCCAAAATATCTGTCATTTTTCGAGTGCTTTAGTGAGTGCTGGGCATTGCCATCATTTCACTCAATCCTCACAGTCATCTATTATTATTCCTATTTTACAGATGAGAAAACTGAGCTTACAGAGGTTAAATAATGTTCGCAAAGTCACACAGCGCATAGCTGAAAATGTTTCAAGTTGCTTGTTACCGCCTTCAGTTCATCATATTTAAATCAAAAGTCATTATCCTTGTCCTCAGGTCAGCTCTTTCTTTCTATTTCTGTCAGTGATACCACGATTTTCTCAGATTCATTCTCACAGCCATTGATTTTTCCTTTTCTGTCCTTGCTCTAAATCAAGTCACTTTGCTTGTTCAGTGTCTTTGTGCTGTCAGCCCTCTTCCCATTACCCTAGTCCAGGGGTCTAGGCCTTACATCTAAGTGTAGAGGCTAAAGGCCAGAATTTCTTTTTTTATTGAAGTATAGTTGATTTACAATATTATATAAGTTTCAGGTGTACAGCATAGTGATTCAGTATTTTTGCAGATCATACTCCATTGTAAATTATTACAAGATAATTGCTATAATTCCTTGTGCTATGCAACATATCCTTACTGCTTTCCTATTTTATACATAGTAGTTTGTATCTATTAATCCCATACCCCAACGTACACCTCTCCTTTTCCCCCTCCCGTATGGTAACCACAAATTTATTTTCTATATCTGTAAGCCTGTTTCTGTTTTGCATATATACTCAGTTGTATTATTTTTTATATGCTACACATAAGTGATATCCTACAGGATTTGTCTTTCTCTTTCTGACTTATTTCACTAAGCATAATATTCCCTAGGTCCATCCATGTTACTACAAATGGCCAAATTTCATTCTTTTTTTTTGTGTGACCGAGTAATATTCCATTGTATATATGTACCACATCTTCTTTATCCATTCATCTGTTGATGGACACTTAGGTTGCTTCCATGTCTTGGCTGTTGTAAATAGCACTGCTATGAACATCAGGTTACGTGTATCTTTTTGAATTAGTTTTTTCATTTTATCCAGGTATATACCCAGGAGTGGAATTGTTGGATCTTACGGTAATTCTATTTTTAGTTTTTTGAGGCACCTCCATACTGTTTTCCACAGGGGCTACATAATTCACATTCCCACCAGCAGTGCACTAGGGTTCTCTTTTCTCCACACCCTCACCAGCATTTGTAAGAACAAACTCTTAACTCAGTATTCACATAGGCTGGCTACCCTCTGGCTCCTACTTTCTTCTGTTCTCACTTCCTTCGCGATGAACTAGTTACCTAAACACATCTTGCTGTTTTTCCGCGTGGCCCCCGTTGTGCATGATAGCTCCTTTCTGGGATGTCCCCTCCCGTGCTCCCTGCTCTGTGAGCCCTGCTCCTCCCTCAGGTTGAGGTCGGGTTCCTCCTCTATCGTGTTCTGGTCAGTCCATTCCTCAGTGAGTATCCCCCTCTTCCCAGCGCTTGTTACGGTAGCTTCCCAACCTCTCATTTTGCTCTGAGTGCATGCTACCTGCCTTATATTGCTCTTCCTGTGTGTGATCTGTCTCTCACAGGTGCTCAGGGGTGGAGGGAGATTAGACCCCTCACAATCTTCAGAACATTGCTGTACACCCCAAGGTGCAAGTTTCCATGTCCCTTATGCATGCATGAGGATAGCAATTTTTACAGTCATTATAGCACATCTCTCACATCGAACTCAGTGAGTTAACAGATCTCACATTAATCCACCAAAGCCGTATTATTCAGAGACACGGTTCACTGTAAAATGGCCACGTGCATTCACAGATTGCTGTGGTCGATTGTTTGCAAAAATGGCCACAACCAGTCCTCTCCCCGCCCACTGTTGGTGCTGGCCTTTGCAAAGCGGCTTGACTCTCCTGCCATCAAGAGGCATTTATTTCTCTCTCTCCAAATACTTTGACCCAAGGACAGAGGAAAAAATAGCAAATCATCAAACTTGAGGGTGATCTTGGGAGCCCCCGCCCCCGAAAGGACTCCATCGGAAGCCATACCTTTTGCCCTATTAGCCCCTGAGTTTTTGTCCTACTGTGTGCAAATAGGAGATGTGGTTTGAGATGCTTCTTTAACCACAGTCTTACTGCCTTTTAAAGTTCTGCACTTCAGTAGAAAGGGATCTTAAAAGTAGATAATAAATTGTGATTATTTACATGCTCTAATACCGTACTTCTGTTTTGTCTCTCCTAATTTCCTGAACATAATCTTGGAGTCTCCCCTCCCCTTCTCTCCTACCCATTATATGGAAACAAGCTCTGTATTTGCCAAATAGCAAACCAGCTTTTCTTTGACAGTGTATATTTCACTTCTGTGCTGCTGCTGTGTCCCAGTAACATTTTCTTTCATGGAAAATGCCCATTGCTTCCAGGAGTATATGATTTTTTTTTCAAATGCATGATGTTTTAAAAGTGAAACTTCATTTCATATAGAACGATCTTTGGTTTTATAAAATGGAATCTTTTTTATGGTTCTGTGGCTGTTCATCATTTTAAAACCTATTAGTTGTAACAGGCCAGCTTGAAAAATGAGGAGTTTTAAATTTCACTTGGAATACCTCACGATAGATTCCGAAACCGTGCCAGTAAAGTTATGTTTGAGTGATTCTAGAATTTTTTTTCTAAGGGATGGCTTTCTCCTTTAAATGTGTATTCAGTAAAACACAATTATTCAGATTCTAGTAGACATGTAAGAGAGCCGGATTCATGCATAACACAGATGCATTCATTGTTTGTGGGCTTTTACTCTCCTAATGATTGACCTAATGTGTTGTATCTCCTTTTTCTGGCTGAGAGAAGGAATGACATTTTATAAGCATTTTATACAGTAATATGTTCATATTGTGTTTCACCTCTTACTGTTTCTCAGACTACAAGAATACCTGCGACATATTGAGATAGCTCATATCATTGCTAGAAAAGTACAATGCAATTTGGATAGAAAATGTAATAGCTGTAGTAACAGAATATAATTAAATTAGTGCTTACTGTAAAGATAGTGGAAGCATTTATTTTTGGTTTTTAATGGATTGGATCAGTGTGATTAAAAATATGTAAAATGATAGCATTCACTTTGCAGTGGGATCGGCTCTCTAATATTCATCCTATTCCATTTTTTTCTTCCCGCCCCCATTTTTAAGTAAACCCAATATTCAGGATTTTGAATTTGGTAAAATAGGGAATGCATTTGTTACATTCTTTGAAAAAACCTTGAAATTGAGGGATTTTAAATTGAGCAGGCATATTTTTGTTAATTCATTAAATGGTTACTGAGGACCTACTGTGTGCCTGGTCCCTTTCTGGGTCCCAGGGCCAGAGCCATGAACAAAGCACACAAGGTCCCTGCGCTCAAGGAGTTCACAGGTTAGTAGTAAGAAGGTAGGCAATAACCACATAAGCAAACAAGTTAACTTCAGGTAGGGATAGTGTGCTATAGGGAAAGTAAAACAGAATAAATGAAAGAATGACTGACAAGGGGGTGGTTTTGATGGGGAGGTAAGGGAAGGCGTTTTGGGAGGGTCACCTTGGAATAAGACCTAAATGATGAAAAGCTGATTGCCGTTTGGGAGAAGAGCTGCCCAGAAAGAGGAAAAGCAGTTAGAAAGGCTCTGATGTGGGGATAAGCTTGGCAGGATTGAGAAACTGAAAGAAAACCAGAGTGGCTGGACTGCAGTGGGCAAGAGGCAAGATCTGCAGTGAAATTTGAAAGGTAGAGGGGGGCAAGATAATGGATTATTCATGGGTGCTGCCCCATATGGTGCTGTATTATTTTATTCTCTATGCTGTGTTGTATCATACCATATCTCAGCATATTGTATAAATATTATATATTTATGTTTCTCTACCTTGTAAACAGGGAGATGAAGGGTTAAAGAAAGATGTTCGAGTCCTCAAGATGTGTAGGTTTTCTGAGCATTCCCAGTACACAAAGTCATGCTTGTGGGCTGTAGTATCCTCTCCTGGATCCTCACCGTCTTCCCATGTTTCTTCCTAATTATCAGTGAATCAGTTCAGTAGATATTTTCTGAGTCCATGCTGGGCACAAGAAACTGATGAGTCTACCGGGCAGTTATAGACTGATGCAGCAGAAAATGTGATAGGCTTTCGTTGGAAAGCAACTTTCCTGCACTCTATCTATTATTTCAGTCGGTGGTCAGCTACCTTTTCTAACATCTTATTTACCCCTAGGTTGCAAATCATAACGTGTACTAAGGACCGAATATCTAGTCTAAATGTCAGTGATTTGTAACGTTAACATAGTCTTCATTTGTTCCTCTTCATTGGAGATACAAGACAAGAAAAAAATATGGTATTTTGAGGCCTGCGTGTGCATCAGGCTAAAAAGAATTTATCATTTAAATACCTTTCTTCTGGAAGAAATAAGTTGTTAAAAATTAACAATTTAATAAAATATATATGAAAGTTTAAAATATATATGTTCTTTTAAATGAAGCAACACAGATTTGCAGACTTTGTTCTATTATTATGGTGATGATTCAGAGTGTCTGATTAGCCTAGGGAATCAGGAAATAATACAGATTATCTCCTTTCTGTGCATCTTCAGACCATATGTAGTCATAATATACTGACTGAAAATTTCCACTGAATTAAACTTTCTAGTGATTTATAAGACATTGAGATGCATTACTAAGAGCAGTTACTGAATCTTCCTTTAGAGATAATTAATAAAAAGATTTTTTTTAAAAGGCAATAGTTTAGGTTTCATTCTAGCAAAAGTAAGTTCTAGAAGCCTTTCAATGGTTTGCTGCTAGTAATTCCACTCCTTGGATTCTTGTTTTGCTTTATCCTTTCTAACTGTCACTGATTCTGTGGTTTAATAGATTTTCCTCCTGTTTAGAATAACACTGTAGAAGCCAGGACTACATTTAGCATCCATCTCCAGGCATGGACAATCCCTCCTCCCACTGGCTTGGTTCCAGGGGGTCTGGAAAAGAGCTGGCCAGGCCTGACTAACAGGGCAGGCCACTTCAGGCAGTTCTTGTAGCTTCTCCAGCTCTGCTGCTTATTCTCTTGTAGATGTACATGTGGTATGTAAGTGTGTGCGTGCGTGCGTGTGTGTGTGTGTGTGTGTGTGTGTCTGTGTGTATTTGAAATATTTGAGGCTGAAAAAAATATGTATGTTCCTCCCAGATTGAGAAACAAAACATTCCATTCCAAACATGATGGAGAAGCCCACTGGGTAACCCTGCCTGGTTGCATTTCCCTTCCTCTGCCCCAGAGATAACCACTATCCTGAATTTTTAAAATCATTCATGTATGTCTTTATATTTTATGATACAGATTTATGTATTTTAAATAATACATAGTATTGTTTTATCTTTCAAGCTTACATAAATGCACATTGCCTTTTCTCTTACTATGTTTTAAAGACTTAGCCCCCTTGATACGGGTATCTTTCAATTATTTTCCCTGCTGTATAGTATTCTGTTGAAGCCTGAGGAGGTACAATAACTAGCACCCTCTCTTGCCATCTAGAATAAATTGAGAAATAGATGCAAGTGTTAGAGAGTGGTAGATAAAAATATCAGCTTTATTTGTGAGATAGCTCCATTGGAGGGACAGGCTTGCTAGTATGCAGCCAGGATTAAATAGAAGGTTTACCCTTCTAATCACAGGCTGTGCAGTTAGCCTGGGACTCCCCACCTGAGCTCTGCCCCCATAGCACTGGGGAGCAGAGCACTGTGTATGCCCCACACGGTCAGGTGCCTCTTACAGAGAAAAGAAGAAGTGGGCACCAATTATTTCTCTAGGAGGAATGAGTGGGGAGGTGGAGAGAGGCTGGGAATGTTACTCCAAAAGAGGTCCCTCTGCATGGAAATAAACAGGGAGAAGGAAGTTTTCCCCAGAACATTTTTTTCTATTATATAAGTGTCCCATAATTTATATATCCATTCTCTTGTTGATAGACTCATTTGTTATTATCGCAGATGTGCTACAGTGTCTCCTTGTCCACATGTGGGAGCTATCCTGTAGAGCACATATACATAGGAGTGGAATGGCAGGGTCAGAGCCATGCTGATCTGTAACCCGACTTGCTCCCTACGTGGTCTTTCACGTTCTCTCTTATCAGTGCATCAGAATTCCTTTCTATCCATATCCTCATCAACACTTGTTATCAAACTCTGTAGTTTTTGCCAAGCTGATGAGTGTGAAATGGCATTTTATTATCATTTTAATTTCCCTGATTACTAGTAAAGTTCAGCATCATGTCTGCTAGCCATTTGAGTTTCCTGTTCTGTCAATTGCCTATTTATATTATTGGCCCACATATTAATATTGAGTTGTCTCTTTTATGTTAATCTATAGGGGTTCTTTATATATTCTCAGTACTAATCCTTTTTCATTTATGAGTCATAAAAAATTTTACCTGTTTGTGGCTGATATTTTCATTTTTTTATTAGGGTATCTTTTGACATATATCTGGGATATCAGAGGACTTTCTCTTTTATAGACTTTGACATGTCCAAAGTCTAAAATTATATAGAAAATGTGGGTAGTATCACTTGAGCATACTAATAGGATCTTATGTTTTCTGCCTGTTGAAAGTATTTAGATTGTCTTTGAACAACTGCTAATCTTTCCTATTTTATATTAAGCTCTTTGAACACTGTTTCTGCAAGATTTATGTTACTCTTCAGATTCTTTGACATTATAGAATTTAATGCTTCATGTTTAAATCTTAATACTTAAATTATGATTTTTTTTCCCTCAGTGTAGTTAATAGGCTATACCATAAAACACCTCTGATCTACCAAAAAGCAAATTCATCTACCACTTGGAAACTCTATGTGTGGAAAACAACTTTTTCTTTTAACTAATCCTATAGTAATGCTGTATTAATGCTTCATTCTCTCCTCAGAGCTTGTGGACATTGTTATTATCCAAAGGCACTTGAGTGTGGATTAAATATCATGCTACTTATATAAGGAAATTACATCACGATTTTACTAATTCTTGATAAAAATAGTTTCTTATAGGGTTATAGACACCAATTAAAAGATTCTTAAAGAACACTTGGTACAGTCTCTTATTTTACACATGCGAGTTTAAATAATCCACCCAAGGTTGCACGCCGAGATGGGCGTAAAATCAAGGTTAAGAACAAGGTCTCTCAGCCACAGTGTAGTGTGCTCTCCATTGCAGTGGTATCTTGGTCCATTTGGGCTGCTGTAATAGAAGACCATAGACTGGGTGGCTTAAACAACAGAAATTTATTTCTCATAGTTCAGGAGGCTGGGCAGTCCAAGATCTAGGTGCTGGCAGATTCGTGTCCGGTGAGGACCTGCTTCCTAGTTCACAGACAGCTGTCTTCTCATTGTGTCCTGACATGGTGGAAGAGGCAAGGGAGCTCTCTGGGGTCCCATTTATAAGGACACTAATCCCAGTCATGAGGGTTCCACCCTCATGACCTAATCATCTCCCAAAGTCCCCACCTCCTAATACCACCACCTTGCAGGTTAGGTTTCAACATAAGAATTTTGGGAGAATACAAACCTTCAGTCTGTAGTATATATGTTATAGAATCATGGCTTTACTGTCTATTTTTATATAAAGTTGGTGTGTATTTTTACAGCTTGATTTCCTTGACTGATAGGTTTCAGTGCATTGGGCTTTTTTGTTGCTGGCATATTTTTAGTTACTTAGCGTCAAAAGAACTGTTTATCATACTTCCTTAAATTAATTTTATGGAAGTAATGTACACTGTTTTCCTTCCTTATTTAGCTAGTGTTTACATGCTAGTCTTTCCAGCAGGTTGTATAAATAAGCTAAGTGTTACGGTAAATTATTCCAAAGTGGCATATTTACTTAGTGCCAAAATATTATAATACCAAATGATATTTCCAAATCATTTGTATTAATTTACACTCCAGTCATCAGTATGTGAGAGAGTCTGTTTACCTGTATCTTCTTCAAGACTTGGTATTGTCAGACTTCTTAATCTTTTCTAGTGGAGTGGGCATAATAACTCATCATGGGCCTGATTTGTATTCCCTGATTAATAATGATTCATCTATCATATCTCTTCATGTTTGTTATATATCTGTATATTGTCTATCTGTAAATTGTAAATATGTCTGTCATTTTTACCCATTTTTTTTCTGCTTCATTTTCTGTTGATTTGAACCTGTTCTTTATATATGTTCTTGGGGCAAATATTTTGTCAGTTAACAAATGTCTTCTCCCAGTTTGTTGCTCATCTTTTCACTTTCTTCAGGTATCTTTTTTGAAATATAAATCGAATTTAATTTGTTTGAATTTATAAAATTTTTTGTAGTAGAGTGATTATATCTTATTTAAGAAATCCCTTATCTCAAGGTCAGAGAAATACTCATATTTTCTTCATAATTTTTAAAGTTTTGCTCTTGTAAATTAAGTCCTTAATTCTTCTGGAGTTGATTTTTTAGTATGGCATAGTGTGTGTGTGTGGGAACCTAATTTCACTTTTTTTCCATATGGATAACCAATATTTTCAGCTCTTTTTATTGACTGCCCTCTTTTCTCTACAGCTCTGCCATTCTGCCTTTGTTTATGAATTTTCTATTCTGTTTCTTTGGTCACTTAACCTATCCCTGCACCAATGCCACGTTGTTCTCATAAAATCTTAATATCTGTAGGGCTACTCTCCCTCTTTACTTCTCTTCTGCAGCAGTGTATTGGTTGTATCGAGTCTTTTGTTTTAAATTCCAAAACTGGCTTATTGAGAGGCAAAAACCCTGTTTACATTTTAATTAACATTGCATTGAGTCTGCAGATTTTCTGGAGAATTGACATCTTAATGATATTGCCTACCTATCCATGATTATGGTATATTTTCCATTTAATTAAGTATTCTTTAAAGCCTTTCAGAAAATTTTTATAATTTTCTACACCATCACACTACCAGTATCATCATCATCATGATTACGGTTGTCACTTTCTAAAGCACTCTTAAGGGTTTCCTGTGTGCCAGGCCTCATTCTGTTACTTTGTAGTCAGTCTTCCTAACAACCTTATGAGGTAATCCTAGTAATATGGGATATTTCACACAGGAAACTGAGGCACCTAGAGGTTAATTGACTTGCCCAAGATCCTACAACTAGTAAATGTCAGAGGCAGGTTTCTAAACTAAGGTGCCTGTGTATAGAGTTTGTGCTTTTAATCACTGCTCTATATTGCAAATAGGTTTTTCTTTTTTTGTGTTGGATTTATTCCTACATATTTTATAGTTTTTTATTAAGATGTAATTGACATATAATGTTGTATAAGTTGTACAACGTGTTGATTTGATGCATTTATATCTTGCAATATGATCACTGCCTTAGTGTTAGCTAACACCTCTCTCAGGTAACATAATGGTCATTTCTTTTTTGTGGTGAAAACAATTAAGATTTAATCTCTTAGCAATTTTGGAGTTTATAATATGGTATTTTATAGTTTTGTTGGTATTAAAATGGTAGCTTTTGAAAATTGTTTTTTAATTACTTACAGAAACAATTAAATAGAAATGTAATTTATTTTTGTATATCAATCTTATATCTAGTAACCTTGTTAAATTTATCTGTAGATTTTTAAAGGTGTTTCTAAGAAGATTATGATACCAGTAGAAAATAGTAACATCTTCTTTCTTCTTTTCCAATCCTATGCCTTTAATTTCTTTTTCTGGACTTAACTACACTGGCTAGTACTTCCAGTGTTGATAATATCTTGTTCCCAGACTCAGGGAGAAAGACTTCAACATTTTATCACTTACTTTGATCATAGCTATAGATGTTTTATAATTAGATCCTGTGTCAGATTAAAGAAGTTCCTCCCTAGTCTAGCACAAGAGTTTCTGTCAAGAATGGGCATTAAATTTTATTACATGCTTTTTCTCTATCGAGGAGATGATATTGTTTTTTTACTTTAATCTGTTAATGTGCTGAATGGCTTATACATATGTGTGTGTATATGTAATTTGGTCATGCTATTTTTTTTTATACACGGTTGGATTCAGTTTGCTAATATTTTACTTAAGATATTTGTGTGTGTGTGTGTGTGTGTGTGTGTGTGTGTGTGTGTACTATCAGTACAAGACCATGTTAAAACAAGTTCACAGGTTGATATTGTTGTACCCACTCAAGGTTTGCTCAGATTCAGGGTACCAGTCTACATGAGGGCAATCAATTAGCCATAACCTTTCAGAGATAGCTTATCATTTTTTCTTTTATTTTTCGTTTACTTCTTTGCTCAAGGCAACTTCCATCTTACCCTTTGGGTATCAGCTTAACATGGGAAAGTTATCCTATGAGATGATCCATGTTGGGCAAGCCCTGGATCTTGACTCCTGGCCTCTTCTCCCATGAAGCCATGAAACCAAAGCTCAAGTTCAGATATGGACCGACACCCCAAGGCAAAAGTGGCCTTGGGATGCTGAGTTTCCACTAACCTCTTTGGATTCAAGCTGCCTCAAGAATATGGCCTGTCCCCACTATCTTTTTAACTCAGTGCCTTTAAGGTAGTTTTGTTTTAGTATCTTATTTACCATTTTCGTTTTTTTCAGTGGGGGAATTGGTCTGATTATCCAAAAATAGAAACTCACATGAATTATTAAATACTTTTTCTCTCAGGCTTTTCTTTCTAAATTCTCTTTTCCAGATATTGATTTTTTTAGACAGAACATTTAGATTTATTGGGCAGAACATTGGATTTATTAAGTTTTGGGGAAGACTAACCACTTACTTGTAAGAGATGATGAAAATATATAAAATTAGTGGTGCATTCCTACAGTTTAGTGATGCTGGCATTTTAGTTATGCTGTATCTTCTATTGTTATTTGAAGGATGTACCCAAGTATTTTTGACCACTTATTGTTCTTGTCTTGAATGTCATTTAGAAAGGTGTAACAGCTAAATATTTATTTTCATGTTACATAAAAGCATATTATCAGGAAATAGCGGTATAAATGAATGAACATGCCATTGAATCTCAACTTGTTTTTTTCATCCATTATTTATGAAAAGAAACAATACAATGTTTTCTATTTTCATCAAGATGTTATATCTAAAAGTCTCTTTTCTTGAACTTGACTTCCAGATTTATTAAAATGCCTTTTTTACTATACTTATACCTAGTGTAAAATAATTGCTAATAATAATCTATGTCTGAGTGTGTTGATGGGGCCCCAGGACCACCACCAGCTTTGATGATTCGCTGGAAGGACTCAGCATGTAACTGTACTTTCGGCTATGATTTGTTACAGTGAAAGGATATGAAGCAAAATTAGCAAAGGGAAAGGCACACGGGGCTCAGTCTTGGGGAAACCAGGGGCAAGCTTCCGAGGGTCCGCTCTCAGTGAAGTCACACGGGATGTGCTTAATTCCTCCAACAAGTTGTGACATCATGTGTGAAATGTTGCCAACCAAGGAAGCTCATTAGAGACTCAGCACCCAGAATTTTTATTGTGGGATGATCACGTAGGCATTCTCTGCCTGGCATGTACCAAAATTCCAGACTCCCAGAAGGAAAGCAGGGGTTCAGCACAAACCATATTGTTGCACAAAGAGTTTTCAGCACAGTGATCCACTCTTATGACTTAATGTTGGTGGGAGGCCAGCCAAGGGCCATCCTTGTAAGCAGTATGGCCATCAGGACAGCTATGTTAACTCTTTTCTGCACGTGGAGTTATGACTAAAGTTTTTAAAGCATTTACTATGTGTCAAACACTGTTCTTTATTCATTTCATCCTCACAACAACCATCTCTTAGATAAGGAACTGAGACACAGAGAGGTTAAGAAACTTGTCCAATGTTGCACAGCTAATAAGTAGAAAGTCAGGATTCAAACGCAGGCTTCAGAATCCATGATTTATCAAACACTTTATTGATTTTTAAAAATGATTTTCATTTTGTTCCACCTCATGGATAAGATGTTTTATACATTTCCATACAGCTATGATTCAAAGAAATTGTCCCCATATGACCTCTTTTAATCTTCAGTGTTGTTTCATGGCTCTTAATTTTCAGATTTGGAAAATCATTCTAATTATCATATGCAAACCTTTCCTGATCTCATAGGCTTTCCTCAGCCTTTCTGTTTCTGGATTAGAGGATCTGAATTCTTCTTGTTTTTCCATCTTCCTACAGAAGGCTTGTCTGGTTCTTGACCCTAATTTTAGTTCCACTGTTCTTTCTATACCTCCTTTTGGCATCTTCTGAGATGTAGCAATTAGAACTGCAAACAGGGAAGGTATCACTGCATCATGGTTTATGAACAAAGACAGGACAGCATTTTCTGTTTTATTTCCTTCCTTGTAATTCTCATTGTATTAACCACATTGTCTACCTCAGTATATTAGACAATGACGTAGGTAGTAGTCTTTAAATACCTCTAGATGGCCATCTGGGATATAGCTGATAACTAATATAGCTGATAGACCTTGCCTCTCTGTAAGTCTACTTTAGATTATTTTTTTCTGATTGAAGTGAAGAGATCCACTGTTCACTATATCCATTCCCAAGAAAATACATTATAGCTTCAAGAAAAGTTTGAGTGTTAACACATGTGCTGAAATATGATACAGATGTTTAATGTCTTACTGTAATATTATTTTACTGTTCATTGTCACCTGCTTTTTTGATCCCTGCCTTAGCTTGCTTGCTTTATTCCATAACATCTGTTCCCAAGAATATATTTACAGTCTGTTGTCTTTTCTGAATGGTCGGTACATATGTTAGAAAAAGGTTGATTTTTACTGGTGTCATTCAGAAAGTACCTTGAGGATTCCTTGTTATTTTATTCTCAGTGTTATTTTATTTCAGTGTAATACCAAAGTACTATTTTTACTGAAATACCAGATAAGAAGTCAAGCTAGATGACTGAGGTGTGATACTTAAAGTGCTCCTGGATAGGAAACAAGGTATTTCTAGTTTTAACTGCTTTAAAAAAATTGTAAAACTTTTAAACTACTACCTGAGGATAAATATCCTTGTATTTCTATAGGCTTGGTAAAGCTTATGTCTATTTTGTTATGCTTATGCGGTCCCACGCATCTGGTTGTTCAAGACATTTGCTACCTTCTATTCTGGGTCTTTGCACTATGGTTCCCTGTTTAAACATTGCATCATCAGAGAGGCCTGTTGTATCCGAAGTTGCTTCACCTTATCCCTCCTTCCCCGCAACAATAAATCTCTGCTACCCAGTTTTATATCATTTATGGCACTTAACCAATCTCTGAGACGATCTTCTTTCTTTGTTTGATCACTGTCTGTTTCTTACACTTGGCTATAAAGTTCCATGAGAGCAGCGATGCGTCTGTTCTGTCTTGATTCCTCTGGATATTCAAGTTAGCACAGAGCACATGGTCATTCAGTTCTTGTCGGATGAATCAATGAATTCATTTATTAAAGACTACAGAAAAGTAAGTTATTTATGTTAGATATAATTTTTGATCTTTACCAATTCAAGTGCATCAGATTTTCTTTAAGTTTCTTAGAACTTGAGGAGGATGTCCAGACTGGCCTTGGGTTTAGTCGTCTAATTAGCTAACTGAAAAGTTAATAACGTGTATATTTAATCTCTAGGCTTGATCAAGTTTTCTGATTCTTCAGACTCTGAAGATTTTCTATCTGTTACAAATCACGACATCTACAATAAACCAGAACTCCTGCCAAATTTTAGGATACCAAATACATACTTAATTTTTGTGTGTGTCCATTGGAAATATTCTAAACACAGAACAGCATAGATAGTAATAGAATGTAACACTTGCATTTCAGCTACTTAACTTTCTTCAGTCTTAACATTTGCCATATTTATTTCAGATTTTTTAAGAAATAAAATATTACACAAAGAGTTGAAAACCCCTATGCATCCTTCCCTGATTTCTTACCCTTTCTCTCTGGAGAGAACCATATGATCTATATTTTGGTATTTATCAAGCTTGTGCATGTTTTACTATGACTGCGTAGATATTTATTCACAAACGATCCATTATCTTGTTTTGCATGTTTTCAAATGTTTTGTACATGGTGTCATACTGTATGTAATCATGACCTTGATGTTTTTCATTCAACATTAAATTTTTGAGATTCATCATAATGATACATAGAGCTCTTGTAGCTCATTCATTGTCACTGCTACGTAAAATCTCACTGAAAGGTAATTCTGCATTTTATTTATCCATTTGCTTGTGGATGGACATTTAAGTTGTTCAGTTATTCAGTATTTCAGTTAACTGTGCAGTAGGTTTTCTTGTATCTTTCCATCTGTACTCATGTGCAAGAACTTCTCTAGGACAGTGTCTTACAATCTCTTTCACCTTATTGCATTCAGAGACAATGAGAGTATTAATAAAAGCACATTAGGTAAACAGACAAGTTGCTTTTAGCTCAAGGCAAACAGCCTGCCTGCCCAAGAGACTTTGGAGCTCAGTATCTCGCCACACCTGCAAACCATCTGTGGCAGAGTCTAGAGCAGGAGTCTTTGTATTTCTCTAAAAGGAGTCTTAAAAACTATGCATTTCCTTGTGCATTTTTAGAATGATAGCTAAAACTTTTCAAAGTAAGTTTAATGGTTGCAAAGCATATAATTTCCAGTGTATTATAAACACTGACATTTAAAAAGAAAGCTGTTATGTCACTCTTAAGTGTATCAGGTGGAACTTACATACCACAGTGATTTGACAGTCGTTATTTTTCTTTCAAAAATGAGTGAACAGGGCTTCCCTGGTGGCTCAGTGGTTGAGAGTCCGCCTGCCGTTGCAGGGGACATGGGTTCGTGCCCCGGTCCGGGAAGATCCCACATGCCGCGGAGCGGCTGGGCCCATGAGCCATGGCCGCTGAGCCTGCGCGTCCGGAGCCTGTGCTCCGCAACGGGAGAGGCCACAACAGTGAGAGGTCCGCGTACCGCAAAAAAAAAAAAAAAAGAAAGTGTGAACAAGCATTTAAAATTATGTGAAAAAGTTCTTTACCAATTTGAAATTTTACATCCTTTCTTTTAGAACTCGTATTTCAATTTTTCTTCCCCCACTAAGTTTCATCCTAATGTGATGTTTTTTTCATCTTTTTGGCTTTCACTGCCAATATTGTAAAGTCAGGTTTATTAAGGTATAGTTTACAGACTGTAGAATTGTCCATTAATAGTTGTATCCTAGTCATGTGGGTTTTGACACATGTATACAGTTGTGTAACCAGCACCATAATCGACATATAAAATATTTATTTCCCTCTCAGTTCCCTCCCTATAATCCCAGTCTCTGGCACTACTGACGACGACGATGATGATGATGATGATGATAATTTGCCCCTATGTTATTGCCTTTTCCAGAATGCCATGTAAATGGAATCATACAGTTTGTAATTTTTTGTCTCAGGCTTCTTTTCCTTTACATAATGCATATGAAATTCATCCATGCTGTTGCACATATCAGGGGTTAATTCCTTTTAAATGCTGAGTCACATTCTGTTGTACAGATGTACCAGTTTATCTGTTCACCAGCTAATGGACACTGGGTTGTTTCCAGTTGGAGTGATTATGCATGACACTGCTATATAAACATTTGTGTTCAGGTTTTTGTTTGGATATTTATCCTCATTTCTTTTGAGTTAATAAGTGTGATTTCTGAGCCACATGGTAGGTATATGTTTTAATTTTATAAAGAAACTGGGAAACTTTTTCTGAATCGACTTTACTGTTTTGTATTCCCGCTAGCAGAATATGAGACTGCCATTTGCTGTCCATTGTTACTAGCACTGGGTATTATTAATTTTTTGTTTTGTTTTTACCCATTTCTAATAGGTGTATAGTGGTATCTCATTGTGATTTTAATCTGTACTTCCCTAATGACTAATGACTTAGACAATTGTTTTGTGTTCTGTTCTCCATCCACACCTTTGTAATGAAGGGTATGTTAAAATCTTTTGCTTATATTTAATTTTTTTTTTTTAAACTACTGAGTTGTAAGAGATTTCTGTATATTCCAGATACAGGTCCCAGTCTGTGACTTTCATTTTCTTAACATTTGCTTTTAAAGACAGAAGTTCTTTATTTTGATGAAGTCCAATTTATCAGTTTTTTATGATTCATGCTTTTTTTGGTCTTATCTTATTCTTTGCCTATGCAAGTGTGATGGTTAGTTTTATGTGTGGCCCTGGCTAGTCTGTGGTATCCAGTTTTTCATCAGACACCAGTCTAGATGTTGCTGTGAAGATGTTTTTAAGATGTGATTAACATTTAAATCAGTAGACTTTGAGTAAAGCAGAGGACCCTTCCTAATGTGGGTGGGCCTCATCTAATCAGTTAAAGGCCATTAAAAAAAAAAGAGAGAGACTGAGATTCCCTGAGGAGGAAGGAATTCTGCCTCTAGACTGACTTCAGACTTGCGAGACTGTAATATCAACTCTGTGTTATTTTGCCGTGATCTATTTGTCTATCCTTGTGCCAATACCACACTCTCTTAATTATATGGCTTTATAATAAGTCTTGATATCTAGTAGTATAAGTCCTAGAGCTTTGTAATTTCTTCAGAATTACCTTGACTGTCCTTAACTCGGTGCATTTCCTTCTAAATTTTCAAGTTTACCTTCTTAGCCACTATGTTCTGCTGCTCCATAAGTTTTATTCGCTTTCATTTTAATGAAATAGTCCAGAGAACCAAGCTGATTGACTCCAAAACCTATACTCTTAACAACTACACTAGCTGCCTCTCAATAAGCCATAGAGTTTATAGACAGACATAGCTGGCATGTTTTTATCATTTAAGTGATTAACATTTTTTTCCGGTTTATTATTTAGTTTCCACTGTTATTTTTCAACTTATTATAAACCACCTTCAACAGAAAATAAAATGGAAGCCAATTCTCAGTTTAGGATCGATTTGAAATATGGTAAGAACCTTTGACTATGAGGTCAATTAATTTGAGCCTCTCATCTGACTGTGCAGTCCAGTATTCAAGAGAAAGGAGTCATACAAATAAATATTAAGAAGGGTATACTTGCAAAGTTTAGATTAAATAGAACTTGAAAAGTATTAATAGGCCAGATGTGACAGAGGATATACTAATATTAACATGTGTACCCATACACATCTCTGACATTTCTGATAGAACAACTTTGTTCCAGAGAGTTTATCCATACTGAATCTTGCTTAAACTTATTCTGTAACTCTGTAACATCCCTGTGTTACAGTAGGCGAAGGATCATCACTTTTTTCTTTTTACAATTAGAAAAGCAAGACCTTATAAGGTTATGACCAGAGTAAGTCAAGCTGAATATCAGGTAACCCTGTGTCATAAACCCGTCCACACTCTACTTAGAAATCATGGTTTTCAAGAATAATAATAGGAACAAGAATCTATATGAGCCCAGCAGTACAAGTTAGGCTACAAGTTAGCTTGGTTTGGTAAAGGTAAAGTGTGCTCGTTGTGTTCTTCAAAAATATTTATTCAGACATATATGTAAAAGAAAATTATGGTATATGTAAGTAATTGACGTGCTTGGTGTTTTGTTTTGTTTCTTGGTTTTCTGGGGGAACTTTTTGTTTTGGGCAGCTTCCCATAGCTAAATAAATTAAATGCAATGTAGGTCATTGAAAAATAGAACAAATTTAAGTTGGGTAAATGAAGTGGCTTCATAGGATTATACCATAGTCAGTATTATAATCACTACAGTAAGATGAGGAAGAGAGCAGAACAGGTGCTGTGGTCCTGAAAAAACCAACATCTGGAAGAGCAAAAGTCATAAAAGGAAAATAATAGGAAGTGACCTAAATTTCATAAGAGATGTCTTTCTAATGTCTTTACATACAAAAGAAAGAAGTAAGGCAGAGTAGACTAAGGAGAAAAATAGCCATATGCTATGAGCCTGTCCACCAGAGCCTAACAAAAACAATGGAGAACAGAAAAACATGGGGCTAAATATTGAATACAATAGCTATTGAGTAGTGATCAAAGGACAGGAAGATGGGGGAACATGTTTTGACAGAAAGAAATGTCAAAAGAAAGCAGAAAGTACAGTTTAGGTCAATTCAAATGAGGTAAAGGAATAGAGGAAAATAATACCAAGTAGACAGTGTTCTAGAATAATGAATGTGTATCCTAATGTTATGCACATTGCTTAACAACAAGCAATTTTGTAAAAAATGAAAAAGGAGGTACAAAAAGCAATTAAAGGAAGAAAGAGACATATGCCTTGTAAAGTAATCAGGTACAAGGTGAAAATGAGAAAAGCCAAGATGAAAAGTGAATTTAGATCTTAAAGAAGGTTAAGATAAATATTCACATTTTTAGATTGTCTCTTAGGTCAATTTTAAAAAACAGACACTGGGTTGTAATAATCATTAAATAAAATAACTGCCCAAAGTAGACCTATTGATTGCTCTAAAAATTGTTCTCCATACTCTTTGTATAAAACATTGAAAATAGATTTAGATATTCATATGGTTTAATATTTTAAGAAAGTATATTTTAATTCAGTATGATAAAAACAAATCTGTGAAAATGATTCTTTTAAAATATGATTTAGGAAGGCGTTTGGCAATGATTTCCATCTTTCATTTTCTTATTTTGGATATAGGTTGTTGCTTTGTACATATCTAACCTTATTTAAAATATGTAGACAGTAGGTAGCATCCAACATGTTTGTAAAGTTCAGAACTACCTTTATGTAAATAATAGCTTCTAAAGGCCAGAAGACGCATTTAAAAATAAGCAAATAAATTGAGGCAGCCCGTATTCAGCAGTGAAAATAGAACACATTTCCAGTATATGAATTTAGATTTGACCTTGTAAACACTGAAAGCATTACCAACCCCCAGTAATACCACAGTTACCACAGGGTTCATCTGGTGAAAGACGACTGTCTCAAAATATTCTTCAGAGTCTGTCCCAACTACAAGCTAGAATTTTCCTCCTATCTTTTGAAATAGAGTCTCAAGTCTTTTTCCTCTGACCCATGTAGTAAGTCATCAACATTCCACAGTGTTGGAGAGAAGGCACAGACTTAATTACAAATGTAGAACCAATTGAACAGAAAATGGTCATAATCAGGCTCTTTTTATTCCTGAGATTTGGGTCCTGAATGTTGTTACTCACGATGCAGCGTAACAGAGCTTTCTGTGAGTTAGAGTTCTTCCTGCTCACTGTTTTGGGAGTGATCAACTAAAGTGCACAGTTGGGCTCTCAAAATAGTTACTCAGTGACTTAATATGTGAAGAGGTGCCTTTTGAGATACTCTTTTGTTGAGATAGTACTTAAAGTTTACCCATCGCTAAAGCTGAGTACTTTTATTTATTTATTTATTTATTTTACGTCTTTATTGGAGTATAATTGCTTTACAATGGTGTGTTAGTTTCTGCTTTATAACAAAGTGAATCAGTTATACATATACATATGTCCCCATATCTCTTCCCTCTTGCGTCTCCCTCCCTCCCACCCTCCCTATCCCACCCCTCTAGGTGGTCACAAAGCACCGAGCTGATCTCCCTGTGCTGTGCGGCTGCTTCCCACTAGCTATCTGTTTTATGTTTGGTAGTGTATATATGTCCGTGCCACTCTCTCGCTTTGTCACATAAGCTGAGTACTTTAACGCAGCAGATCAAAACAACTGCCATAGCCTTTCATAGAGTAAAATACCACATCATGAAGTTTAAGACACCATTGATTCTCGGGCACCCTCATATCATGTACCACTAATGAAAAAAAATTCTGCCCATTAAGCTATGACAGTGCTAAGATACCAGTTATTGTAAGATGCACCACAATTTTAAAGATTCTAAATTGTGGGGAAAGGTGTCCTGATTATAAATGAAATAAGATAATGTGCACCTTAAACCCTTAACAAACATTTCATAGCCACCTGGTTCTGAATTGTTTTCAGATTTCCTATGTTAAATGTTATCCCCATCCAGTTTGCTTTATTCTGCCTTTTAAAACCCTCTTCTTGGCCTCATTCCCCTATTTCCCTAGATGTAACCTTGATTTCACTCAGAAAGAATTTGGGATCTACCCAGAGAGGTGGTCTCTCACCGTCTCAGTTACATATCCCTCCCTGACCTATCCTAGTCTTGTGAGAGGATGTAGACATCCAGGTGTGGATACTCACTGGGCTCATTTCTTGCCTTGTGGGCAGGACTGGGCATCAGGGCATGAAGACCTAGCTCTAGGGCCATGATCTCTACATGGTAGGGCCATGGTAGAGCTCTCATTCCGAATTGATTGGGCTCCTTCTAGGTGCCTGGCACTGTGTGGGTGCTCTAGGTAACTTACTGCTGCAGGCAGGGAACTTGCAGTCTGGTGGGAGAGTAAATGCATAGCAAGGGACTCGAATTCACCTAGCTTCAGCCATGACAGGTGTTGCCAGGGGATAAAGTTCCTCTTCACCTCCTTCTTGATTTCCTGTCCCCCTCTTATTTTTCCCCTGACCGAACTTACCCCTTCATGATATCAAATGAATATAATCTACCTCACCTTGCAGAGAAATCTATGAGGGATTCTCCACCAATGGGCTGCCTGCACCCATGACCATACTTTGAACAGCAAATTACTCTAATCCAAATCAGCCACCCCAAATGGGAGTTAGAACAACTCATTGTAAAGATGATGTTTGATTTCATCTTGAAGAAATAACATGTCAGAGAGGCAGGCCCAGCACCCTCTGACCTTAGGATGTGACCACCTACCTGCTCAGTAGTACTATTCCCCCCGCCCCTCCTCCTCCACCACTGCCAGTACCACCGCTACTGATGATGATGATGATGATGATGAGAAAACCCACCCTGAGCCCTGCATCACCTCCAGCTCCAACTTAGCCAAGCTTCTTGCAAGAGTGATCTGTGCTTGCCGTTTTCATTTACCCCCAATCTCTTTACTTGCCAACTCAGTGCAGCATGGCTTTCACCTCTGACAGCTCTACTGAATAATTTTGCTGAGTTCACCAATAAGCTCCTAATTGACAGATTCAATGGATAATCTTAAGTCTCTGACCTCTTTTCAACATTCAACCCTGGTGACCACTCCCTCTTTGAACACCCTTTTCCACTGATGTCTGTGACAGTCGTCATTCCTGGGTCCGTCCTACCTATGCATCCCTTTCTATCTCCTTCACTGGATGCATCCTCCTTCCAATATTCTCCTTTACACCAGTGTACTTCCTCTGGGAGATTTCGTTCACAGCCTCCACTTCCACGTGGAGGACTTCCAGTTCCCTGCCTTGATCTCAGTCCTGTTTTCTGAATTCCAGACCCATGTCTTCACATCCTACTGAACTCCACATGTTGTGAATGCTTGATGTTGTCTTTTACCTCAGAACTGCCGATCTTTCTCTTTTCTTGTATTACTTTTCTTGGTCCATGATATGGCCATCTACCCAGTTACCCATACCAGGATCCTCTAAATCAACTTCTTTCTTGACCACTTATACCAGCTGGTCACCAGAGTTTGAGTATTCTACCACCCAAGTCTGTCTCAGGTTTCTTCCTGCTCACCATCCTTGATCCAGGCTGTCATAGTCTGGCGTAACAAATGCCACAGATGGGATGGCTTAAACAACAGAAATTTATTGTCCCACAATTCTGGGGCTAGAAGTCTGAGATCAAGGTGTCAGCAGGGTTGGTTTCTTCTGAGACCAGTGGCTGTCTCTTAAGACCCTGTCTCCAAATAGAATCACATTCTGAAGTACTAGGAGCTAGGACATCAGCATAGGAATTTTAGGGGGATGCAATTCAGCCCATAACACATGCCCTTGTCACCTCCTTACTAGCTAATTGTGTACTCTCCTGATCTGTTTTCCTGCCTCCAGTGTCATCTCCATTCTAACGTGGCCTCCATTCCACCATCCGAGAGATTATTCTGATTTCAAATATGAGCACATTACTCTCGCTTAAAACTCTTTGGTGGCTCCCGATTCTATAGATTGTCTAGATTCCTTCAGATGGCACATCCTCATTATCTGCTCCAGGCACCTTCCTACTCAGTCTGTGCTCCAGCCACTCTGAAATAGCTGAAGTTCCCGAAAGGTTGTGGGCCTGCACCTCTGTGCCTTTGCGCATGTGGTGTCCTGTATCTGGAATTTTCTTTTTCTTAACCCTACCTCCATTTGTTTTACCAACTCTAATTCATTTCAGACTCCACATAGGTAGCACATTCTGCAGGAAGTCTTACTTCAGAGTGACCGGGAGGAAATATGGCAAATAGCAAGAGTACAAACTGAGGGAAACTTGTTAACATGTCAAAAAGCCTCTCTTTTATTTGAACTCAATGAAAAAGTATGTGTTAAATGTAAGTTAAGTTAGTTGTGATAGACTTTTCTCATCCTATGGAGCCCCTGAAATTTTCTTAAAGGACAGATGATAAAATGTATATCTTCCTGGGCTTCCCTGGTGGCGCAGTGGTTAAGAATCCACCTGCCAATGCAGGGCACACGGGTTCGAACCCTGGTGCGGGAGGATCCCACGTGCCGCAGAGCAACTAAGTCCGTGCGCCACAACTACTGAGCCCGTGCACCACAACTACTAAAGCCCACATGCCTAGAGCCCGTGCTCTGCAACAAGAGAAGCCACCACAATGAGACGCCCGCACACCGCAACGAAGAGTAGCCCCCGCTCGCCGCAACTAGAGAAAGCCCGCGCGCAGCAACGAAGACCCAACGCAGCCAAAATAAATAAATTAAATAAATAAATTTAAAAATATAAAATAAAATAAAATGTACATCTTCCTTTTCATCATCTATTGATACTTAGTCAACAACTTAGGACCCAGCTCATCATCTTTCATCACTTCGTAACATCGCCGTCCTAAGTCAGGAGCCCTGTCCACAGGCCTGTAGTGAAGCACGCATGCCCAGCAGTCTCTGGTCTTCAGCCCTAGACACACAGTAACAAGGCAGCTTTCCTCCAGCTTTTCTGAAAAATGAGTACAAATTGCAAGAAATGCAGTACAAATTGTGAGCTGTCAGTACATTAGTAGTGACATTAGGAAATCTGATGGAGTCAGAAGGAAAAGGTGTAAATTGCAGGATAATATAAAGGGGAGGTCAGTCTGTTAGTAATGCAGGGAATGTGATGGACTTAAAGAAAAGGCATAAATTACAGGGTAATATAAAGAAGAGGTCAGTACATCAGTAGCATGAGAAAACTGGCAGATTTGGGAAGAAAAGGTGCAAATTGTAGGATAATGTAAAGTAGGGGCTTCACTGTAAAGATGAGCTTACATCACATCAAGGAAGCTTGCTGGCCATGCAGACCGTGGCTAGAACTTTCAGTATTCTTATAGTTCTATCTCACAGCAGATCTTTATGTCTTTAATTAAATTCTAAGTTAATATTACAGAGGAAAATTACTGTTCTTGCTTAGTTGAGAAAAAGAAAAAAACGGGAGTCAGAAAGGTGCCCTCAAAGCCTCTGAAGTCCTGAACCTGTAAAGTACGTATTTGTCAGCTGTAATGAACAAGTATCTTTTGGGGGACCCTTTCCTGCACATCGTCACACATTCCTCCACGAGGCTCTGTAAATATGATTGTCACTTCCGGATTCAAGATAGAATTTAAAACAATCATACCATTAAAAACGTTTTAAATAAAAATTTTAATTGAAGTATAACAGATATGGTTGACTATGGGAACTCTATGGACCTCTCTTGTTTCTACACATCTTATGAGTAAGGCACTGACTGCTTTTTGTTCCACAGTCTCTTTTCAAGGATATTTGTATAGTGAACATCCTTGGAAGATGGAGTTAGTGTCTCCTTCCGGAACAAAAGGCAGGCATGCTGGACGCCATAAGCTCAAGGTCCCTCTTCTGTGATGCAGCCCTCTGTGTGCACAGGCATCTATCTGAGCCCATCCACACTACACCGTAGAATCTGGGGGTACAGGAAACTGATGCAAATGTGTGATGCTCGTGCCGCTCTCTGTGCCGTGAGTAGTGAAGTCCTTTGTCTCTGAACCAATAGACCTGGATCTTCTGCCAGCATCCATGAAACTGTGGCAAGCTACCTTGGTAGCTTGCAAGGAGGCTGAATTCTCAGGCCCTTCGCAGTTCTTAACAGTTTTATCAACAAGGATGGGATGCTGACAGTGATGTGCCCCCCCCCCCATATTGGGTGGGTAGAAAGTTCTACCCATTTCAGACAGCAGCTGTGTAGACAGACACCTATTCTGAGAATGCAGGAAATTTTGTGACTGCTGTGGGCACAAACCGAGAGAATCCTTAGAACTTCTGTTGACTCTCTTGGGAGATGAGGGGCCGGGCACATAATGCCTATTAAGGAAGAATGGCAACAGCTGAGACATCCTAGGCTCTGTGGCGCCAACTTCAGATCCATTTGGAGATAAAGGTCTCCAAGTTTTTGCAGTGTTAGCCAAAGTAAATAATACACACTTGAAGATCCATCTTTGCAAAAAAATATTTTGAAGAGCAAGGGAATGATAAATTCAAAGTTTAAGAAAGCGATTACTTCTGCAGGCCAGCCACGGGGCTGAGATCGGGAAGGAGCGCGCAGGTAGCTACACTAATATTGTAAATTTTCTAATTCTTAAGCTGGGGTTGGGCTCACAGGTTTTGGTTTTATTACCAAGCTTCATAATGTAGCTATTTGTTAACATATATTTGTTCTTTTGTGTGTATCAACTATTACATAATAAATTTTTATGACCAGCTTAGGGAAATTTAGTTTATAATTAAAATTATTGGATTGCTATGAATGGCATAGCATGTTAGATTTCTATATGGATTTTGGTAGAGGATAATGTCTTCCCTTGAGAGCCCTACCACATGCAACAGGAAAATGGTACATCTCTATACCTTTGTGCAAGAAATACTGGAGAGGTTCAGTGTTTGACCTTTCTTGGAGAGAGGCTACATCATGAAATTTTTGCAAATTAAGGCTCTCATATTTGCCTAAACTAAGACCAATTAAGAGTTATTTTTAGCTTGATGTCTAATTTTAGATACTGTTCTTTTTCATTATTCCTAAAAACAGACTGTAAACACTTTGTATATTTATAGTACTAAGAGGGCATTACCCATGCATTTGGGAAATTTTGGGAAATATATGTACTCTACCAACTTCTCTGTCCAAGGGGAATGGAGAAGTCTTATTTCCTTTCCTAACTCTATCTTCTATCTAGTCGAGAGAGAGAGGGAGAGGGAGAGGGAGGGCAAGAAAAAAGCAAGGGCCCTTCAAGCCTTTCTCAGGTGGCAAAACTCTAAGGAGAATTTTGTCCTTCTGTGTCCCTCAAGAATGACTGCAGCTCCTTGCTGACAACCCCACACAAGACCTCTGGGAGCTCTCCAACCCTTCTCTAGCTGACCTTGAGAGTTAAGACAGTAGATTCTTTGTGAGGTCACCCTTAGGTTGTCATCATACTACCACTAAATATTTTTATCACCTACTGGAGACTAAACGCTTTTCATACTTTGTTTCATTTACTCTTTTCAGCAGCCCCAGGGTGGCTGTTATCATCACCCCCATTTTGTTTATTGAAGCAGGGCTTAGAGAGAAGTGCAGTAACTTCATGTTCTCCCAGCCAGAATGCAGTCTGTTTGTGGATACTACAGCCCATGCTTTTAGCAATGTGACAGCCTTGTCATCTCATCCGTTAATTCTAACACTGTCATGTGAGCATACAGAATGTTTTTATCTGATGGATATCAGAATGCCACAGGGTTGTGGTGATAGGAAGTTACGTAGTAGGGACAAGTGGGCAAGCTCTGTGGCCTGCAGGCAGGAGGGAGACTACGTTGCCGAGATCCCGTTACCCCTCTTTTTTAGTGAATCTTATACTTTTTCTTCTTATCAAAACCCTGTTGTTGGTATCTGGGTGGTTGATATTTTTGGAAAAGCTGGAGGTAACATTCCTAAAGTATGAGGAGGAGGGACAAGCACCTTAGAGAGATTTTTATTTTGCTAAACATGGTGATAGTTCTTTCACGTGAGGGAAGGAGACAGGGCATGCACACCTTTGTTTCTAGGAGAAAGTAAGCTGGGTGCAAATCGTGTTTCAGTCTCTGGTATTCTGGTGAAAGCTCTGAATGCTGTTTTCCCCCTGATCTATGACTGGTCCCTAGGAGGGAAGTCAATTACTTGCCATGAAATGGGCTTCAAAGGCAGAGTTTGAAGTGTCTTTTTTTATCCTTAGCTTGCAGATTTATTTTTAGTCGGCTACTGAAAAAATAAACAAATACTTTAATCTGACTTACAGAGCACTTAAAACAAGGAACTGCAGCAGAAAGATAGCAGGAGGACCCTGCGCCGGAGGGTGCCTCAGGCTGGCAGCACCTGGAAGGCGAGTGCTGGGTGTTTATGACTCAGGGAGAGAACCCCCAGCTGTAGTGTTTCCAGGAAAGCGTTTGACAGGAGAGGTTCACTCCTCAGCTCTGTGGGGTACTTTTATCTCGATATGTACTTACACGTGCCTTCTTTTGGTGGAGCTTGATGCAAAATCAGAATCCTTGTAGTAGGAATATCTCATAACATAAACTTCCTGAGGACCACACAATCTCATGCGCAGTGATGGATGAAATATAATGCATAATTCGAAACGCAGGCCACTCTCACAAACTACGTGCAGGTCTTGGAAGATGATCAAAAAGAAACCTTTCCTTTTGTCTAGTCCTGAGTTTCTCCCCAGGGATCAGGTTCTTTGAGGCAGTGATCAGATCGTACACTGTTGATCCATCAGTTAAATGGGTGTTTATTGCACACTTACTATGGGCTTAGTACACAGTTTTCCCTTTTGGAAGTGACAGAGTATAGTCCCCAACTAAGAACCGATTGGTTTCTAAAGTTTGGGAAAGTTGAATCTGGAGCTTGGAGTGTAGTGCCCCAACAATGTAGTAAACTGCTGCTTAGTTTCCCAGGCTAGCCCACCAGCATCTTTAATCCCTAGAGCAGGTGACCCCCGCCCTAATGCCTGTGGGCCTGTTAGTGTTAAAATGCCGAGAGAGAAGGATGGGGAGCTTTTCCTCTGCCTTTCTGGGCTCTGGCTCACCCTTTCTTTCGTGTCCTCCTCCCTCAGGGGTCCCCAGAGCCCTCTGATCGCACTGCTCCAGAATCACCTGCTGCTTCCTCTCCCTTCCCCCACCCCACCCCAACTCTCATTTCCTCAGTGTAGCTGATCTCAGTCGGCTCTCAGATTACACAGTGAGTTTTGTCTGTGACATGCCTGTGCTGTTGGCATTTGAACCTGGGAGTCTGAAGTTTACATAGGCTAAGTGTAGGAGGTGTGGTAGGTGGAATTCAAAAAAGGTGTGGGTTCTTTTTGGTTAGGACAATTATGCTTTTTTTTTTTTTTTTTTTTTTTTAATGTGGTACGCAGGCCTCTCATTGTTGTGGCCTCTCCCGTTGCGGAGCGCAGGCTCAGGGGCCATGGCTCACGGGCCCAGCTGCTCCGTGGCATGTGGGATCTTCCCGGACCAGGGCACGAACCCGTGTCCCCTGCATTGGCAGGCGGACTCTCAACCACTGCGCCACCAGGGAAGCCGTGCATTATTTTTTTTTTAACATCTTTATTGGAGTATAATTGCTTTACAATGGTGTGTTAGTTTCTGCTTTATAACAAAGTGAATCAGCTATACATCTACATATATCCCCATATAATTATGCATTATTTAAAACTTATTAAAATTTTTTTAAACAGTGTTCCTCACTGATATATTAGAATGACTTTATAAACTGGAGTTTGGCAGAGGGGAAGGACAAATAAGGGTTACTGGTTAGTGAAAGGTTTGATAACCTTTTGTTCTCTGTATATTTTATCGAAGTTTAGAGATTTCAAAATTCAGAATAAATGAATTTTCACTTTTTTAATGAGAATTGTTTTATTACCATTTTTACTTGGCTAAATAATACAAAGCTCTACTGACTGCTTCAGAAATCTTGCCAAATAAGGCAAAATATATAACATTAGAAGATTTTAACCCCAGGTCCTTTCTTCAAAATAGTAACCAACTAGATTTTGTTAATATTCACATGAGCATTAAAAATGAGCATATGCATCCTCATCAACAAACATTTATCCTGTGCAGGGTGCTTCCCAGTTGCTGGGGATACGGAGAAATAGAAGGCATACTTCCTGTCCTCAGGAAACAGCATATGATCTATTTGGGGGGAAAAGGCGAAAACATGGAAAATAAATAGTAGCAGGTTATTCACTGTCTGGTTCCACTGGGTAAGATGAAATAAGCAGTTTAGAAGAGGGAGCAGTTTCTGGGGTGACGGGTGGTCCTGCAGAGGATGGGAGAGGCTCAGATACAGCAGGGAAGGGGAGAGCTCCCCAGGCCACCAGGTAACTTTGCTTTTGCAGTTGCCTTTTATTCCAGTTTCCGTAAAATTATTATTGAGCATATTGTTTGATTCCAAGATTTTCTTTGTTGTATCACAGTTTCCTGTAGAATTGTTAGGATTTGGTTATATGGATCACTTCCGACCGTTTGTTATTTTCCAAAATTTCTGTAATGATTCCCTGTTGTTCTTTTAGAATTGTTTTATGATGATATATAATTCTAAATTTCTTTTATAGTGATAAACTATTGCCAAAAGCAAGCTAGAAGATAAAAGTATCAACAGTTATATTTCTTGTGAAATAAATGTAGGAACCATTTCTTATCTGTAGGTGCTAAAGCCTGTTCTACCTACACAGTCACTATTTTTCAGCATCTTTAAGTGTTCCAGACTGTTCCTCACTGCTGTCTTGGCTTGACACATTCACATATGAGAATTTCAGAAAACTGAATCTGACTGTGATCAAGTTGGCAGAGTTCTTCACTGGCTTTATTTGACATTGATTTGTTGGATTATTCTTTAATTAGTAAATTAGGAGTAAACATAAAATTTTCCATTTAAGTGTTACTTCTTCCGTTTTAGTTATTTCCTTTTCTTTACTCTCCATTTCTTTCCACTGAGCCTGTGAGTGCCCCTCTTTGGCCTGTGAGTTCATTTTGGGTAGGAATCATTGAATCCCTGGAGCTTTGGACAGTGCTCAATAAATGTTCAGTGAATGAATGAAAACAACATTTCACATATGATTAGAAAGAAATAATAGAAAAGAGATTGGGTATAAATACATGTGTATGATTTTAATTTTCACATTTTTTTTTAAACAATCTATCTTATTAAAGCAACTTCCTGCTAGTTTTACCTAGTCAGGAGCTAATCTTGATTTGAAGGAGGTAAGATTTATGAGCTTCGCAAAGAACTTTTGAACATAGGTTATTTTGTGAGACAGACCTGTTATCTGTGACCGTATTAACACGTTTGACGATGTGGATGATCACATTTTAAAAGATCTTTGGCTTCCTCTTCTGCATAATTAAGTTCTTTTCAGAACAACTTCTACATGGTAGATTCCACATGTGTATTTCTGACCAGTCAACACAACTACAATTTGATCATGATTACTAGCTTTTCAAAGCCTTCCTTCATTTCCCAGCAGGCAGCTTCCTGTCAGAATTCATTTCCCATTTGGAAAATCTCTCTCTGACCCACAGCCTTCTGGATACAATTCATCCTTCACATACTTGAGTCTACCGATTCATTGTCATCCATCCTTAGCTCTTCAGATGCCAAAAGACCGTCTTGTAATTGGAGTGATAAGATCACCTAAAATGTCAGGGGAGAGAAAACTAAGAAGAATATATAAAGATTTTTGTTCCATTGATTTTCCTAATTAAAAAAATGCTTTTAGTGTGTATCTCTTTCTGTTATTATACTTTAAGAAATTGAAGTAATAACTGTTATAGTTGAAGCAAGATCTGCTTTCTACGTTCCTTCAATCTTTATATAATTTAAATTGAATTTTGGCAGAGCTGCAGTAAATTCAGTTCAATTTAGCAAACATGGGGATGCTTTTGCTGCCCACCCCCCATTATGGTGGTCTCTACAAGAACTGCCCTTTAGTTGCAATAAAGCGAGTGTGAGAGAGAGTGATCCAGATATGATTGCTGAGGAAATTAAAATGCACCGTGGAAGAGGATTAGGTTGGTATCATCCGAGAAGGAATTTCATGTTGGATCTTGGAGAAAGCAGAATGTTTGGCTTACAAAGGGGAAAGTCATTCCAGGTATGGGGCACTGAGGTTGGATTCAGCAAGGCATGTGGATCCTTGGACAAGGAAGGGGCATGATGAAAAGGATCTTCATGTGGCCTCAGGCTGCAGGATGTACAGAGAATGACTGAGCTGGCCCACAGGAAGCCATGGTAACTGACTAGGGCTTAATCGGTGAGGTTCCAGAGTAAAGGAAATGGACATATGAAGGGAAGGTCAAGTCTTAGGGATGTTACACAGAAAGAATCTGATAGCCTCAAAAGCTGATTGGATATTGGGAAGCAATGCCAAAGCAATGCCAGTTAGCTCCTGGGGCTGGGGAGCCTGTGTGAGTGGGAGAATCATGGTCGCATGTTAGCATAAATGCAGGATTAGAAAGAGAAGCAGACCAGACAAAACCTTGAGAGGATGCCCATGATTAGGAGGGAAGCCAGGCAAGGAGAGGTCAGAGGAGAGCCAGGAACCTACAGTTTCATGGGAACAAAGGGAAGACAATGTTTCAGGAAGACAGGGTGAGCAGAGAAATCAAAAAATAAGAGGTCTGAGTTTGATTTTGTACCAGAGAAGGACAAAATGTTGACCCTTGAGTAACCTCAGGAAAGTGGCAGGAGTAGATGCCAGATGGCAAAGACCCAGAATAGGGAGAAGATTTTTTTATTATTGGTGAGATTGTAAGACAAGATCCTTCCTTCAGTTATTTCCAGTGATAAACCCCTTTGAAGGAAATCTACTCCTTAGCTGACTAGTGTTATGTCACAAAATTCCAGTATATCATTAATACCTGTAGCTCTAAGATGTACCTATTTCCAACTGTAACCCCAAAACATTATTTTTACAAACCATTTAGAGATAACAGTTTTATTTTCTTTGATTCTACTCTTTCAAAATTTTCTTATCCCTCTTAGAGATTTATTTCTAGGTCATTGATTCAGATTCCAAAACCAGTGTTTTCTGTAAGCTTATTTTATGCCTACTAGAGTTGAAATTCAAACATTTTCCGGCAGTAGCAACTGAAATAGCTTCAAAGACATTTTTCACATCCACCTTGTTATTTTCTTCACTGATTGCATCTTTTCAAAAACGCCCCAGATTGATAGCTCCTAAGATATAGTATGCCTATAGTAACAACACAAGCTTTTTAGAATTGAGAAATATTCTTTGTTCTTGTTCTGGTCCTTGAAGATGTGCTTTACTCCTGAGAGGAACCCATCAAGAGAAAAGTACGTAAGAACCGGAGTCACAGGACCTAGATTCAGTTCCCTTCTTTGCTGCGTGATGTTGGGTCAATTAGGTCTCTTTCGAATAAAAAAAATCTCAGAATCCGTGAATATACTTTATCATTTAACTTAGTCACCAAGCCTACCGTACGGTGTGGTTCCACATTTGGAGGTGCTCTGCTAATGATGGAACATCATCTGTTCCTTCATTTGACTGACTCTCTTATCCTAACTTCATGTTGTGTATTTTCTGGTATACAGCCTCACCCACCCCCCACCCCCCAGCAGCCAGCACCCACGGTACAGATCAGGTGCTCAGTAAATATTTGATGATCGAGTAAATGGGCTGTACTGTATTATCATCCATCCTGGTGGTGGGGAACCATCGGACCAAGCATCAGAAGCAATTATGAGTGTAAAACCATGGAGATCTCCAGGTCCCACTCCCCCGCCTTCAATATTTGAGTTTCTAGAAATCGGCCTTTGCATCCATATTTAAAAATAGGTCAGGCTCATATGAGAAGCAGTGGTCTACCCTCTGTGAGTTCCTGGAGGTCACAGATTATAGTTTCCATCAGTTCATTCCCAAACCCTAGGGGAATTTCTGGAAGAAATTAGGTGTACAGTAAATGTGTGTGAATAAATGAATCTTAATTTTGAGATCAATAATAAGTGAGAATAAAATGCCCTTTCTTTTGGCTACAGATATAACACCTCGAAACTTTAAATACTAATTTATACTACCCATAATAAATTATATTTTTAAAGAAATGAAATAGATTGAGGACCCAAATCATCAGTTCTGATAAATTCAAAACTCATAGTTTGTTACCTAATAATTGTGGCTAGAACTACGGTGCTTTATTTGCTTAATTCTTACAATCTAGTGATAAGTCATTTGCTTTCATTATTACTTGCCTTGCCATATACCTTGTTTTAAATTGTCTTTAAGAAGTCACAACACATCACTCTCCTTTAGTTATATAATTCTGGTATTTTAAACTATAGTTTCCTTTGGAGGGTGGTGATGTGAGGCAAGGAAAGAAGTAGAACCAGCATTAACTCCTCATTGCCTCACAACCTACCATCGTGTGTATCATATTTCTGTGCTCCAGAGAAAAGAAATGGAATTGGTTTTTAACTAAGAAAATTATGCTGTCCTGAATACAAAAACCTTATCACTGATACCCTATTGACCTGTGTCTTAGTTATGAATTTTTGAGTAACAAATTACCCTGCTACTTAGCAGATTAAAGCAATAAATATTAATATTTAGTGCCTCACATAATACCTGTGGGTCAGGAATCTGGGAATGGCTTAGCAGGTGGTTCTGACTCCTGTCCTCTCATGAGGTTACACTCAAGATGTTGGCCAGGACCGCAGTCATCTGAAGGTTTGACTGGGGCTGGAGGATTCACTTCCCAGGTAGCTCCTTCAGACACCTGGCAATTTATTGTCTTTTGTTTGCATGAGGCCCCCTTGTCAGGGCTCTTTGAGTGTCTTCACAATAGAGTGACCATCAGGTGTTTTGTGTGTGGGTGGTTTTTCTTGTGTGTGTGTGGTACGCGGGCCTCTCACTGTCGCGGCCTCTCCCACCGTGGAGCACAGACTCCGGACGCGCAGGCTCAGTGGCCATGGCTCACGGGCCCAGCCGCTCCGTGGCATGTGGGATCCTCCCGGTCTGGGGCACGAACCCGTGTCCCCTGCATCGGCAGGCAGACTCCCAACCACTGCCCCACCAGGGAAGCCCGACCATCAGGTGTTTTGTTGGTGACTTTATATATGAACTTTCAGGAAGACAAGAAAAAGGTTACATCAGTAACAGTTGTAAGCTTAAATGTGGGTTTAAAAAAAAAAATCTCCCTCTTGTGTCTCCCTCCCACCATCCCTATCCCACCCCTCTAGGTGGGAGATGCAAGAGGGAGGAGATATGGGGGTATATGTATAGCTGATTCACTTTGTTATACAGCAGAAACTAACACACCACTGTAAAGCACTTATACTCCAATAAGGATGTTAAAAAAACCCTGATATTAAAAAATAATAATAATAATTTAAAAATTAATTAATTAATTTTAAGAAAACAACCAAGAAGCATTTTTTAAGTGAGCCAGGTATCAGGTGTTTACATAATTATCCCATTTCAAATAAGTTCTCTTTCAGTTCTCCTCCATCATCCCCAGCCTTCCCTCTTCATGGAACTTGCTCACATCTTGATTCCAGCACTCACATATGTTGTCACACTTGTTGGTCCGTATCTGTCTGTCCCACTAGACTGGAAGTGCAAGGGGCAGAGCTGTGACTTTCCTCTTTGAATCTCAGGTGCTCAAGGCAATGCCTGGCCCTTAGCTGATCTTCTGTTTGTTGTTAAACTTAACAAGCCTTATATACAACTAAGTACCATTGTCTTCTTTTTCTCTGTAAGATTGTGTAACTTGATTGAAGCCCTGCAGTTAGTAAGTGGCAGAGTTTGTGTTTCAAAGTCAGGTCTGTGTTTTGTTCATCAGCATAGATGGTGTTGGGAAGACTCTAGGAGGTACCTGTGTTGGGAGGCCCAAGCAGCACCCTTACAGATTTCACCTGGGAGAAATTCCTTAGGCGGTATCTCTGTGTTTACCCAGAATGAATCACTGTGATTTAAGAGAGATTGCTAGAAGGAGACAGTTTGTTGATTGAATAAAAGGCTATTGGAAGTAAACTGGCCTATTATATTTGGGCTACAAATGAATTTTTGGTGTTAACCTGATGTTCTTTCATCTCTAAGTGGGATGCAAAAAGTTTCTCACACCTAAAGTGCTAAGGGAAAATCTCCTTTCTCTTTTCCCATTTTTTCCAGGGATTCTACCCTGGTTGATTCAAAGAAATCAAACATGGTATTTAGATATGAAGTTGGAGCTCAGTAAATGAGGAGATTGTCTGTCTGACCCCCTGACCAAACTGATCACTACTAAGAAGACTTCTTGCAAGAGTCTAGATCCTAAACTAAGGGAGTAGTGGAAGAGCACATGCATTCAAGTGATGTTTTACATGTAAATCACCATGGCGACAGGATATGGAAGGTGGAGGAGTTGAGGATGGGCCCGAGGCCCTGTCCTGGGAATCTGAGTGAATGGAGGCTCCATTCAGCGTGACAGGGGACACAGGAGGAGGAGCAGGTGTGGGGTTTATGATGATGTCAACTTGGGATGTGTCTGTGGGACAACCAGGGAAGGTGTTCTGTCTAGGAATGGGCATCAAGGTCAGATGGCCCCATGAGAGAGGAGTTGTCAGGGTATCTGGGAGAGAGCCTAGGTCTTAGAGGCGTGTCTGTTGATGGTTCATGGACTGTTGGTGTAGAAAAGAGCCCAGTGGCACAGGCAGCCTTTCTTGGCTGTGCTGTTCTGTTGGGAATCTCTATAGCTGTCATTATATCTCAACATCCTGGATGGACTGGGGAGTAATGAGTGACCTCTTGCTTGTAGACGTAGTAGGGAGCTGCCACATTGTCCTGGCCGACGAGGGCTCATCTCTCTGCCAGGTCTCCCAGAGGCTGCTAAGTGGAGCTTGCTTGTACTCATGATTTGGCAATCTTAAATACCTCCCTTTTTTTTTTTTTTTTTGTTTGGTTAGCTTTCAGTGTTGTCTGTATCTGTTTTGAATTGTCATTCATTTTTCTTTTTAAAAGACAACCACAAATTCATGCTTTATTTTCTTGGGAAAATGCTTCTAATAAAACTGTAGCTTGGGAAGAAAAAAAAAA